>NW_028327175.1:33067191-33373441 GCF_987537825.1 Furipterus horrens
GCAGCCACTGCTAGAACTCCTGTGTCTCTGCACATCAACCAGAAGGCCCAATGCATTCTGAACTGGTTCATTCAGTTCCTCCCAATGCTGAAGGAATCTGTCCCATCTCACCCCAGACACCAGAATGATGGGAAGATGGCAGGCATGCCCTGTGTGCTTTTGAAAGTTTTCTGTTTGAGAATCTTAATACATATTTACACACATATATAAAATATTAATATTTAAAATGTAATTAAAAGATGTAAACTCATTTTAATACTAAAGGAAGACAAACAATAATGTCTATCTCAGTCATTCAAGTTCTTAAGAGAATTGTTGGTCAGTATAATTCATTAATATTGAGAGAAATCACCATGGGCCCCATTGTCTTGGGGACAATCAACAGGGCAATGCTGTAAAGTGAAGGACAGAACTTGGCACACACTCGGCACTCTAAGGCATGCTCAGAACTAGAGATGAGATAGCAGAGTTGATGGATACCCCTCAGGTGGGAGAGCTGATGGCAAACAGGATCTGCTTTGCTTGTCTAGGTGCAAAGCCCCAGGAAAAATGTCTGGACTCTGCCCTCAGACATCAGAGGCAAGGGTGAGTCTCTGGGGATAGAATCTTACCTCTGTTTTATCCCCAATGTTCAGGTGGGTTCCCATCTGAACATTGGCACTGTTGACATTTGGGGCTGGGACATTTCTTTGTTGTACGGACCGTCCTGTGCATTGTGGGATGTTTAGAAACATTCCTGGGCTCTACCCACTAAATCCCAGGAGAAGTCCTCTCCCCAATTGTAACAACGGAAACCTATCCAGACATTGCTAAGTGTTTTATAGGTGACGCAATTGCTCCCAGTTGAGAACCATAGATCCTGGAAGGTGTGGGAACTACTGCTTTGCCTTAGTACCTGTGTGGCAAGTCTGTAAGGGACGAGATTGGAGTCTTTCCCTTTCCGTAAGATGTTATAAATAGCCAAACTTCCCTATATGTTTGAAGGAGAGCAAAATTACCACCCCAAAATATGTCCTATGGCATGAGAATTATTTTGAGCTGCAGCCAATCAAAACCCAGCAGGTGGAGAAAAAGCTCTTTACTCCCTTTCAACTACCTAAATTTCCATCAGGCAGGGAGCTATTACAGCAGACACCTTTTCACCTAGGAGACATATTTGCAATCTTTATTTTCCAGCATCCTCTTCATCTTTCTGTAGAGACAAATCACCTCCTGCTCCTCATCTTCCCATCTTTTGTGTCCTTAGCCCCCACTTCTTTCCTGAGATCAGCATGTTATATAAGCCTCAATTACCTGGCTCCCTTTTGGCTCCCATATCTTGGGGGCTCCCATATATACAAAATTAAGTTTTTTCCTGTTAATCTGTCTTATGTCAATTTGACTATCAGACCAGCCAAAGAACCTAGAAGGGAAGAAAGGAAACTTCTTTCTCCCCAACATGACACATCAGCAGTCTTAAGAAAAAAGTAATAATAATACCATGTGATTTCTGACTTCCATGTTCAAAAGAAAATAGATATTATTTACCCACTTTATTGACATGAAGGACAGACAAACATTTGTCTAATTTTGGCTTTCTCATACTCTTCCTACCAAGAACTACTTAGAAACTCACTCAATCCTGATACACATTGTCACAGAATAAGAGGGTTTCAATGGAACATTTTAAAGAAGCCATTAACCTGATAAAAATAAATTATTCCACATATATCTCCAAGTGAATTCTAAGTGGGTGTAACTGAATATACTCCAGTGTTGTCTCATAAAGGGGAACCTATTCAAGAACATGCAACCTAGATGTTATCAGTAAAAGTGACTGTTGAGAGAGAGAGACAGAGACAGAGACAGAGAGAACAGACCCAAAATGGAGTCACTTGTGCTAAGCCCCACACCAGCAAACGAAGATGTAATACCTGACCAAACTGCTGTTTCGGCCTCTCCCAGGAATATAAAGTTTAACCAGTCAATCTGGAATTCCTGATCAACACCAGTGAGATAATCTGCCTGATAGACTCCTTGCCTTAAAAATCCCACTATTTTAACTTTCTGTTCCCGCCCTTTTCTGCCTTCAAAAACCTTCTATTTTTGTACAGTTCCTCAGATCTCTTTTCTGTTTGCTGGATGGGATGTTACCTGTTTCATGAATCCTTGAATAAAGCCAATGAGATCTTCAAATTTGCTCCATTGAATTGTTTTTTAATAGATCTGTTGGTAACAGTGGAACCTGATGTGAATTGCTGATGGCTTTGGGGACAATGAAAAACACAAGCATGGTACCCTTGAGCCCTTTAGAGTGCTCTGGCTTGCCATGTCTGAGGGCAATGGGTGAGTTCTTTCTGGTCCTGATCTGTTTTTTCAGCCCCCAATTTCCCTTCTGTTTGCAAACTCAGACCAGGCACACAGTCCTCATTTGGGGGGTCTGCTGGTTCAGATCTTTTCCTACATTCCCCGTCCACAGTCCAGTTCATAGTCCCCATTTTTGGAATCTGCTGGTTCAGTCCTTTCCCCAGTCCCCAGTTTTACATCAGGTGCTGCTGGAGGTGTGCAGTCTGTCCCCAGATTCCGTACTGGAAATGGCTGGTGGCAGCTGCAGTTGCCCATTTGTTTGTAATCATTCTAAAGTCACCACTTGTTGAGGTTTGCTGGTTCAATTCATTGCCCAGTGTCTATTTTGCTGGTTGATACATTAATGGACACATGCAGTAGTGGCTATTGCCCGTGGGGATCTCAAAGGCAACAAGCACAAAAAATTGGTGGACATGGGACAAGCATTTTAAAGCTGTATGAGTGCTCACCACCTAACCCAGACTCTCATATCATAATAACAAGGTCACTGAATGGGTTAAACTGACATGAAGTCACCCACAAACCTCATGAAAATTGTGAGCAATTAGGTACACTGTAAAACATCACATAAGTCACAACCCAGTGACGTTTCTCTTTTAGGTATTATTTTGGCTCTGAAAGACCCAAAGGCTTAGCTAATAATAATAATAATTGAATCTTCAAAATCCAAAGAGTTGAGCATACTACCTTCTGGCACACCTGCTTTTTATGTCTAAGACGTTTGTTCCCCGAAGCTGTAGATAGCTACAAAAATCACAAAATTTCATTAAGAACAACATAGATTTATAATGGCTATTATGAGGAATGTTCCAGTTAGAGAAGATGGTTCACTTAAGAAGTGCGCTTGAAAGTAAAGGATCTCAAACCAAATAAGCCAAATTAAATGCCTATTTTTATTGGTATACAGAAGCTTCCAAAAGACTTCAAAATTCCAAATAGTATCATTAAAACATTGATTGCAAAAAGCTAATGAAAATTTAAGGACACAAGATTGTAAACAAAAGTTCACCAAACCTTTATTTAATCTTATAGCTACAGCAGCTCCTCTGAAGCGAGAGATGTACACCTGGGTCTCCACCTTACATTCTCCTAGGGGTCCATCATTAAATGTAATTGATTGGGACACAGGAAAAGAGATTGTCTTAAAAGGGTCTCTGCCAATTTTTCAACACTGTTTTAAATGTCCGTATACATACTCCCAAAAGAAGACTTGTATGGGCCTCTCTCAGAGTCGATAAAACTCTGAGGGTTTTTTTTTCTGTGAACTACTATCTCATTTCCTTAGGGAAAACCAAAATTATTCAGAACCTGATATGAATTTTTTAGGTCTGCTCCCCTAAGCTAAAATGAAGCCATGTACCCAGAGGGAAAGAAAACCTTCTGAAGCCTTTGTGAAAAGATTTGCTAAAAGATCCCAAAGGCAACCAGCTTTAAATCTAGAGCACAGAAATCTTTTGATTTCCATCTTAGTTGGAAATCTTCTCCCTGATATAAAAAAGCAAATTGAGGATAATGTAATTGGATGAGTAGATCAACCTCTGATGTCATTTAAGCTGCAACCCAATTCCTTGAGGAACTGAGAGCAACTATCCTTATCTTACACATTTTTGCACAATTAGAAATGAAGCTATAGAGGTGGTTCTAAGTCTGCCAAAGTCTTTCTTAGAGGAATTTGCACTATTTCCCGTGCCTTTGAGATGTAAACAGTAACTCTTATCTAGTTCATCTCCTTAAAGTACCAACTTCAGGGAGGTAGTTTTATCAGAAAAAGAACAAAGAGGGGAAAGGTCTTTGGGAATTTAGGTCAATGAAAAATTATTTGTCTTATCCACAAATATTATTAAAAAGCTTTAGCCATCTGAGCAGGTAAACTTAACTTATTCCATCTATAAGAAAAACAACTTAAAACCAACTTATGTTGTAACTAGTGAGTTTTGTGTTGGAACTGATTCATGGCAGTAATTTTTAAAAAATGGAAGTTATAAGGTCTCCATGTCTCTGTATTTTCATGTGTATCGACATATCTATGTTGCATATGTATAATATTATTTCTCCCTATGTCGGGTAATACCAAAATGAATTTGTAAAAGAGCTCTATTTAACCAACTTAAAAAAAATTAAGTGCTTATATGAATTACATTTCACAGAAATATAATAGAAACTAACCTAAATGAATATAAGGTTCACACAATCAGGGACATATTTCGTATTAAACCCAGTTTATGTTTGATAGCTTAATTTCTTTAAAAAAAAAAAAAAAAAAGGCATGCTTTTAGAGTTATCAGCCTCAAATATAATTCTTTTATTTTACCTGGTCTACTACAGGTCAGATAACTTCATGTCATTCTTGCAAAATTTGGCAGCAGAAAAAAGCTTAGGATGATGGCTGATTTTTTCTAATGTCTAAACATATTTACACATATAAATTTGTCAATCTATAGAATGCTAGTGAACAGACAGTTCATAACTGTTTACTTTTTATTTTTACTAGAAATTATGTATTTTAGGGTAAAAATTTTAATGTATTTCTCAAGCTACTAAACATAATAAGGAAAACATATCCATGTGTTAGAAAAGTAGAAGAGATTTAGAATTTTAAAAAGGTAGGAGGGGTGGAGATAATTTTTCTGTAGCAGGAAAGCTATTTTGTTCTAAAACAAAGCTGGTTATTTCAAAGTGAGAATTAGGAAAAACATGGTAAAGTCTAAATGTTTTTTAAAAAGCTGTAGAAGTGTTGTAGAAAAGGAATCTTCGATAAGAAATTGTATGTGTGTTCAGGCTCATTAAAATGAAAATAAACTTAAATAAGTTTTAATATCAAAACTGAGCTGGTACAAAATTAGGATTTGGGTTTATCTCTGTTTATGAAATGACTAAGTATTGTTTCACAGTGACCTATTATCCTGTTTTGATATTTTTGACAAACTTCCCCCAAAAATCAAACTCTTAATTATTTTTAACCTGGAAGTAACTTTGCAATTTTCCACACATCTCAAAAGATTTATTCTCTCTCCTTATGAAAGGGAGATGTTAAACTAATTAGGTTTATTTGATATAGTACATAAGAAACATTGTCAAATAAGAAGGGATAGGAAAACTCTTTATGTTATATTTGTATAGGTGTATGCTATAAGTATTACAGAAATTGTGTGAAGTTCCTGGAAATCACTGAATATGTCCTGATATAATGTTATCAGTCATAATTCCAGTTATTATCTTAAAATATCATGTCACAGAAATGATCTAATTTTCTTATCAATTTTATTATAATAAATTCTCATCAGATCTTTAGTAATGGACTTTTTAAATTCATTCATCATTTACAGAGAGTTATGGTTTTACTTCCATGTTTTGGCAGCAGTGTTCCTGCAAAAGTGCTTCATTTTCAAAGACATTTGTAGATAGTACTTTTGCCAAGTATAAGCTTCTAAACCCTAAGATCATAAAACTGAACTGGGTAAGAACTTCTAGAACTAATATTTTTAAATACGGATTCAACCAGAACAAGAATTAATAACATGGGGCTGAATGAGCTGAGGGAGATGATTATAACTTTTATGACTTCTTGTTTGAAGGATTGCTGATTTAATAATGATTTGTTTTTCAGACTTAAAGAAACTCTTTTACTTAAGCTATATGAAGGGGACCCAAAAAAACCCTGGAATTTATTAATTAAAAAATTGTGTGTTGATTCTTATATGCTTATCTTTTTTTAATTTTATTTATTTATTTTTAGAGAAAACAAAAGGGAGAGAAACATCAATGTATGTGCAAGGGATACATCAATCTCTTGCCTCTCATATGCCCCTACCTGGGGATCTGGCCCATAACCCAGGCATGTGACCTGACTGGGAATTGAACAGAAGACCTTTTGGTTCACAGGCCAGCATTCAATCCACTAAGCCACACCAGCTAGGGCTATTTTTACATTTATTTTTAGACATCAGGCACCTTCAAAGTACTCCCCATTTGATACAATATACCTGTCAAGTATGTTTTATCCACTGCTCAAAACAGTTTTTGAGCTTGTCAATTTTGATGCCTTTTAGCGCTTCTGCCATTTTTTGTTTCACCTCTCCCACATTGGCAACATGTTTCCCTTTGAGGAGTTTTTCATTCGGGAGAAATTTTTTTAAAAGTTGCTCGGGCTGAGATCGGGTGTGTAGGGAGGGTGGGACATGGGGGTCATGACGTTTTTGGTCAAAAACTGCCCAACCATCAATGTGGTGTGGGAAGTAGCTTGAGTTATATACATTGAAATTTTTATCCTAAAATACTTAATTTCTAGTAAAAATAAAAAGTAAACAGTTATGAACTGTCTGTTCACTAGCATTCTATAGATTGAAATGGGTAAACCTGTTGAGAGATTCTTCAAAAAAAATTCACTGAAGCTGAATGCAGTTTCTCACAACAACACCAGCTGGTCCACTGATACAGATGGGTTCCTAGAACACTCACCTAATGGGGGAAGCCTGTACTACAAGGGGCCTAGCCTCCAGAAAATAATTCCACTGTTTTGGGGGGTTCCCCCTCATATATGGCATGCAGTATTTTGTAAACAAAGATGGAACATTTACTTTTTCTGCCTACTTGATCTCTCAGAAATCAGAAACACTTAGTATTATTTTCATGGTACTGTCGTTAGTTATTTGTATACATTACATAAAAATCTGTTTTCCTTGTAAGAGGATACAACTGGAAATCTGTACTATCACGGCTTGTACTAGAATGTCATATTTGAGAGAGAGATGCATAGACTGAGATATGACAGACCTTATGGACCTTAAGGTAGACTTTATGGAGCCAATAAAGTGCCTTAGAAAAATCAGTCTGGCACTTTGCTGACGTGGTTCTAGCAAAGCAGTCTTAAAAAGAGCGTGTATAACCAATCACTATTTTTGCTTCCCCCTACATAAACAATTAGGCTAAGATTAATGCAAATAAATTGGTTTTGCTGTGAGCACCATTGGTTAAAAAAAGGGGGGATAGAAGAAAAAATTATGTTTACAAATTTGTAGATGTTAGATTCTGATTGTGTTCATTGTCTTGAGGTTTTGTTATCTATTGGTAAACTGGCCTTGATCCCAAATTTTTCTAACTTCTTCACATGTCTGGCTATGACTCTCCAAATTAACATTTCCAATTCTATCTCTCTTTTCTGGTTTAGAATCATTAAGAACAAATATTGCTCTTGAATTTCTTTGGAGGGAACTATAATAGGTCCTTCTCACTACCCAGATGGCAGCCAACCTTCAGCGACTTGAATTTTGTGTCCATACCCCCCAATTTAAAAAGGGCTCCTTCACCCTCTAGGAGCTGCACACTGCATGGAGACTTCAAAATCAAATTGGGAAGAGCAGTAGCCAACTTCGAGGTATACTGCTTCCCCCAAGACACCAGACTAAGACTTCTTACTTTAATTAAGTAAAACCCTCTCTCTCTTTCTTTCCTTTACTCTGGTATTGACCTGGAAAGATAACCCCAACACCTGGCTCTTCCAGGCCATTACTAAAGAAAGCAATCCAACCTTCGAACAACTATTGGATTTACCAGGATGCTGGTGATGCTATAATTCTACTCAACACCACTTTATACTTGAATTTCAATCCCTCAGTTTCTCTGAAACAAACTCAGCCCCCCCTGCATCCAGGCTTCGTACGAAGAAAGGAAAACAGGGCAAGGCTAATCACAATAAAACCACCTATGTGGACTACAGACCTTAATTTTTACCTTTCCAATCCTGAGCCACAGACTCAAATGGAAATTTCCAGAAAGCATCTATGATTTTAAAATTAGCTTTCCTTCATAGGTCACTGCTCCCCCAGCCAAGAGTAAGTGCAAGTGAGGCTGTGATCAGGTACCATCTCCTAAGTCTAAATGGTATTACAGAATTTGCTAGTAAAGCAATAGCTGCCCAACAAAAATCTTTAGACTCTCTGGCCAAAGCTTTTCCTTGATAATACTGGGGAACACAATTTTCATTGAGTTAGATCTGACACTTGTTTTTGACTAATTTTTGGCACCTAAATCCAAAAATGACCCCAGTTTTTCTCTATCACATCACTTTTTAAGGTACAGAATACTCTCCCTTTGTCCCAAAAATCAGACAAAACATACATACAAAGGAAAATAAAGAAAAAATTACCTGAGTAGACTGTTTATTTAGAGTTATTTTATTCACATAAAGGCTATATATTGTTACTGTAAGTCAAATTGTGTACAAGTAGTAAAGTTCTGCTACCAAACATACATATTAAAGTATTTTATCTTTTCAAATGACAGGCTAGGAAATGAGATACTTGACACAGTCACCTTCAGTTGGCAAAGCTTTAACAAATTACTTCATGAGACACAGTTTTATGTGCAAAGGTGGGAATATAATGTTCTTTCTATCAACAGGTGGCTCATGTAGAATGTTTCGATCACCAGATTTGAGGTCTAATCTTGAAGGCCAATTTGACTCCACCCAATGCCTCCCATGAGCTCTGCTGTCCCACATACACAGAAAACAGGGATACTTGGTGTATCTGCATTGCTGACCAAGAAGGAAGCAGACCATTTTAAGGTCAACACAGGTGATCCAATTGTGCTTGTGATATTACAACACAGGAGAATGATGGGTCATTGATGGATAAAGAAAGACTCACTCCAGTATTTCTCAAAGTAATTCTACAGGGAACACCAATTGTGCAGACAAAGGAGGTGTTCTGCTCCAGCAGAATCAAGATAGGAAGTCTAGCATGTTCTGCCTGGGGCCAGCAGCAAAGAAAGGATGACACCCCAGTGTTGCATCTCGTACAGATGGGACATGTTACTTTCCTATTCCCAGCAATGCCGGAACCACAGTCTAGATCCAAGAACTTAGTGTTTTATGTTATCCATGGGTAGGATACAATCAGTTACTCACAGAAAAGCGTTAACACTGTTCATCTTCTGTAGGTGCAGAATCCTGGCAACTATGGCATTATTTAATAATGTTATCTAAACAAATGCCTTTGCAAAGGTCAAAGCTTCTGGTGGCAGGGTCCTGCAGATCTAGCGAGATATTTATGCTTTCTGTTCTCAGAGCTGACTGTTTACTATCTCATTAAGCATGGGTGTTTCTATAAAGCACCTAATTGTTGTTTTCATGAGAGGGCGGAGCCTACTGCCACCCAACTGGAGGGCTAAGGTGTTTCTGGGTCTCCCTGTTAAAATTAACTTTAAATTACATATTAATTCCAGTCCTATGAAATTTTGCAAACAGTGCATTACATTTAAATAAATTATAATAATTAAGGCCCAGTGTTTGAATTAAAGCTTTTCATTTCATGATTTGACTGAATACTGTAGAAACCTCATTAATTTGTATGCCACTAATTTGTAATTTGTGATAAAGCACAAGCAAGGGGGGTTGAGGAGACAGAGAGGACTTTGACTGAAGTTTTTCTTTTCCTTGCAAATCTTTTTCATGAAAGTGCAAATCAGTACTGTAAACAAGGTTGCAGGGGGTCTGATTTGAAATACTTAAGAAAATAAACTTTTCAAATACCTTTTAGAAGCATCATTTACATGCATACAATTTATATGCTAATTACAAATCATTCCATCTATTCACTAGAGTTATTCCCTTGAGAACCTCTATTGGGCTTTTTCTTTTTCTTCCTTTCTCTATTTTTTTTTTTTTTTTTTTTTTTTTTGTTTCTTTGGCCTGGGTTAAGTTACTAAAGTTGCAAAATGTGCGTCCCCAACATGCTTTCTAATTTGAATGGACTTTGTCTACTTAATTTAAAATAGTAAAATTTCACTGCAGTTTCTCTCACTTATTTATTTTGCATTCTAATGTGAATCAAAAATACTTAGAAAGTGCTCCAACCTAAAACAGAGTCCTTACTCCAGGTGAAGGAATTAGCTTGACTGAACAAGGGCAGGGAAAAGGCAGGTTCAGACTCTAGGGCTCTGGTCATATTCCTAGAACTGAAATTAGATGTAAAGAGAATTATTTGCATTGAGGTTGTGCGTGTGTGTGTGTGTGTGTGTGTGTGTGTGTGTGTGTGTTGCAGTCGTGGGGGCAGGGTAGAGGCTACCTTGTCTTAAGAATTGCCCTCATCTCTAAATTGTGGATGCTTAATAAGTTAGATAAATAATAGTATATATTTTATCCAATTAACAAACTTTTAATCCTGGTGCTAGTTTTAAATTCTCAAATGATTTACCATCAGAAGTCACAATCCACTTTCAAATCAAGAAATTTCCCTGAGGTTCAGGGTTATGATGATCCCTGTGCCAGAAAATAAAATGGATCAAATAGTTAGGTCATAACTACACCAACAAATAGATTTTTTTGAGTAGCAACAAAACAACGAGAGTGCAGGTCCTGCTACCTCTCCAATACTCCTGCCTTCAAACTGACTGTTCCGAGTCTCCGCGCTGTGAAAGACTATGGCAATTTGGGTGGGAAGGTGGTGGGCAAAGGAAGCATGGGATGGTATATGATTGGCTGTGTAGATAGTTCTGATGCAAAACCAACTAATAAGCTCCTCTTTTCCCAATTTATTTACTTTACTAATTGGGTTACAAAATAAAATGAAGATCGACAACAAAACACCCTCCCTTCAAGCCATGTAAATTACAGATTGCTTATCTCCAAATAGAATGAAACTTTATAGGTGGGAATATAATTAAGCCTAAGAAAGCTCACTCACTTCAGAAAGACTGGTGTTCACAGGACCTAGCAAATGCCTTGGAATTTCAGTCTTACACAACATAAAATAATTATTCTTATGTAAAATATAATTAATGAAGAAAGTGCCTCAGATGTGTGGGCAAGGAAGGCAAATATAGCTATCCTTTATTGTGCCTTCAAGGTTAGAATTATTATAGCACTTATAATTTTATTATAATTACCCATAATGAGACTCCACACATGTGATGTAGTCGACATGTTTTTGACAATAGAAATTTTCAAAATGCCTCATTAAGTATTTTAGTATATATTAATGTGACGCTTGCTCTGCCTCCTAGTTTTGGTGGCAACACAGCTCATGTAAAGGCATATGTACATATTTTAATAAAAAATACTATCATTAAAGATCATAAAATGATTACAATGAATAGATATTAAGATGTCACAGCTGTAGAAGCCATTCCTTTTATGTACTCCCATGCTGAATTGTTTTATGACCTATCATAAACCTATTAAACTACTGGTAATAAAGGATTGTAATTAGTGATAAAACCTTGTTGCTTAGTGAGCCAAGACAGTCATCCTTACTTTGAATTTTATTGAAAGTAATCAAGACAAAACCTTCAGCAATGTCAAATACCAGTGAAGAGCAAGGTTGTAGTTTTACTAAGGACAAGTGACATTTAACCTTTCCCGAGTTATTTTCTCCCTTTTTATTGTGCTGGTTCAAGGAGGAGTGTTTTTGTTTTTGTTTGTTTTGCTTTGTTTTTAGCCTGTTTGGTCTCATGTTGTTTTATTTTGTTTGTAAACATGAGATACAGGAGGGAACATTCCAAGCCAAAGATAAGCTGGCCAGTGAACCCATACGCATTCAGAACAGTTGGCCCTGCTGTGCTGGCTCCTGGGTGTTCCACGTGTAGCAGGCAGGATGCAGCCCTTGGAGCGGTTGGTTTCCTGCACAGGACCACTGCACAGAAACTGTCTTCATAACAGGCTGCAGGAGGGGCAGCTGGTGCAAAGAACTGAACAAACATGTGACCTTCTCAGCTATCAAATCAAATTAACTTTTCCCCTACTCATCCTAGGTTGAATGTGAACATTGCTTCCAGAGGCACAAAAGCCCCCTTGCTAATCTGCATGGCACCACCGGGTCTGTGTGCCCACCTCCTGAATATATTAGTCGTGCCAATGCACGCGGAGGATGCTCCTTGACTTACTCTGGTGAAAGATGACATTTCCAGCTCCCTTATGTAAATGTCCCACATATTAACCTCAAAATTCCGGGTAGATTAATGTCTTCAGGGGATAAGAGCCTAGAATATGTCTGCAAAGCATTGGAAAGAGAGAATGCACTTTTATGCTGGGTAACAAACAGCACGCTCCCCTTTAGGACCCAGAGCTACCGAGGAGAGCATCTCCCCCACCCCAGCGCTGGCTTCACCAAAGCAGTTCTGCAAAGGATGGCATGTCTCAGAGGCTTTCACCTAATTTTTAAAGTGAACTGGAGACCCCAAGTTTAAGTGGCAAACAATGGCCCATCCCTCTACTGTGCTCTAACAAACCAAGAACCTATGTAAGAGTGAAAGCCGGGTAGAGAGTCTGATAATCTCAGTGTGTTCTAACTGGACTTACAACCCATCAGCTTGGCTTTCACAGCACTGAACTGAGCAGTCAGGAAACCACAGTAACCAATAGTTGGATCCAGGTCAATGTAAACGATCTTGGCAGATAACAAATAAAGATAGGGCAATAATAATAATAATAATAATAATAATAATAATAACAACAACAACAACAACAACAACTCTAAAAGCTGCTGGCGGACCATGAAGAGGATTCAGGGCACTGACTGAACTCCACAGGGTGTCTGACCCAGCACCAGATCTAACCTCTAACCTTTCTCTGAGGAGATCCAGGGTCCTGCACAAAAAGGCCAAGAGTAAGTGAGGTAGGCCTGTGAAGTGGTTTGAATTAGGGATGCATGGTAATTATTCCAACATTAAATAGAAGAGCAGAAAACAAATAGGAGGAATCACCCCAGTATCCAGGCAGACAACATTTCTTGGCAACTACATCGAAATCAGTCGGTAGACCCGGGTAGAGCAGCAGAGATCTCTTTACATTATTCATACTCTCTCGGTGCTGGTTTCACCTTATCATGGGTACATGTGTACTTTCTCATTTGCACTGTACCACCATAAGAGAGTATTAGTGTAGCCTCGGGAAAATAATAACAGGGAATTAAGACACAGTCATGTTCCCCTAAATGTCAGCATGGCCACGTCATTGCCCATCACTTGAGATCTATGTGGAATCAGGAGGCTGATGGCTTTTGCTAGAGAATCAGAAAGACCATTCGACTTTTTTTTTTTTTTAATCTTAAATGTATCCTGAGTTGTACGGACAAATATGTAAGCTGTAGCAGTTGGTTAGGTTTTAAGCTACTAGAAGAAAGTTAAGCTTCTGTGTTGGCTGGCTGAGATACCAGCCATAAGCTGACAAGTAATTAAACCGGCGTATCTATAACAACTGTCATCTCTTATTTCTGTGCAACTTGGATGTAAACCAAAGGCAAGAAAGCCAGAGAGAGAGAAAGAAAGAGAGAGAGAGAAGAATGAGGGCCACTGCTGGGCCATCCTGCTGCACAGTTTAGGGGACCTGGGCATTTAGAGGCCTGCAACTCAGATCAAAAGGGTCAGTGCCCCTGTTACCAGTTAACAAAGGGAAACCATGCATCAAGTAAGGTGTAAATTTGAGCTCTGCAGTTTTCAGGAAGCCCATTGAGAAATGCATTCATACACTCTGGAGCGGCCTGGATCTGAGTGCCTCTCTGATGTCACTGCTGCACTTCAAAAATGCTGGGGCCCTGCGGTGTCACAGAGCACCCTGCCATGGCCAGCCAGGATAGAGTCACCCACCTCCAGCCACCTCCTAGAGGCTAATGCTTCGTCACTTGTGGTCTAAACAAAACCTCCTTCTTCCCCTCCTCTACTATACTCTCTCCACCCAGACACACAGCACACACTCTGAAGAGCTCTGTATGTAGGGATATTGTGTATCTCTAGATAGAAGAGCAGGACCTGGAGTTCTTGACCCAGAAATAAGTGGAATGGTGACCTGCCCACATTTCTGGGTTCAAGGCTGAAAATCAGTGCAACACTCTTCCAGTCTCCACAGTCTGAGCACCTTTTTGTGCACATATCTTATTTGTTTGTGGGAACCATGAACACTGAATTGAGATGGCTCCATAGGTTGTAAGATAAGTAGGCAATTCGGTCCCTGTGTCTTTCAGCCTTGTGATGATGTGACAACTAGCTTAGGTCAAGAGTCTGTCCTCCTCGGGAAGAGGACTCTGCGTGTGAGTCCCATTCACAAACACACAATGACACCCTTCGCGGGTACTAGGGTGGTGCTAGAAGCCACTATACTGAGCCTTTAGAGTGAAAAAAAAAGTATAATAGAACTCTTCCGACCTTCAGACATTCCTGTTTGCAATAATATTTGAAATTTTTAAGTAAACATTTTAAACATTTAAGATGAGCTATTTACTCTCAGGACCATTGTTACTCCCCACACACACCTGCTCAAAAAATACTGAGGAAGGAGGAGCTTGTTAGAGATCTAATTGCATAGACGTCCAATGCTTGAAACAAAAACAAAAAACAAACAAACAAAAACCTCTTAATACTTTCACAATATTCCCCGTTCAAATGGACTCTAAGTTTTGTTAATTTCTTAGTGGTCAAACTTGGAGTTGCTTGACAATCTTGGAAACACAGACCCCCATCCAAGGCCTAGCCACACATTCTGTTTATTTTTCTCCTAATGAAAAGTGTGACAAGCAAATAATTAAACTGAAAAGCGAGCATAAATTACAGTCCACAGCTACAGAACAGATCGTCTTTTGAAGACTGCATTTTAAATATGTGCTTCGGAGAGCTCTCACTTCGGTCATTTAAATTATCTGGCTTAAACTGTCTGTGGTTCCCCTGTACGACGGTTTATCCCATTTCATCAAATAGAATGTTTGATGTGCCCCGGCATAACAAATTATTTGTGTTGGATTTATTTCAGCGAATTCCCCTTCTCCTTCTGGTTTCAAGAGAGTAAGCCCTGGGCTTCGACACATTATGAAAACAACCAGATCTGAGAGACATTATATCCACAACAAAGAGAAACCAGTGACCGGCCCAGTTACATTGTCTTTTGAACAACAAGTCAATGCAGACAGAAGTAAATGACAGTTAATTACAAATTACATTCTGGTTGGGGCTGAGGAGGCCTCTCGCCTTGAATAATGATCAGGCCCTCGGGCGCTCACCTGCCTGCGAGCGGCCGTAGGAGACGCAGGCTGGGGTGCTGTACAAGTTTCAAAACAAGCTGCTAAACACAGCAGCTTATTGGATTACAGAGATTTAGGAAAATGCGTTCAGATCTCTCGCGGCAACTGGGGGGACGTGGGCGGAGGGGTTTCTAGAGGACAGTGGCCGCTCACTGGCTCTGGCTACTTTAAAACGCTGGTCTCCGGGTCTCACAGGGAACTCGGCCCCGTTTTGCCAATGTAGGGAGCTTGTCCGCCGGCAGGACGGCGGTGAAGCAGCGGGCCAACTAACCGAGAGAGTAGTAGCTCGTTTTGCGGAGGAGATTTTCTGACTCATTATCAAAGGGATAATTCAATGATACACTTAGGTTGTGTAGTTTTTTAATCAGAAGAAGATTTTCACACCATCTGCAGACACTTTTGATTTATTGGTACTTTTTTTTTTTAAGTTTAAAGAGTAAATGAATTTGTTACATTTTAGGTCAAATTTTAAGTTAAGGCCATTTGCAAAAATAAGACAATGTTGAAAATAATTAATGTCAGCGTTCCTGCATTGAAAGGACCTTGGCTTTTGTAATTCACTAAAGCAATTTCTATTCATTTAGTTGAGCTAAATGCTTATTGTTAAAGACAAAAGCCCCATCAGTTTGACATTGAGCTCATTATGTATGTTAGGAACACTCTGGAATCCAAGGCCACACGGCAGGCAACAAAGCCGGGGACGCGAGGGGGAGGGGCGAGGATTTAAATGCAGACCACAGCGTTCTCCTCAATAACTTCTCATTTAGACCTGATTAAAACTTCAAAACGGAGCTCGTTGGAAACAGGAGAACGATTTTTGTTGTTGTCAGTAAGTGATGGGGCGATCAGTAAACTCTAGGAAGTTTAAAAGTCCCTCTCAGAGATGGCTCTAACAGCCAGGACCCCACGCTCTGCCGAGTCTCAAAACTTAAGCATTTTAAAGAAAGTATAAACGCACACAAAGAAAAAAGGTATTTTATGAAGCACAGAGTTCAGAAGAGGAAAAAAACAACAACTCTATTTTCTTAAATTGCACCGACAAAGCAGAACAACACAACTTTCTGTGTATTGTAACAACAATGTATAATTAAAAACTGCTGCTCTAGGATGACTTTCTCTACTGCGTTGTTTGCACAGCACCCATGTCCTCCACCTTGGGCACAGCACTTGACCAATAAAGACTCCTGTTAACGCCACCAAAAGCAGCTCCCTTCTTATGTAATCCTCATTACACTACACATTCTCAAGGAGAGAATCAGACGCGTCGTTATTAAGCTCCGTGTTTGGGAAACTAGGACCCTGTTTCTTGCCTGAGCAGAAAGTTTCACACACGAGATACATGATTTGCACATGAGCTTCTGCAAGATAAAAGTTAGAATAGGTCTTGCTGAGATGGCTTTAAATGTTTTTCCTGCTCATTCAAAAAACAATAGGACACAGTTTTAATCATGAGACAGAACAAATGAAGTAGCTGCAGGAGCCGGTCCAGAATGCGCTTGTGGGAGCCTTAGATACTGTGAAAATCCTCAAAAGGCTACACTCTCAAGGTTTTATTTTCATGCTGCAAAATTTGAAAGCTATGTTTTAGAAATGTTGGCACTGTTCATCCAAGCAGGCAGATGGTATATTTCCAATCCAAATAAATACACAATGCATTTGGGGGAATCGTAGGGGTCTATCCCAGTATGATATCTCAAACCCCACTTGAAAGGACACCTGCAAGAGCTCTTCCCCTAAAATCAGGGAGAAAAATAGCTGCCTTCTCCGTGTGGTGGAGAGTGGCCGTCTTATCGGTGGCAGAGTGACGCTGACTGTACCGATAGTGACACGGGTAATCCATCATGTCATCAGCAAAGTGAGGGACAGGGCCGGCACCTCCGCCCGCCTGGGATTTGAGCCAAGCGGCAGGGACACTTAACCCCTGCAAGCCACTCAGCCCCCCCCTCACTGTTCCTGCTGCGCTCCACACAACCTCTGTCAGGTCTGAGGTGGCTGCAGAATGACAGTAAATCTATACGGGCCCACAATCTACCCTCATGACAAGCGCACACTGGACCGCCTTATAACACGATTAAACTGTATCATGATGGGAGTGCAAGACAAGGCCTTTATTATGTGCCTTGTTGAACCATTTAGGAGGTCTTTGCCAAGGCTGCCTGCTCTCAATGGTCCCCGGAAGGTACGGCTGACGTCTGCCTGGTCCTGGGAGCTCTCCCAGATGGGGCGCCTAGGGGAGGACTCGGATTTCTAAACCAGCATATGATTTACGGAGTGATGATTCTCAAAGCATCTGCAATTGGCACGCATTATTCTGACACATGAAGATGTTGACCAACTTTTTATTAGATTTTTAAATTAATAATAGATAAATGGTAAGATGTCAGGATTGGGGTATGCTGTTGGACACCATGTAGCATTTTATCATATCATCTAGAAAAATTTAAGTCATGTAAATGGCAGTGGTACTAACATGTGGAAGTGGCATTTAGGATGATATTTTGAATACTAAGATTTCAGGTACCAGGCTGTGGTCCCATCACCACACATGTAAAGATGGCATTTTTTTAGGTCACTGTTATGATGTGTTTACAACAAGTAATAAATAAGTTTCCCTCTTAACATTTTCTAGATTGTATTTTTTTATTATTATTTTTGTCTTCCCTTCTGTTAAATCACAGCAAGCTTTCCTTGAGTTAAAGAGAGAAAAATCTAGTTGAATAGTAATATGATTCTTTCATGTATATTCAAGAAAAAGATCTTTTCACACCTTGATGAAATTAGCATATATTTAAATGCTAATGACTTGCCAGGGACTGGGTAGGAATACCAAGAACTACCTGCACACAGGGTCACATGTCCCTAGGACACAAATCTGATGCTAAAGGCATGGGACATGATTGATACTGGATTTTAGTTTGCAAGATTGTAATACCAGGTCCCAAACAGTGAGAAGGTGTCAAGATATAAGTCTGTTACAAAAAAAGTTTGTCTCAAAATGGGCAAAATTAGGGTCAAATAAAAGTAAGAGCCAATCGAAGGCTTGAGGTGGCTTTCTGTGTGTCTTTGGCAACTCAGTGAGATTGTGGAACTTTTTCCACCACCACTTTATTTACCATGGACCTGTTTGCTGCAGAACTGGATTAATGAATTATTTCATGGATATCTCATAGCATGGAAAGTTAATTAAGTTTAATTTAAAGACACACTTGAAGAAGGAATGTTGTTTAATGTTGTTATCCTATGGTATTCAAAATAATTTTATGTTCTCTCAGGTAAATGTTGTGTATTGATATACGATCATATCATCAGGTTTGATCTAATATCTCAACCTTTGAGCCTTGACTCCTCACAGGCCCTGGACAAGCAGAGAACACTCTGGGTCTCACGTCTCCTCCACCTGCCAATAAAGAGCACCATCCGTAGTAAAGCTCTTCCGACCCATGAAATTCCAGGTGTCCTTTACTTCTCCCTGTTTCTGAGTTGGCATGTTCATGCCACTCAAAATAATCATCAACTTTTGTTACTTTTAAGTTTAAAAATTTAATGAATTCTAAAATGTGTGGAAATATTAGCAATCCAGGAAAAGTACTTAAAATTGTACAACTGCAAGAAGAAAATAAAATTAGACCAAACCTCATAAAAAACACATACTTTTTGAAAAAGAAGGAGTAATTGACATCAAAGAATATTGTCATCATTTTTCAATTTGTGCCTTAAAAAATTTTACAACACAATCTATGGCCTGCAATGTGTTTTCACTTGATCACTTATTTCTTTAAAGTTTATATAAACCTTTAGTAAAAATTTTAAAAACTTGCATATGCACAGGTACAAAGATATAATAAAAAGGTAAAAGGAATTAAATTACTTTCTTCAATGGTTAAAAGCTTGAATAAATTATAAAATATGCCTCAAGGCACCTGGGATAAGGCATGGTGTACATGTCCCTCAAGGGCATTGTTCAAACATCACTTGCTTTACTCAGATTTTAGCCAGAAGTGACATCACAGACAGGATTGAAAGCTCAGGTGCTGGGTAGGAAGTGCAGATTTTTTATGTTGTTCATTAAAAAGCAATTCTGAGCCACCGGTGATGGGATTAACATTACCCTAAGCAATTCCAGGGTGGGGGTCAGTACTCATGCTCCTTAAAAAGAAGCCATGCCACCTTGGTTAGGAGGAGGCTGATGGGCAAGAGTGAGGAATTAACTCAGCCAACACATGGAGAAGTCAGTTGGATGCTACTCTTACTTCCTCCAGATTGGAAATTGTAGCTCCTTGTTGAGATGTAGAAGCAACAGAGTAATGGTGCTGGAGGAAAATGTGCGTTCTGAAAATCTGCTCACTTGGAATAGAATAGGAGGTGTTAGTTAAGGGCAGCAAAGAAGGTTGGGTGGTAGACCAACCATGCTGTGCTGGTTTCAACTCACAAGAACCAAAGGATGACCTAGAATTGACCTATGACCTCCACCCCCACCCCATGTTACTATTTGAGGCATTTATTTAAGAAAAAGGAACTGGAGGTTCTTCTTTTGACTTGGCTAGGATGACCCTGGGAGCTGTTCTGGGTCCCACATTCAACAAGGCTCCATGCTGGTACTTCCAAGGCTGGAACAGCCTTCCCAGTGGATATAAGTGTCCAGTTATGACAAATATAAAGAACAAGGGAGAGTGCTCCCTTTAAAAATACTTAAGAATCAACTACAACCTCAACATCAGCACTGTCAGTTTTAAGAGAAGAGCTTGTACGCTGGGTTAGGATACACGAATAGAATGACTGTTAATGAGGACTATTATTCACTTTTACAATGAGAATAGCTTAGCATGAGTCTTTTAAAGAAGAATACAAATTATTCTATTTACAAATGAAAATAAAATTGAGGTATATCATACTGGGTTTACTTAATAACAGAATATAGTTTTCACTAATTCTAGGTCTTAACCGACATTTCTCTTTTAAAAAACAAACATCTTGCCTTGGCTGGTGTGGCTCAGTGGATTGAATGCTGGCCTGCAAACCAAAGGGTCACCAGTTTGATTCCTAGTCAGGACACATGCCTGGGTTTCAGGTCTGGTCCCCAGTGCAGGCATGTGAGAGGCAACCACACATCAATATTTCTGTCCCTCTGTTTCTCCTTCTGTTCCCCTCTCTAAAAATAAATAAAACCTTTGAAAAAAAAGTTTGAGTTAAAAAAATCTTCTATTCTCTATATTATCATACTGTACAACAAAGCTAGAATATTCAAAATGTAAAATCAGGCCTATTTGTAAATAAAAAAATAGTTCCAGAGCATGCTTCCCTACCTCCACACCACCCCCAACAAATGAGCTAAAGGACAGCAAAATCTTAAGTCAACACCTGTAGTTCATGACACTCCCAAAGTACTAATATCATATTTTCAGACTCTTGTCCAAAGAGACATACATACATCTTCATTCCACTGAATGTCTGTTCAGAATGTGCATCACACCTGCCTGAGTGGAGGACACTTCCTCTAATAACTGGGTGGGTGTTGACGGTCTTCTTTCTTATTTCTGACCTCTTCCTCTCCAGTCCTTACACAAAAACGTTGGCTAAGCCCACTCTCTGAAAGTCCTGTGAACTCAGATGTGGAACTGTCAACTGTTAAGTGAAATGGATGGTGTTGGTTGCTTCGCAGGATAAAAGGTCAAAGCAAAAATACTCAAAGAAATCAAAGCTGGGACCTGTAGAAAGAGAAAGCTTTTATCTGGTTGACAAATAGTCCCTCTATTTTGAAAATCTGGTTTAACTTCTGAAATGTGTGCATAGACACTTAAATCATCCATACAAGACTTTTCCCAAACATGAGTAAAATTTCTTTAAAAAGGTGAAATTCTGACGTATTGACTGTAATTGAGTTAAGCTCCTTGGTTAGGGACAAAAACTAGCTGGGTTTTCAGTGTTTTAATAGAATCCTTACCTTTTTATCAAAGCTAAGCTTCTCAAAGTTTTATTATAAAAGAGTTGACACCTCAGCCTCAGAAGGCAGCATAGGCCTAGGTGGTCAGAAGCAGACCTGACATGTCTCATGTGATGAAACCTTGGCCCATAAAACAAATTGTCTTGTATGATTGTTTTAGGCAAGTAAACTGGTGGATAAGAGGGTCTTTAGGCTACAATTCCCACTGTGTCACTCAGCATCAAATTTGTCATCTCAGTTATGCTAGTAATGTCACGTGCCTGGAATTGTTTTAGAATGTCTGTGTATGAGCTTAATGCAGTTGGCAAACTTTTTCTCTGAGGGGCCAGATAGGAGAAATCTTTCCCATTTTGGGGACCACATTTGGTCCCTGGCCAACACTCAGCTGTGCTGTATTGTGAAAGTGTCCACAGACAACACACAAACCAATGAGCATGGCTGGGTTCCAATAAAACTTTATTAAAAAACAGGCCACAGTCAGCCAACCTCTGGGTCTCAGCAGTAACCCCACCCTCCAAGGTTTCCCTGGAATCTCATTTCCCCACAATCAACTCAATACTTGTTCCAAGCTGCTTCTTTCATAGTTAGCTATTTTGATGGCCAACTCAACCTATTGCAGAACTTATTTTCTCTCCTTCACCAACAGACCAGTCATCACTACCAATATGTATTTCTTTATTGTTTTAATTTTATTTTTTAATATTTATTGTATTTTTCATTACCATTTAGTCCCCTTATACCTCCTTCCCCCCAGCAGTCACCACACTGTTGTCCATGCCCATGAGTCCTTTTCCCTTTTTGCTCAATTCCTCCACCCCCTCTCCACACCCTCACTAGCTGTCATATTGTTTTAATTTTAAAAGTGCAGTAGGAAAAGCTTTGTTCTTTTTGCTGTAGATCTTGTTTTAAAGGGGGTACACCCTTAAGAGGCTTCTAATTCAAGG
The DNA here is from genome assembly GCF_987537825.1 of Furipterus horrens. Lineage (NCBI taxonomy): Eukaryota > Metazoa > Chordata > Mammalia > Chiroptera > Furipteridae > Furipterus > Furipterus horrens. The sequence continues at coordinate 33,089,430 of NW_028327175.1, forward strand.
AGTGGAGTCAGGATGTCCACTTGTATGTATAGAGTCACATCAGAAGGTGTGTACTTAGTGACAGGGACTGACAGCCCCAGTTTACATGAATAAATCCAGGGATACAGGAAGTCAAGGGTTAATAACAATAAGAGTTATTATAATAATTATAATGTTAACAGTATAAATAACAGCATGCACCATGCACCACACACCATGATGCTGTGGGCCAGGCATTGTGCTCCACACTACATACACCTTCTATTATGTACCATTTACCTGGCTGGTAGGGGTTAGCTGGACTCTGTCCTTGGTGCTTTGTTTAAATAGGCAGGGAGGACTTACCAAGTGCTAGCTCTGCAAGGAGCTTCTGACACATTTCAGCTCCTGGAGAGAACAGGCAACAACACTGCAGTGGAGATAGGTGGGTGCATGTCAGCAAGCAGGAAAGGGCACATATGTGCCAGAGAAGTGTGTACTTGTCCCAGACCAGGCTCTGTTTTACCTTTACCAGTCAATCTTTAAAAAAGTACTTCACTTTTGTGGCCCATGGTCCAATTCTCTAAGACATTCAGATGTTTGAAGCTTCTACAATCTATTGATATGATTTGAATGTTCTTCCTACTATGGACAATAAAACTCTATTCGAAACCAAATGATGTTATTGAGGTGTTTTGGTCAACTGTGCATGAGTAAGAATGATTTAAGGGTCTTGTCTGTACTGGACCCTGGCTCTGTCCAGATCCCAGACTGGCCGTGGACCTGAAATGTATAATTTTTAGCCATTCTCTGACTTCAAGTTCATGAACAGCTATCCTCAAAGATCAATAAACATAAGCTCCATGGGAAAAATGTGGGAAAGAAATGGCATGATTGGGTAAACTAATGATGAGGAAAAGTACAAGTGAAGATCACTTAATTCTGCAAATCCTCATAATTATTAGTAGCAAAATTTCACCAAAACATATGGCTTTTTGGAGGGCTAAGACTATCATTTATGATTTAAAGACCAAAAAACTGTGATAGATGAAATAAGAGCCACTATGGATCACTGGCAAGATAGACACTAAGCACAGGCTTAGATAAGATCATGCTTTATTATTATTATTTTTTTTAGTGTCTTCCAATTGTTACTTCATTCAGAACATAGACTATTATAGAAGAGGTTCTACCTAGAAAACCTTTAATAGGGGCAGGGAAGGTGTCTCTCTGTCAAAAAGCGGTGGAGGCCAGGTCTGAGTTTGAAAGAAAAGCTTGCAACCAGTGCAAAGGTCCTGGGGCTAGAGTGAGCTGAGGTAGACCTTTGTAGATCAGCAGAGGTTGTTATCATTGGAACAGAGGGAGATGTCAGAGATGGCAAGGTCAGATTCCAAAATCCTTGCAGGCCACAGTAGGAATTTGGATCCCAGTACTATGGTGAGCTTCTGAGGACTTCCAAGAGCAGCAGAGGCATGATGTGTATGTATTTTCAAAAGATTCCTCTGGCTCACATGCTCAATGGGTGATGGAGCTGACAGTAGGAGCAGAAAGATGGGATTGAATTGGAGTTGGAGAGTATGGTAACAGTGGAGCTCAAGAAATGACTCAGATTCTGAAGACCTTTTTTGGAATTGGGTCCAACAGGTTATTGTAAGGTGGATTGGATGGTGCTGGGCAGACAGTGAAGGCAACTGCAGAATGAGGCTGATTCCTAAACTGGGAACCTGAATGGACTCTAGGATGTGGTTGTTCACAGCCACCAGGGACTCCACGGCAGATGAATCTATAAATTAATCATAGTGATAGTTAGCAGACGGGATGGAGGTCAGACTCTGAGAGACACCTTCTCAATTTCAAATTCATCATTCAGGAAGGAAATGCATGTCACAGGCCAGAGTGAGAAAAGTAGCTTCTGCGAAATGAAAAATAAACACCAGGACCACAAAATCAACTTCCAGCTGTGAACTTCTGGAAATGCGTAGCATTCCTGCCTAACCCTGGCCATGGGGCGGGCAGGTGATGCCTTTGGCCTACAGTTACATTTTGGAACATCTGTATGAACAATGGGAAGGTGAATGTGGACAGGAACTATTATTTTGCACCTATTCTTTGGATAAAGATCCCGGAGATTCTTGTATGTCAGTTGTACTTGATATCAAAGTCACACGCCCCACTGAATACCATGTCCCAAAATTTCCTGCTGTATAAAGAAGGGAGGTAAATGCCTGGAGCCTTGTCCAGCCAAGATAAACCTTCAAGAATACCATACACCATTAGCAACTGTGAGAAACCCTGTGTCAAAGCCCCACCCAGAGTCCCAGACTCAACCTAGGATGTGTGGAAGTTTTAATCTCCACTGTGGAGGCAATAACAAGATGGTCCAGGAGGAAGAAATTGTGAAGAGGGTCCAAGTGCTACTCCCTGCCCAATATAAAGCTCTAGAATTGTATGAATAACCTTAGAAGTGCCCATAATTATGATCACCACCAGAAACAAATCCAGGTAAGGCTGAGAACTTTTAAAGCTAAACGCAGAAGATTCTCTGCTGCATAGAGGGCCCGTGAATGCCATGTCCACTACGCCTGAATTGCCAGCTCTCCTGAACCCCCAGCTGAATTCAAGGAAGGAGATCTAATATTGATTCACAGGTAGAGTGTGAAGAGGGGATGCAGGCAGCTGGAGAAAGGAAACTGCACTGGGAATACTGTGCTTGTCATTGAAGGTTTGTGGCAGGAGAACCCCAATATCAATAACTCTACTCTGAAATTTTAGTTGGTGTTAAGTACCAAAACCAGGCCCTATGGTAACTGGACATGCACATTAAGCATACAGCACAGCTGATCCTGTGAAAGGAGAGGCAGTCTTTCATGGCCTATCCGGCCCCTGTACATCTATGAATTATATATACATGTTCCATGCCATGAGTTCAACTGCAGGATGCACTTGGCTCTAACAAACCACTGACAAGAAGGACAGAGGTGAATTTTCAGGATCACAGAGTCCTGACCAAAGACTGATGTTAACAGTAATGGTATTTATGGTATTTTGGTTGTTGTTGTTTAGAGAGCTATTTTCACATTAAGGTGAAGCACACAATTGTTTGAATGAAGAGCTGATTCATCATTCAGAAAGTAGTTCCTCATAGGGGCACATTTAGGTGATAAACATCAATGACAAGGCTGGTAAATTGCCTGGGAGGGTTCAAAACAGATTCAAGATAAAGGAGGGAGAGATTAAGTCAAGACAGCATCTAATGCGTTTGCCAAATACTCCTGCCTCCCACCTCCCGCAGTGGAGACTGAGCTAATGGCCGGCCACTTAATTTCAGAGCCCAGTGCCAATCTTTTGTCACCTCTGTTGCTCCATATCAAACTTTCAGGAAACAAGACCCAAGAAAGCAGATAATCAATAATGAGATCAGGAGATGTTATCCTAAGAGAAACAGGGCTGCCTGCTTTGTTTGTGGAAGGTTGTTTCTTGGAGGCTGCTTGTCAGTCTTTGACTGTGATGTACACAGCAGGATTGAATGTGCGGAGATCAAGTCAGGGGAGGGAAGCGCTGGGAAGCAGACATGGACACTCAAGGGTGATTTGCAGCTATGAGCCCATTGAGCCCTCCCCAGCCTCACAGAGGCACCTGGAGTCACCACTATTTTAAGATGGTGTGCATTTCTTAGGTGCCTTCCCTAAGACACTTCATGGGGAGTTTCTGATGCTGTGTCAAGTTGGCGGCAGAATGTGGAGCTCTTCAGAGGACCGGACTCAGACCTTTTCCCTATAATGTAGGCACCATAGGCACCCACTCCTCTTCCCTGTGATAATGGCTGCATCCACACATCATCTATGTTAGGGTGGGGACACCCCCATATCTTCAATTAGATAGTAGGCATATGCACCTTCTCTATATGACAATGTGATACCCACAATCTTCTATGAATAACAGGCACCCCCCCCACACACACTCATTCGTTCTATGTGGTAATGCGGATGCCCATACATCCGTAGGACATTAGGCATCCATTTCTCTGATATGGGACACTAGGCACAGTCACATCTTTTGTACTGTATGACATTAGGCACTGTCTCTTCTACAGAGTAATGAGTGCACACACACCTCTGTGTTGGCAGGTGCACACATGCCCTCTGCATGATGTTGAACATGCACACCTGTGCTATGTGATGCTAGTTGCCTACTTCTGTTCTATGTGATATTAGAGGAACACACCTCTCCTATATGGGCTCACTCATAACTCTTTTGTAGGAAAATGGCCACAACCTCCTCTATGTGAGTGGACATATACCTCTCCTCTAGAATGCAGGCACCCAGTTCTCTTCTGTGTGACAATACACACCCACACCTCTATTCAGTACTGGGTGCAGGTACACACAACGGGGCATTTCTAAGGAGGCAATCACAGGAGATTCAGAAGCATTGTCTCAATTCTTTGTTTAAAATAATGTGGTAAGAAAAATGATTAAAGAACAGAGATGCCATTCCTGTGTATATTTTAATAGGTTTTGAGATGCAGTAAATAAAATTCTCCTGTTATCACCATGATCAATCTCAAAATTAGAATACTTTCTATTTTTTTTCCAAAATAGTAATAGAGATCACAAGAAACAATAGCTTGGAGGGTAAAGCCATGAGATGAATAAATATTTTTTCTTAAAAATAATGTTGTACTCAGGGAGACATCTGTATTTTTTCAAAACAAAATTTCTAACAAACGAGAGCAGTCACATAAATTTGCTGTTGACATTTTACTACATGCGCAATAGAAATAGACTGGCATGTAGGGGACAACGTTTTATTTTTCAAACCACCATGAATTTTGGTCCTTGAAGGTTTTGTCCCTAAAATAAGCCAAGTATCCTGCGTTTTAATCATTGACAAATCACGAGGAGGATACTTGGATGAGAGTGAGTTTTCTTTTGAGCCAACACAGGTCTCCTGGCCACACTGCCTTCTCCTCCATCCAGGTTCTGCCCAGCACTCGGGTTGGGCAAATAAGGTTTTTGCTTTGTGTGACCACAGAATTGCAGTTTCTTCTGAGCACCAGGATAAGATGATAAGACTTAAAAGCTATTTTTCAGAGGGGTGCCAGGTAACGCCTCAGTGGAGGGAGAGCTGGGAATGCAAGATGTGGGCAAGAGAGGGGTAGGGAGACAGCAGGAAGGGAAGCAAAGGGAAAGGGAGAGCTGTGGGCAGGGTGTCTGTGAAGACTTCCTCCCCTTGTATCCCCATCCCCAGGCCGTCTTCGTTATGGTTTCCACAGAGGAACCCTCAGTTCATTCAGGAGCCTCTCAAATGTCTCTTTCTGAGGACTGTGTAGTTATTCTAAGCTTCAGGCTGATTTGAGAAGAATGAGTGCCTCGGGGAAAGGCCCCTCTGGCCTTTTAGTCCATTACAATTCCAAAGGCAATCACAAAAGGAGATGGGCTGCCGGAGTTAATGAGATTCCTCACCAAAAACACTAATCTGGGTTAAAACTAAAAGAATGCTGATAAGGATATTACAGCTCACACTGAGAACAAGGGAGGTGCTTCCCTCAGATCAGCGGTGCATATTAGGAGGGAGCCTTTAATAATGTTTTTTTAAAAATCTGAGAAAATGGATGTTGGAGACAAAGCCTCTTAGATGAGGAGCAGCTGAAATAGAATAAAACATCCCACTTCCACTTTTTAAAAAAACGTTCCAGGTATAAATAGTAGCAGAAGTTTAACATCACTTTAAAAGAGAGTGACTGACCCACTGAGAAAGTACATAATAAAATGTGTAGCAATCCACTGATTAGCCCTGTTTCCCCTCCGGCAAATACCTGAGCGTGTGCACTGGAACATTTTGTTTTATTACCTTGTGAGATAAGTGGGGAAAAAAGCCTCCCGTGCCTGGGGAATTCAAATATTCAGCTTTGTGTATCAGGGCCCGAGCTCAATTTCATGCAGGGCGCATAATTATAGCAGTGTTTAAAGGGAGCCCAGAAGGAAGATGGGTTCAAGTGCAAATTAATTTCAGATTATCACAACAAAGGCAATCATATCTCAACAAGCTTGCCAGCAAAACACTTTGCAAAGGTCCCCAGGTCCCTCCCCTCCCCAACTTACAACAAAGACCTTTCAGCTCAAATTAAGCTAATGATCTCAAACAGCCCTCTGCCTACCTTTTTTGGTTTTGACTATTTGCACAGTAGAATGTGGCAAACTTGTAAAGGGACAAAAAAGAGGGGGGCAGGGCCGGGGGGTGGGGAGGGGACGCGGAGCCGAGGTAGCCGGAAAGGTCAGGGCTCCTATCCATCAAGTGACAAAACAAACAGTCAGCGGCTTGATGGGGCCTGCACATCGTCAAATTGTCTATTCGGCGGAGACAATCCGCGTGAGACGAGGGTGCTGAGAGAGGCCTGCGTTTATCTGGACTTCTCATCCGAGCAGCCTCCAAGCCGAACAGCATGGCTGTTCCAGCCCGCTCTCGGCACAGCTGTTCTAGAAACCCAGCGTCTCAGTCCAGCCTGTGGGAACCTGCAGGGAGGAAAGGAGGGGATCAGGGCTGGAAAGCTCAGGTCAAGCCTCATTACTTCCTCATTACCTTGGCAGAAGTGGAGGGAGAGGGTTTTCATCTGGGAAACGAGCTGGATGTCGCTGTGACTTCTGTCTGGTTACTGCACAGCCGACCGTGGCGCGCGGCCGCGCTGGGACCCAGTGTTCTTCCCAGGCCTGACCGGCAATGATCCACTCATTAGGGGCTTTAAGGCAAATTACTGCCGCGCGTCATTGTGTCAGGCGGGGCTGGTGCCCGCTCCTCGGGGCGGATGGGGGCAGATGAAGGAAACATTTCATTGCTTGCTCCCTTCTCCCCTATTAATGGCCTTCCCCTGTTTTTAGTCGGCTGTACCCCAAAGGCAAATGCATTTACGACAAACACAAATGCAGACTTGAAAAGTAGCTGGTCCGCCAGGGCCTTGGCTAGGACCTGCGCTCCAGAGCTCATTGTTCCTTCATTTGAGTCCAGCGCACTTCAGCCCTTCACAGAGGGCTCTTGTTGTTTGCTTCTTGGGGAATCATTTTCCTTTGGCCTTCAGTGTGTCATCTTAGGAGTTGGTGGTGAGAGCCCAACCCGCCTCTCTGTGGACACCAGGGGCTTCCAGGGCAGGTCCGGGATGGGGCCCTAGCAACCTTAGACAGAAAAGCAGCTTCTGACACAGGCTGCTGTGGGCGCAGGGCCTAGGATGCTACCTGAGACTTACGCTGTCCTGCTCAGGGAAAACGGCTTCACTGCGTGCCCCTGTGGAACAGTTCTGGGGACAGCTGAGCTAAGAAAATGCAGCAGTTACTGCTTCAAGCCCTTCCCCACTCCTGCCCACGTCCATCCCAGCTTTGCTGGAACTCGGCCTCCAACTTTCTCCTTCCTTTTCTTCCCCTTTTAAATATATATATAACAAATAATCTACGTGGGGTAACGTCACCACTGCACTCTCATGTGGCCCAGGATTTGGTAAGGACGTCTGTTTCCCCAGGGACAGCTCCTCTCCCCTTCCTTATTCAGATGGCTTCAAGCCCATTGTCTTAAACTTCCAGGTCTTCTCTGTGGTTGCCCCTTACTGTTCCAGATGCGAATGGACAGAGGCAGGACAGTGGAGGGGGAAAGAGAGAAACACACCCATTGCTTCTGGCTACAACTCCCAGGAGTAGGTGAGGAGCCAGGGGTTGACCAGCATTTCCGCAAGAGTGGTGCACAATTACGCACAAAGAAGTCCCCAACTGGGCGAGTGGGGATGGGCTTTAGGAGCAGGTGCTGGTGGAGGAGGGGGCTGGGTCTGGGGGTCATTCCAGAAGGTGCTAAGACTCCGAGGAGGCACAGATACAGAGAGGGCAGGCACGTTCAGTTATCAGGGAAAGGGTTTCACAGAGGGCGCTAAGTGGTTTGGATTTTGTTTTATGGCCAAACTGCTTCACTAGCAACTTAGATGTTCCTTTTTCTCTCTGTTACCTCCAAGAGCCTGGCATTTGGAACCTGGGGGTGGGAGTTAGAGATGGAAGGCTTGGCCCTGGGGTTTTTGGAGACAGGGGCAGGGCCGGGGGGGGGGGGGGTGGTGGTGGTGGTAGTAAAAATGAAAATGCTTTCTAAGATAAAGGGAACAAACAAGTGTAAATTAACATCATTAGGGATCTGGGAAGGCCTGAAAGGCACATTCCTAATCCTTAAGGAGGTACCTGCTGGTTCTTCCTGGGAGAGGGGGCCCCATTTCACATGTGAATGGTTAGATCAAGGGAAGTCCAGGCCCTCCCAGTTGGAGGTGGCTGTGTGACTCAAAAGCACCTTTTTCACACTTGAAGGACTCAGGAGCAGGTCCCCCACCTCTGCTGGAAGGTTGAGGGTGGGGTACATTGTCAAGGGGCGTGGAGGCTTGTTGGGGGAGGAAGAGGAATGGGAAGAAGGGAATGTAGCAAGTCAGGGGCCTGGGGCCCTGAGCACTCCAGCCTTACTCCGCCACCCCACCCTTTCTGTATTGCTAGCAGGCAGGCTTCTCTCTGTAGGATCTTCAGCACCCAAAGCCCTGTGGGCTCTACTGGGGCCTTTGCCTGCACCCTAGGAGCCAGGATGGGGCTCACAAGTCCTGTGAGTGTGTTTACATGCCTTTATTCCATCCTAAGGAATTCTTCCCTGAGGACCACAATTACCTCCGGGAAACAGAAAGAAAGGAAGCCTCAGGCTCTGACCCGGAGGCATCCACAGCTTGCTTCCTGGCCCCCCAATTCACGTTTCTGTCTAACCTCAGAGCCAGCCAGTCTGTGCCTTTTAAACAACCCACAAGAAGAGGACTCAGGATCTCTCTAGGAATCAGCCAGCCAGCCATCTATCTACCTACCGAGAGAGAGAGAAGGAATAAGAGGGAGAGAGAGAGAGAGAGAGAAGAATGAGGAGGAAGAGGTGGGTAATGGGGGAGGAAACAAAATCTGTACCAAGGTGAATGGTACCACATTATTCAAAATCACCAAGATTCTCCTGTATAGCACCACGTTAATCTTCAGCACTGGAAAACTACCCAAGTTTCAAATTTCAAAGCTCTATTTTAAACCTTTATTTTTCTCCTTATCTTTTGGGTGATCAGTGGTGAAATCTTCATGACATCTCATCCCAGCCACCCACAGACTCCACAGCAGGGCCTTCTTGGCTCACCTCAGTGGAGCTGCATTCCCAGGAATGACTTCTCTAGGTCAGACACTCACCGCTAGATCCTGTAAGCAAGCAAGCAGGTGTCTGCTGAGCCGTCACCCAATGTGAACTGAAATGATGGCTTTATAATAACAACCACAATACTTGTAGGAACAGAGCTGCAGTCAAGTTTAATCTGGATAGACTCTGCTCCTTTGAAACCCAAATCCAAATGTAGACATCGCTATCCTCAACCAGAACGTGAAGGGCGCTGCAGACATGACTCCACCCTGGGGATACCTGTGGAGTTCTGCACGTGTGCTTATTAATCTGGATCAGTCAAGATGAGAGTATGTATTTTGACTTTGTGTGCTTTATCTAATATTATTGGATTTACTATAAGATAGATGATTGTGTCCTACAGTCATTTTGATTAATTGTTAACATAATTTAAAGATGAATGATAATTGCCTCCTAACTATGTACCTGGTAATTAACCAGCATTTAACTTGTATGCCTTTTCAAATATTTTTAGTTTATGGAAAATGTTTATTCTAAACTTTCAGAAATGAATGTTTGAACATACACCTCTTAATATGCTACCATGGTTGACCTGTCAAAACAAAATGTAAGTTTTACATGAGGCCAACAGAACCGGTGCTCAGTCCAGCAAATTTTCTTAGTTTTCCCTGAAAAATACAACAGCCCTGGAGCTGATCACCTGCGAGGTAAAGACCTTGATAACATGTAATATATTAGTTTTTATGCTTCAGAAATATTAATGTTAATTTAAAATAAATGCCAGACCAGTCATATCAGGATAGGTAAATATATTTGAAAGATGCACACATAAGTATCACAAGTATTAAACTGAGTAATTTCACAGAAAACAAACAGATATGGTCAAGGATAAGGGTCTCATTTGACAAGCGCATGTTACATTTTCTTCACGGTTTATCACATTTTAACTTGTAATAAGAAAATGACTTCTATTTACCATGGACCAGGAGAGAAATTGGCTCTGGTCCAGGATTACAATGGTGCCACTGTCCAGGACCATGCAGGCCACTTGTGGGACACCTGGGCAGATGCAAGCAGGAAATCACAATGCCAAAGAAGATGCTCAGCCTAGGTGCAAAGAGAAGGTGGAAATAGGGGCAGAAGTGCTACCAAAATGCTATGACTGTAGAGAAGCAGGGCAGGCGTATGGGAAGATCCATGTTGGCTCCCTGAAGATGGGACAGGATGAAGTCAGGAAGACACAGGTATTGGGAGAGACCAACCTGTGCCACTCTTTCATCTATAAAAGAATTAAAATAAAGATGCTGAAGTGGAGGCACAATTATGCTGTCCATTATCATGAGAATCATTACAAATAAAATCAAACCAGGTTTCCATTAATAAATATGATAGTTAACTGTCTTAGGATTCTGATGAATGTTTTCTTATACCAACTACTAAATGTGGCATCTGGGGGAAGCACTTGGAGCACAAGAGAGTGGAGAAGGAGCAGGCAGCAAGAGGGGAGGGGGGACTACAGAGCCACAGATGAGCAGATCTCCTCCTGGGAAGGAAAGGAGGTCCTAGCAGGAAGCTGGTGTCAGGATGGGGCCTGGTTGAAGGCACTGCCATGGCCGCAGGCAGCCAGGGAGGACAGGTCCACTGTGCACTGGAGTGTACTGTGCTCCCTGGCTACCATAACCCTGAAGAACGCTGTGTTATCACCTCACCAAACTCAAGTGTGAGCACCTAGCTCTCAGTGTATCAGCCCATGGCTCTGTCATGTTTGTGCATTTAGCTCAGAAGTGGGGCGTGACTGATATTGATTTCTGTGTGGCAGTCAGGTGGCCTTCCCAACCCATGGCTTCTCAGCAAGAATTCAGCATAAGCCTGGCAGGTGCATCCCAGTGCAGGGATGGTGAGACCAAGCTTTTCTCTTGCAGGGAAGTTCTGCCAAGTATGGCAAACACTTTTTATGCAGAGGTCCCTTGTCTCTCCTGCCTAGGCTGGTGACTTTGAGGCCCACGTGACAGCACCTCTGGCTATGCTGAGAGATGTTCCATGGGGTACTCTTCCTTGCCAGTTTGTGGCAACCAGTTGAGTGCTGCATCTCTATCCCAAAGCTCTTCACACCTGGACTTTACCAATTTTATGCAGCTGGCAGCTCTCAAAATTTGAATGCATTCTCTTAAGTACTCGACAGAAGAAAAACAGCTGATAATGGGAAATCATGCATTTTGAGATAGATAACCCAAGGTTAATTTTATGAGACAGTAAATTGTTATCAAAGTATCAATCACTTGGATAAATTTGATAGCTGCCAATTGAGCCTAAAGAAACTGCTATTGAAGGACATTATTATAGGGATTTTCTGTTGTGCATGGGATGTTTGACACACCTGAAGTCAACAGTTTCTGTGAAAATTTTTTTGACTTGTGTGAATTCCCTGGAGGCATCAAATTTGAGTGAAATAATCAGGCACATCTAGTATGCGGACGGCACCCTGCCTCGTCTAACAAGCACTGAGGTCGGCATGTGTGCTGATTCCCAAGAACTTGGTGCTTCTGTGTGCCTGCAACGCCCACACGTGCACAGATGTTGGGTTTGGGGCATGCACACAGATAGCACCTTTCAGGAAGCAACTCAGTGAGAGATTTCAGGAGATAATGACATGTATACATCTCATCTTAATGCCTCATGTGTAATCTTGAAAATCCTGGACTGTACCTCTAAGCCCAGAAAAGCTTTGTACATAGAGCTGTTCACGGGAGTGCCATGTTTCACACATCTAACCACTGGACAATGCCTTTATACATTTTACTCGAGTTAGATGAATAAACATTTTACAAGTGATGAGAATGTTCAATGATGTTGAAAAATGCTTGTATGTCTAAAGTTAAATAAAAAAGAAAAATCAACCTGTGAAAATATAAATGCAATATTATTCCAATTATGTAAAATACATAACCAGTAGTTAAAAAAGAAATCCTTAAACTATTTAATGCTGATCTCAAGATGTGAAATTAAAAGGTATATATTTTTCTCTATACTTCTCACTATTTTCTAAATTACATTTAAAATGATAAATATAGAGGTAGGTATGGATATAAGTATATGTATAGATGATGTGGATATGAGGATATAGATAGAGGTATGGATGTAACCTGAAACAATCAATAAAACAGAGATGGGGAGAAGAAAAGACCACAGTGGAAGAAGAGTCCTTGAAAATCACTGAGCTGGACTGAATGGTGTTGACCTTTGTGCATTCTGCATGACTCATCTCTCTGTTTTTCAAGGCATCTTGTCCTAAGCATCATTGTTCAAACTCCATCGCTCAGAGACATTCGCATAGGTGGTGGATGTACTCATACCCATGTCCTGAAACCACATTTGGTTGAACTTCTGTGTGATGGCCAGCATCACCTCGCCTGGCAGAGGAGTTGCAATAGGCCTGTGCCCAGCTTTGAAGATATCCTCCCTCCCAGTAGAGGCCAACCTCCCATAGGTCAGCTTTCAACAGCATATCTATCCCTGAGATGACACCCTGTCCCCTGTCCATATAGCCCTGTCCTAGAAACTCTGGTCCCCATTCCTCTCTAGGAGGCAGTGGCTCTCTCAATGTTTGGGATCAGGTCTTACATTTGTGCAAGTGTGATGAGATGGGACTGTCAAGGCATTAAACAAAAATAATAGTGATTGCAAATTCAAATATATATCTATGTGGTTGTGTAATTTGCAATTAGACATCTGTAAGAGTCTTCTGAAGACAGACATTCTCTTGTCTTTTTTACCTCCTTATTTTCTTCTTGATTTGATATAAAAATCCTCAAAGTGAGTGCTGTATATTGTATTGCGTCTCAGACTTAGTTGCCAATTTTAAATTCTATTCTCCTACTTCTCCTCTCCCTGCCCTCACGCACTACATGTACACACACACCCTTGCCTTTTACACACTCAGAGCAGTCAAGCACAGGGCTCACGGACACTCTGGGATGTGGCTGCAGAGGAGTGTGATTCAGTGGGAGAAACAAATAGCATGTCAGCAGAAAAGGCTGTGGTGATCTCTCCCTGCCTGCCTGACCTGATGGGTGACATGGAGCTTGGGGTCATCCTGACTGGAAGGACCGCTGTCTTTGGAAGCTGAGTGGAACTATAGTGTGTGCAGAGAAAGGGAGCAAGAGGCAAGAGGGCCCTGGCTCTTCTGTCTACCCCCAAAGGAAAACAAGAATGAAACGAGCTCCAAAACCGCCTTCCTGCAGCTCCACTCCGCTGTCAATATTGTCCACTCGGCACTGGGCCCTGGGGCACTAGGGATTTTAGGCTGAAGCACTAACTAGAGTGTCCTTGGCTCAGGAGCCAGGCAGGGCTGCGTCATCTGTTGAGACTTCAGGAACCTGAAGCCTGTCCCTCTATCATCACCCTGAAGGCTGGCATCATAGACCTCAGTGCCCCTGTGGTTTCTACTGTGGTCTTCGCTTCTCTCCAGTAGCTCTCCCTGTGGGATTATTTTCCACACACATATTTAGGTTAGCCTTCCTCCTCCCTCAGTCATGCTCCCTGTCAGGCTTTCCCTGTGTGTGAACACTGTCAAGGTGTATTTCTCCAGGGCAACTTCATGATCTGCTGGTCAACCTGCTGTACCCTACAATCAACAAAAACCTGGGACCTCCCATTGATGCAGAACCAAAGGCCACAAGACAGAACCCGGTGATGAGTACTCTCACAGTCAGCCTCACCTTGGTGGGACAGTACATTCCATGCATCTGTATGGCCAACATGGCCTTCAGGACCTGATTGGGATGCTGCAAAACCAATAGGGAGACTGCTTTCTTTTGCTTCTTTATGCCAGTTGAGATCATGAGCAGACCTGGCTTTTGCCTCTTAACTAACATTTTGGAAAAGTAAAGCAGGGCATTTTTCCTGAGAGGTCATGGTTGGGTTCAGCCTAATGAGTTAGGGGCACAGCCTCCAACCTTTCAAGCCTGTTCTCCTTGGTGGTGGAAGGACATATTTTTCCATTTTTTTCTTGTTCCTTTGAACTTACACTATAAAATGATCTCTTCTGCTGTTTTCTGTACTTTAATTAATGTCATTTCATTTGTACTTGTACCCTCAGGCTGTTTTAGCAATAAACTATAATTTTACAAATTGGGGCAAAAGTTCTCTTTCACAGTATGCATTTGGAAACAGAGTATTTTATTTCAATAGAGTTATTCAATTTTTAAGAATTCAAAGCCTCCCAAATATGTTAACTCTCAACACTGGTTTTCCCAGAGGCAGGCCGGTCCCAGTCTGTGCTGTGAAATTTGTGGTGTCTAGGAAGGTCCACACGGCCTGCCCACTCCAGGCCATTGTAACTACCTCTCCCTGCTCCAATGGGAAACCCAGCCCTACAACTGACCCTCTGTCAGAGGTTGTTGTCCACAGCTGGTGAGCAGCACTTCCTCACTTCACACTTTGCCCCCAGCTGGCTTCTCCCAGATAACCTGAGTGTGATGTTGTGAGTGCTGATAACCAAAGGAAGCCACAAGCCTTCCTAAAATAGACAGACTCCTAAACCCTCAGTCACAGCATCCCTTTAGGCAAAATCCAATGCAAATGTGGGTAATCTCTCTCACCACCTGACCTGTCAAAGATGGTTGAGAAAGCTGGGCCCACTTGCTCCAGAAATACTGCTCAGTTAAAGATGTCTACAGAGCAATCGTTGGTTTCTTGTAATAAGAAAACCAAGGGAATTTGAAATTGGATTGCCACAAGACAAGCCTTGGAATGTGGGTGTGTACTATTTGATTTGGGAAGGTGGCCATCACCTCTGCTTTGCTGGCTGGAAGAGAAATCAGGAAGGGTGGAGGGTCTGGCCAATCCGGCTTTCCTCAGAGACTGTGGTTCTGAATTTTCACTTGAGGTGCACACTGATTTGCTGGCCAGGCCATGGGAGGCTTCTCAGAGACCAAAGTCACCAAAGCAAATCTTGACCATCCCTGCTTTTTGGGGAGTGGTGTTCCTTTCTCTTTCAAAATGTCTGCAAATTTTGGAGACTAGAAGTAGGGGCCTCCACATCTTTGTTGTAGAGCCAAGAGACAGATTCCACAAGGTTCACAAATAGCCCTGCAAACTCAATAATCCAACCTCACTCAAAAGTGTCGCTTTCTCTTTATAGGTGCCATTGCCTCATTTCTGATGAGAGAGAACAAAGTATTGAAAGTATCTGGGTTGGGATTAAATGCAGAATTCCCTTTATTATCATTTGTTGTTTCTAAAACCATTAAGGAGCTCCTGTCACTCAGCATCTTTCTTTCCAAACTCCCAAACAGCATCCAGACAAGCTGAGCTTTTTTATCCCATTGAAGAGTCTTCTTTATAAACTGGGGTGTAAATAAGAACAGTGACAGGTCTCACAGGATGAACCACTTTGGTCACATCCAAGCACACTTCAGCACATCTTTCCCCTCACAGGCTCTTGAACTGGAATGCTGCTTCTGACTTATGAACACATTATAGGAATATTTTTCTTCACTCTTCCAGCATGTCAGGTTTTTTTTCTCTCATCCTCCAGTAACTTTGAAATCAAGCTCTCAGATTCATTTATAACAAGATAAATAGGGAAAGTTAACCTCCAGACTTATGGCTGTTTTATAACATTGAAAAATCTGCTATATAATTGCAATCATTTTTAAAAATGTGTACTTGATCTTTTCTGATTGAGTGGGGGAGAGAGGGCGGCACAGACATGATAAGCAGCCTAATGTCATATCAATACCCCTGACAGCATGAGAGTGCAATAAATATTTCCTAAAGTGGTTCCTTCCTGCTAAGAATGACCTTTCAAATAAAGCCATGTGGCTAGAAAGCCCTTTTGAGAAATAAACAATAAATGGAGAGTTTTAGAGGTGAGGATAAGAAAATTCAATTTGTGGACATCGAGCACTCTGAGTAAGGAGAACAGAGTGAGTTGGGCAGTTGGCGTGCCCCGGGAACATGCCTTTTTCCCAGACATAAAATTTCAGAGTTTTTTTTTTTTTTTTTTCCCCTGAGTGAAAAGACTGCTACATATAATCTACTCTGTCTTCCCCAGAAAATGACCACTTTAATATATTTCTTATGGAAGATAATGGGCAAGGGACTAGAATAGAGTCATGGAGAGAGGGTTCAGTTAGAACACTGGTGATCAAGGCAAATCTGGCATAGATCCCTGGAATGAAACCTATAAACAAGTTCAATTCGGCTTGTGAAAGATCTTCCCAGACAAAACTGAAGGCCCATTTATAAATGAAAAGATGCACATAATTTACTACAGGAAAGTAATTTAAAGCTTTTGTATAGTAAACATCACCATAAACAAATTCAATAGTGGTTTGAGTCAGGATGAGTTAAATCATGCTGCAGTGATAACAAATACTCAAGTCTCTGTGGTTTTAAACAGCAGAGATTTATTTCTCACAGTACACATGCATGTGAAATTGCTGGAGGTGTCACCATCTAGAACATCACTGATCATATGGCCTGGGAAACATATATGGTAAACCACTCATCAGTTTTTAAAGGCCCCTTAAAAGGCTATCTCAAAGTGGCATAGATGGCTTCTGCTGAACTTTTATTGGCCAAACAAGTCATATGCCTCTGCCTGACAGAGACAATAGAAACTCAACCTCAAGAGGAGGATTAAAAATATTGTCAAACAACAGTACAGATCAGATACTCTGCCCTTCAGCTTACCAGATATTTGGTTATTTTTCCTCTTCAACAAAATATGTTTATTCTCAAATCCAGTCGTAGCATCAAGCTGAAAGTTGAAGATTACTACACATAAGTGACAGCCTCTGTTCCATGTTCTAAAAGGTTTAATCTAAAGAGAAAGTTATGGTGACTTACCACACCCTCATCAACTCCCATCTCCCCACATGCATACATGCCCAGTATGTAGTGATGGAATAGGGAGAGGATAGTAAAAATGAACACTTCTATTTTGAAAGGGGATGACTGGGAGGTACAGAATCATCAATGGACCTTAGGAATTTTGAAATCTCTTCTAGACAGATATGTTGAGACTTTCCTATCCTAGGAGTACAGACTTTTTTTTTTAATTAGATCCTGATTCCGCTCCTTAGTAGTCGCTTCCTACACTTTTTTCCCCCTGTGTTCTTTGACTTCACTCCTTGGAAGATTTTCTTTTCCATTTTCATCCTTGACCACATTAGGCACTTTGCTTTCTTAGAAGCTGAGGATCTTCTTATCCCACTTGTTGCCCGTAACCAACTAGAGATAAGGATTCTTCTAAATCTCAGTCCAGTCTGGTGGTTCTTTTGACAGTAGAAGTATCTCACAGACTTCGTTGATTTCTCCTTTATCCCATTCAGACTCCAGTCAGTACCATATGTCAAAAGCTACATCCTGTTGACACAATTCTCACATTTCCTTTCTCTCCTCTGTGCCTCATCACTAAGAGAATTTTAGGTGCCTAATGTCTATTAGGCCTGGAGAAAGACTCACACCTTTCACTTCTTTTCTACCTTTGTTACTAACTTAAAGTATTTACTGGCTGCCACACCCTCAGTTATTCCACTACTCTGATATCCCTAATTCATTTAGAACTTTTTAGAATGCTCATGACAACCATATTCTGGATTTGATCCTTGCCACAAAACTAAGTTCCGATTGACCTTAATGACTTGAAGAATTTTTATTTCTATGGTGTATATAATCTCTTTATTGTGCTGTTAAATGATGTTTTCTAACATTTTTATTGCAGATTTTTACATCAGTATACATTAGGGATGTTCATCTGTAGTTTTCTTGAAGTGTCTGTGTCCAGCTTTGTTAATGGCCTCATAGAATATACTTGGAAATGTTTCCTCTTCTTCAATTTTTGGGAACAGTCTGTAGAGAATTTGTCTTAGTTCTTTTCTAAATATTGATAAACTTCACCAGTGAAGCCAGATGGTCCTGGGCTTTTCTCTGTTGAGAGGTTTTACATTAATTTAATTTCCTTGTTAATTTGAAGTCTGTTTAGATTTTCTATATTTTCACGATTCAGTTTTGGTTGTTTGTCTCAGGTAGGTTTATGTTTTTAGAAATTTACCCATTTCATTCAGGTTTTCTAATTTGTTTGGCTACTATTGTTCATAGTATTCGTTTATAATCTGTAAAATCTAGGTTGTAGGTCCTTGCTTTTCATCACTTTGAATACTTCTTGCCAGTCCCCTCTTGTTTGCAAAGTTTCTTTTGCAAAATCACCTGATAGTCTATGGGAACTCCTGTGTAGGTAACTCTCTTCTTTTAAGAGCCTCTCTTTATCTTTAACCTTTGTCATTTTAATTATGATGTGTCTTAGAGTGGTCCTCTTTGGGTCCAACTTGTTTGGTACTCTTGGTGCTTCCTGGACTTGTATGTCTATTTCCTTCACTGAGTTAGGAATATTTTCTTACATTATTTTGTAAAGTAAGTTTTCAGTTTCTTGCTCTTCCTTGTCTCCTTCTGGTATCCCTATGATTCAAATGTTGGTGTGTTTGGAAATGTCTCTTGGTTTTTTTTTGGATTATTTTTTCTTCTTGCTGTTCTAGTTCAATGCTTTTTTTCTTCCTTATGTTCCAAATCATTGATTTGAATCACAGCTTCCTCCCCTCCACTATTTTTTCTTTATTTCACTTAGCGTAAACTTCATTTCTTCCATTATGATGTTGCCATATTCAATTAGTTCTTTGAGCATCCTGATAACCAGTATTTTGAACTCTGCATCTGATAAGTTAGTTATATCCATTTCATTTAGTTCTTTTTCTGGAGGTTTTGTTCTGTTCTTTTATCTGGGCCGTATTTCTTTGTCTCCTCAATTTTGCATCCTCCCTATGTTTATTTCTATGTATTAGGTAAAGCTGTTTTAACTTCCTGTCTTAGTAGCATGGCCTATGTAGCAAAGGCACCTGTAAATTGTGTGCAGCAGAGCCTTAGTTAATTGTCAGAGTGAAGCTACTGTCTTTACTGCTTTGTGGCTCTGTTTGTGGTTGGAGGCTCGGAGAGGGAGAAATGCCACTGCTTGGCTCCTGGCAATTTGCCTGGCACTCACCCTGTTTCCAGTCACTTCCTCCACTTCCCATATGTGACTGGCACCCTTCCAGCTGTTGGCCTGGTGGTGAATCCCAGAATGGGTGGGTTTGTATATGCTCCAAATCTGTGTGGGCTCTTTGGGTCATGTGTTCTGAAAATCTGGCAGTTTCTTCCACTGCCCCAACCCCAACTGTTTTATATAGCTAGAAGTTATGGTGATTTATCTTCCTGGCTCTGGCACCCTGGGCTCTGTGGCCTGGCCTGGGGCTGGGATTGCTATCTCCCAAGGTATCCTTCCTGATTTTTCATCCACCACACCTGATTGTGAGGTTGTTTATTCTGCCGTCACTGCTGCCACCTATCCGTGCCACACCACATCTCTGCCTCTCTCTGTGACTCCACTCCTCTTACTCATCTGGATGAATGTGGCTTCTTTAAATTCTTGGTTGTCAGACCTCCATACAGATCTATTTTCTGATTGTTCTGGGTGTTATTTGTTTTGAGATCTAGTTGTAATTATTTCTATGGTTGCACAAGGAGGCAAAGTGTGTCTACCCATGCCTCCATCTTGACTGAAAGCAGAGTCTTAAATCTGTACACAGCTCTGCCAGATAGAGAGTACATCAGATTTGTCATACCCCCTTCTGTAGGCACCCTGACTTCCTGATCCTCCTTTTGGCTGTCTGTGTTGTTGAAGGATATATGCTAGAGAGATTCTCTGTCAGCAAGGCCAGCATAACATTCTCCTGAGATCTGCTTTCTCTGAGGACAGGCTTACCAGCTTGTCTGTAAGTCAGAGAGTTATGTTTTGTGAAACTCCAAACACAAAAACAATTAACAATAAATACTGATGGACTCCACTGACTCATGTAACATGCTTATAAATTTCTCTTATTTCCGATCTCATCAGACACTATTCTTTTCCTAAAATTTTCACATTTCAAATCTGATCATTTCATTTCTGATATAATTGTTCTGATTTTGTATTACTGCTAAAATTAGATGGCAGACAAGGCTGAGGGCTTATAATCTACTTTTAAGGAAGGATTCACAGAGCTAAGACATAATAGTCACTATGGTTATTTTAAACAGAGCTACATTGGCACTGGGCTCTAGAGGCAGGAGCAGTCACTGCTCAGCTGACTCCATCAATGACTGTGTCATCGACCTGGCATTCAAAAACACCGAGTCAATTGTTCTGTGGTCAACTGAGGCCACACAGCTTGGATTACATGCTTGTCAGTCACATAGACATGGATTAAGTCCACTTAGATTTGTATGTCTATTGAGATACCTATTATTTAAATAATGCTAAGCAATATTCATATCCCTTCACATGAAGTAAATATATACTGTTTGGCTTGTCAATACATAACTGAATTATTATTTCATTCCATGTAGTAAACCATCTTTCCAAGTGTTGGAGACACAGGGAGGGATAATTCATAACAGTGGCCCAGAGGTGCAGAGTCATTCATTAATGGCCTGTGACAAAAATCAGACACCTGCCGAACCCTTGTTCTTCACCTGGGTAGCTGTGCTTGGTAGTAAGTTTTTTTTCTCAAGTGTGCTTATCCTGAAACATGAAAGAAAACACTAAGGCCTGTGTGGTAAAAGCACTCAATCTTTTTAGTTAAACTTTCATTTCATGACAAATTTAGGCAAGATCTATCTGGTGGTATAGTGAACAGGGCACTTGGAAACAGACACAATGGCTGCCAGTCCAACTCTGCCCTTTCCCAGAGGAAGATCTTGGAAGGTCATTGAATCTCCTTAAGCAGCATTTTCCTTATCTGTAAAACATGGGTAAACTGGTAGGCAGGTAGTTAGGTTGGTAAGTAGGTGGGTGGTTATGTGGATGGATGGATGGATGACTAGATAGATAGGTAGATAGAAAGATGATAGAGAGATAGAAGGATAGATAAGTCAATGATAGCTATAGAGATAGATATTTAACATCTCTGTAAAACAGAAGAGCAAATGACTTGTTCTCCCTGGCTCAGTGGTCCTGGACCAACCACCCTGAGGGGCAGATAACCCAGCCTGGAAGTACAGAGGAGAAAGACCCCTCAAGGTGAGCATTGACCAATGAAAGCTGGAGTCTGGGATGCCAGCAGGTATTCTTGTCTCTTCTCCTCTGTATAGGCTGTTCTTGGCATGACGGTATCACCACACCCACCTAGTGATACTCCTCATGAAGCAGCAATTGGCCTTTTCTTATGAGGCTGGCCAGCTCAGGGACACTCTACATAGCCAGCCCATCTCCTCCCTAACCCTTTGTTGCACCCTCTGCTTATCCCCCTGCACCTGTACTCCTCAATCTTTTCCCCCACAAATTTAGTCTCAACATCTATTTTTCAGGGTACTTGGGCTAAGAAAACCACTACTGTAAAAACTCAACCAAGCATGGCCCATATGTATCCTTAGAGGTCTATCGCATTCTATGAAGAAGTTGAAATTATGCTTTTAAAGTCCTTTCTCATGGCAGCTATATGCTCCAATGATCATGCCCTCAAATGTATACTGATTCAAGAATTTCATTTCTGAACTTTGAACTGGGGAGGGTTAATGAACAAACATCCTAAAGGTCCCCTCACTGGGGTTGGGGTGAGAGCAGCCCTTCTCTGTGCATCCTCTGATATACCAGGTGGCATGTGCTTCTGGAGACATGTGTTTTCATCTTCAATGCAGTCATTGGATATATAGTAGTCCCTCTCTATATTGCCATTCACTTATCGCAGCCTCACTGTATCGCTCGATTTTTAAAAATATTATATTTAATTATTTATCATGGATTTTTCACTCTCTCACGGGATTTTGTGGTACTGTGTATGTATGTTGTTAAAGTTATGTAGGTTTAAGAGAGTGTAGAATATGTTTAAAAACATAAGTAGTGTTTATAAAAGCATGGAAAAGGTTAATAAGGGAGTGGGAAAGGTTAATAAGGGACTGGGAATGGTTTATAAGGGTATGGGAAGGTTTATAAAGCCACTATATATATATATATAAATACTAAAATGAATGTAAGATTCCTACTTCGTGGATTTTCACCTATCATGGGGGGGGGGCATGTCTAGAATGTCATACCCACAATAAGTGAGGGAATACTGTAGATCAGTGAGATTTACCTTCCAGATTTATGACATTGGTGCTTTTCACAGGTGTTTGTCCCATCTCCCTCCTCAAACCTCCTCCTAGGCTCTCCTCTTCACCCTCCTTCAATGATTCCTTGGCATTGCTCTCTCCTATGCTTCCTCAGCATGCTCTTTCTGAATAGCAAGACTCACATGAGATGTAACAATCATCAGCACCTTTTTGGGCAGATATCATCTTTTATGACCAGTTTGGGGAAGGTTGGGCCAAAGGTAGGCTAGGTAGTGGTTGCCAAAATTTTTGACACCAGGAACCAGTTTTGTGGAAGACAATTTTTCTATGGACCGGTGGGAAAGGAAATGCTTTTGGGAAGATTTAAGCACATTACATTCAAGCTCACCTCCTGCTCTGTGGCCTGGTTCCTAACACACCTGGGCCGGTACCGGTCTGCAGCCTGGAAGCTGGGGACCCCTGGGTTACAGAGATTTAAAGGGAAATAATAGGACAGGAGCTCAGAGAAGCAGAAATCTGTACTTTCGTTATTCTTTATCCAGAAAGTCACACAAAACATTTGAGTGAGTCACCATTTATTTAAATGCATTTTCCCTAAGTTAATTTGGAAGAAACAATGAAGAAGAAAGGGCTGGTAGATAGTGGAAATGCCAGGTGTCTGAACATTGTTGTGACAAATTGTCAGAACTGTTGTCAGCAGCAAGTTCACTTGGGATTTAAGACATCCACCTGCCTGGGGCACGGTGCTGTGTCTAGATGGTGTTCTATCCCTGCCACTGAAGAATAAATGACTTGCAGTGCCATGGAGCTGAGCACCTCAGCAGGTTCAATGGTTACTTAGTGGTGGGAAACAGAAGAGGGCTGGTCAAAGCTTCAGCTCACAGTTGGCTTCTATAGGTCTGAGGCAATTCAGCCAAGTTCCCTCATCTTTGTAGATGAGGCAGCTTGTTCCTCAACTGGACAAAGTAGCAGGTTGATCCAGGTGTTCCTAAGGCCTCTGATAAGTCATGACTATTAGATCTTGATTACCTTCCCACCTCACTGGACCATTATAATTCCATGTGTTCTAGCTCTGGGGTTCTCCTCTACTACTCAAAGCTCCTCTCTATTGAAACCTCCATGCCCCTGGTCTTTCTCCATGACTTCCCATGCATCTTAAGCCCCCAGGGCCACCTCCAGGCCCTGGCTTCCCACTCACCCCAGTCACCTTGTGTCTCCCTTTTTCCATCTCTGATTTCTCTCCCCCTTCTGATTATTTTCCAAGGTTTGTTTCCAGCCTTCCTCCCGTCCCAACTCCACATTCTCCTTGGGTGAGGGTATGCATTATATGTTTAAACCCCCCTTCCACACAGGCACATTCCTTATTCTATATCTATCCTTGGAGAGTCTTTAGAACATCGGTCTTGCCTTCCCAATTGCTTCCTGAATACTGTACCTAGATGCTTTAACCACAAACTCGGGATTTCTAAAACCAGAATAATTATCTACATCTTCTGTGTATTGGCCTATCCTGATGTCTATGTTTTTGTCAACAATTTTGACAACCTTCCTTTTCTCCCAAGTTTAAAAGGATATTTGTTTTTCATTCTTCTCTCTCCAGTCTATGGCCAAAGATAAGCCATCCTTTGTGTGTTATCAATCCTACCTCTGAACTTTTGTTTCTTACTTGCTTCTCTCTTTTCTGTGTCACCGGCCAGTGTCCTGCTTTCATTACTTTTTAAGTGTGTCACTGAGGTAGCTTCCCATCATGTACTCCCTCCTGTTAGTGTCCTTCAGTCATGGGGTCTGGGAGTGATAGTGAAGTGGCAGAGGGGACCTTTAATGTTAAAAAAAAAAACAACCCTTGAGAATTCATGACCATGTTGATTTTATGATTTCCTCCATACCTGCTTTCTGTTATGGGGCTTGGCACAGAGTAGACATTCAGTATTTGCTACGTGAAGTCAATGAATGATCAAGAACCACATAATCTGGCTGTATCATTTATTAAATTTATTATCTCTCTTAGCATCCATGATGCCATGTCTAAAATTCAGATATGGGCACCCACCATAGGATTGATGAGGAAGAGATTAGATGAGGTGTGTAAGGTTCCTGCCCAGAGGAGGTTTTGGGATGAATGGGAGCTGTTGTTATCACAGAGTAGCAGGATCCATCTGTCAAACTACAGTCTGATGATATCACATATACAAGGTCTGTCCAGAGGATATCCAGCCATGTAATATGAAAAAGACATTTATTGAAGAAGATACAAGATACAAGAAACATTGTACACAGGACAATGATGCCTCAGTCCTCTTCAAAGTAGACACCTTGGGACCTAACACAGCTCTCCCAGTGACTCTTCCACTGTTCAAAACTCTGCAACATCCTTTGTTGGAATTGCCATTAGCAGCCCCATCATATTTTCCTGAATCTCATCAACAGTCTGAAATCTCTTCCCTTTCAAAGGTGATTTTAGTTTTGGGAAAAGCCAGAAGTTGCAGAGCACCAAATCTGGGCTGTAGTGGGGCTGAGTCACCTGGGTGATTTGATGTTTTGCCAAAAAAACTCTGTACAAGACAGTGATGCATGATCAGGCACATTATTGTGATGAAGCTGTCAATCATCAGTTGCTCATAGCTGTGATCTTTTTCATCATATTGTATCTTTCAACCAACACATTGAGGTAGTACTTATTAACTGTTTGGCCCAGAGGGGCATACTCATGATGGACAACACCTTCCCAATCAAAAAATATATAGTTTACATGGTCTTGATCTTGCTGTGACTTTTCCATGCCTTTTTTGGGTGTGGATAATGAGGAAAGTTCCATTGGGATGCCTGGGCCTTTGTTTTTGGATCATAGTCATAGACCCATGATTCATCTCCA
Organism: Furipterus horrens; assembly: GCF_987537825.1. NCBI lineage: Eukaryota > Metazoa > Chordata > Mammalia > Chiroptera > Furipteridae > Furipterus > Furipterus horrens. Next base: position 33,114,559 of record NW_028327175.1, read on the forward strand.
GTTATGATCTTCTGGAAGGAATCTGTTTCATTGGTACTGGTTTGAATCAAGCCATTAACAACTGTAGCACCATGTTTCTTTGCTCTGGTAGTAGAGCTGCAGAATGAATTTTGCCATGACACTTTTCACATCAAGATCACTTGTCAAAATCTCAGACAAAGTAGTTTTTGGAATTCCCAGATCAGCTTCTCATTCTCGCACTGTCAGTTGCTGATCTTTGTTGATTGCAGCCCATTGTATATTCAACATTCTCAGATGTTCTGCTTGTTGCAGGTCTTCCAGAGTGTAGATTACCTGCAACAGATTCTCAACCATATTTGAAGCATTTGTGCCACACTTCTGTTTGCACTGCACTCACTGCATTGTCCCTGAAAACCTTCTGAATGATCTGAATAGTTTCCATGGAGGAATGTTCAAGCTTAACACAAGATTTGATGCAGATTTGCGGCTCTACTCACTCAGTCATTTTGAATGTGATGGCCATACAGTACACATGCTCACTTAGTGGAATCTACCGCCACCATTGACTAGTACAGTGAAATTGTTGTTGTTCATGCATGTACATTCCAGTTCACTCTTCTTGGCTGACAGGTTACATCAATATCACTCAAACTATTCTCATTATATTAACAATGGCTGAAGTTTTTCTGAACAGACCTTGTATATGACATATTACTTATGTAAAGCCTTCATTGTATCCCTAGGGCCACTAGGCACACTCTGGAGTCTCTAGGCCCTTTGGAAAGGTCCATAGTGGCCTTCAAAAATCACCCTGAAAGTTTGTTGACCTTCTGCCTTTTTTCTTAAGGCCATGTTTGAGAATAAAATTATATCTTATCTATCCTGGATTTTTGGTATTGAAGATACTGACATACATGACTAGTGATCAATCCATGTCCTTAAGTGATGAATTCATACTCTCCATTGACTCCCCAAAATCCTTTTTCAAAGCCATAATTAAAAAAGCAAAGGTTGGCAATAATATATGCTTTTCTAGTGCTGGAAACTAAACAAAAGACCCAGGATGCATTGCTGTTGGAGAGCTTTAGGTCTCAATATCCATGCCCACCTCCAAGTCCACATGGATTTCCTTGTGAAGAGAATAATAAGGTTGAGGATGCTTAGACATGGTCAGCACGTGGTGAGATATGTGGTTTCTTGTTAGATACAGAGGCCACCACTGTCTGAAGAAGTGGGATTTGGACAATCAGAGTGAGGCATCCAAAGTTGTGATTACTGTGAACTCTGTGTTTCCTGATCATGAGACATAGAGTACAGGATACTCAAGTAATTCTCCATAATTTTCAACTTCTTTCTGTGACATGAAGCAAAACATATTTTTCATGTGATTTGCATTTTTTTTAGTTTGAATATCTGTTCTTGCTCTTTAACTACTTTACCTTTATTATCATGAAATGAAATACACACATGCATACATAATGAGAGTTGGGGGTCATAAAACATGTTCTTGCTTAACATTTGGAAATGATATGACACAATACCTTTCTACCTTGAATCAAAAGGAAGGATTACATGCCAACATTCATGTGGACATCAGCCACTGGAAGGGTACACCGATGTATGAAATTTAGTTTCTCGCAATTTTTATTCCAGAAACTCAATTAAAAGATCTATTGAAATATTTACAAAAATAATAAAATTCAGGACTTAGAACACCCTGTTTCTCATTTAGAATAATCTTCCTAAAGACCCCCGGTTTTCAGTGTCACTTTATATTCTTTTAAAATGAAACACCATGATTAAATCAATTATTTCTCAATAAAACTTGGGGAAAAATAAAATACCCATTAAAATAATAAATGCCTAATTTGGGAACATTAAGTGTTGTGCTTTATTAAAAAATAAATAAAGGAATAGAAAATCTTCAGGGTACAAGTAATGGGGACGGACAACAAAATTAATCCAGGTGGGCAAGTTCCCAAGCCACTGGCCCTCAGGGCCAAGGGCTTCAGAGAATTCTAGAGGCAGATGCTCCTGACTAAATGCTTATTTTGCTAGATACTATGTTGACTTTATGCCCTGGCTGGTTTAGCTCAGTGGATTGAGCGTCGGCCTGCGAGCTAAGTGTCGCTGGTTCGATCTTCTAGTCAGGGTACATCAGAGAAGGAAAACTCTGATTCCAAAAAACCTCCGCTGCCTTGCGGCATACCTCTTCAGGGGAAAGGCTAAGGGAGTAAACCCCGACAGAAAATCCGGAGCCGGAGTCCCTAAGGCGGTTTGACGTTGTAGTCAACACCGGCAACTCCTGCGGCGCACCTGAAGCCAAGCTGTATCGACTCCGTCTTTCCCTTGGACCCTTCAGCTGCGAAGAGAGGGGGGGTCTGCTGCATGGGCAACAACAGACCCTCCATATCACCCTGCCCAGGCTCTGTAGCTTCAGCGTCATCGCAAGATGTCGATCCAACACGGGAGAAGACAGATACCATGTCACTCCCGAGTCGGACTGCGCAGCCATTCTCGGCGGTGCAGATAGACTCTTAAGAAGCTACACCATCGTCTCTCGAGACGGACGGCTGCCGACGACGACGATGTTGACTTTATTATATGATCACTTATTATCAGGACCCAGACAAAAATTTCAGGGTGACCTTGACTCATAAACTTGGAGGAAAGAGTCATTCTCTGACATTAGCAGGGACTAGCATCTTCAAAGTCAGCTTGTGTGACTATCACACAAAACTGGATCTCCAAGTTTTACCTCATTGTTCTTCTATTAGCCCAATACAAGCTGCGTTCCCATGAGCTTACAAAGTAAATTGAAGCAGATCATTATTTGAAGGGTATGTGAGGTTCCATGTAACTTTAACATTCCATTTTTGTGTGCCCCCTAACTTGCTTAGGTATCTTTCTGGGTGTTCTAAGACCCTTCATATGTGTTTTGGCTACAGAAGGCAGACAGCAGAGGTCATGTAAGCTGGGACATCAACAGGTCCATCTATTATTGTCTGGTCAGCAATCCATTGTTAGAGTAAAAACCTTCACTGTCAGAAGCCTGGAATATTGTTTCCTGGACGTGGAGGGCAGTAAATGATGAACAACTATATCTGACATTCACAATCCACTTGCCTTTCCAAGCCATTCAAGCATGAGTACAAGTACATTTGGGGTCTGAGATAAACATTCCAAGGTTTGACGTGATAACTCAGAAGTCAGAAGACCTGACATAAAGAAAGAGGGTGTAATTATAATTCAGATTCCCAGTACAGAGGTGAGAGCACGAGGAGTGGTCAGCATCTTCAGGGGTGGGGATGGAGAGCTCTCTCAACAGCATGTGTCCCCTTCCTGAGATTCTCCCTACTTGCTGTGGCTATGCCCTTCTGGTGGGGCAAAGGTGAGAGCCAGGAACATAACCTCTGACCTGGGACTCCAAGAGAGACATACCAGGAAAAAATGTCTCCCACATGCACCCCACTTGCCAAAGATTTTCTTTATAAGTAAATTTAGCAATTATTTTTCTATGTAAATAGATAGGCTTTTTATAGAGAGATAGTATACTCAGAAAAAATATATTTTTTCCACCCATGTGCATAATAACACAAGGATGTAGAATAAATGAAGCTTAAAAGCAGGTAAAATTTTTAATTGATTTACTAATGCCTGGGCTTTGGAGCTATGCCCAGGAAGTAATTTTGCTGTTTCCATATTCCCTGGTAGCCATGGGTGAGGGGTGACTTCTCTGTCACTTTATTTCTTCATTTGTAAATGGTAGAGAGTAATACTTACCCTACGGAACCATGTTACACATGCCAACTATATGCACAATGGCCATTGGTCTGGTTATTCTATTTATTGGACATGTATTACACTAGATGCAGGGGTGCCCTATGAGAAGGCATGTGAGCCATGACAGAAATCACATTCAAGTGCTCAAGGAACTCAATCAGGACCCAAGGAAGAGAGTTGTGTCCTGGGAGCTAGTGGTCCCACCGCATCCCCCAGAACTTGACAATTAGCTTCAAGTCCACCTTCACCTCAGACAAGGTTTTAACTTGATCTTTGGTAGAGCGAAAAACAAACAAACAAGCAAAAAAAAAAAAACCACATAGACCACAAAATATGAAGAAATAGCTAGCAGATAGAACAATACCACATCCATCTGAAAAGCCCATTTAACACTTGAAACCCCATTTGCTCACATTAAGGGGCAGAGCTTTAGATCTTGGGACGTGCACTATGGGGAGTTTACAGAATCTTTTGGAACAAAGTATTTAGTCTTGACATAATTCATCATTCACTGAATGTACAATCATCCTGACCAAATCACTCTTAGTGACACAGAAGCAGTGGTGAGGTTGCTCCCATACAGGGCGAGGTACACAGGAGACAACCCATCAATATTTGCTGGATGGGCCCTCCTCTTATTGCCAAGGGAAAAACTTTTATTAAGACATTTATTCAAAGTGCCAGTTTACTAAAGGTACATTTTGATTGATAGTTGTATTGAATAGACCTAGCAATTATGAGAAAAGCACATTTTCTTTACAGATAATATGAGAGAAATCTCTCTTATTGTATGTAGTTCCAAGAAATTGTGACATGTGTGGATAGACCAAGCTGGTCAGGTTACCATAAGAAAGGACCACTGGCTAGGTGGATTAAATAATAGAAATTTATTTTCTCATGGTCTGTAAGCTAGAAGTCCAAAATTAAGGTTTGAAACAGTCTACTTCTGGTGATAGCCCTCCTCCTGGTTTGAAGATGGTCACCTTCTTGTTATGTCCTCACATGGCTTTTCCTTAGTATGTATGTGCTCACCAGGGGAAAGAGAGAGAACAAGAGAGAGAGAGACCTCACTCTCTGTTGTCTCACCTTATAAGGCCACTAATACCCTTGGATCAGGTCCCACCCTAATGACCTCATTTAACCTTAATTACTTCCTTACTGTAAAAAGAGCCACATGAAGGGTTAAGGCTTTGACCTATGAATATGAGTAGACACAAATTGTCAGTCTATTACCATCATCTTAGAAGCCTCCATCATACAAGTAAGCATTTCCAGGTCAATAAAAAATGGGAATAAATGTGTATTTTTCAAAAATATCAACCTTAGTAAAGAATAAAACCAATTTAAAGACAGGTTTATTGTGAACCTCTTTATGGTCAATGCTGGAAGATGCCCTCTGACACAGCCCTCCTACAATGCAACAAGTAGTCACAAAACAAAATTATCTGTGGACTAGAAAGATCCTTGGTTGCATTTGTCATCTCCAGGCAGACTGTCAGCATCTTCACACAAGTACTCACTAGGACAAGTGCTTAAGGTCAGTTATGCATATCTTCCTTGCAATCGGGGCATCTTCAGTCTTCAAATCCTTGCACCTATTAGTTTGATGGTATCCTTGACAGCATGCTCCCCCAGGCCTCTCGGCACAGAGAGACATAGTCAGGAAACCTATTCCAACTTCCTGCAGGCAGACTGCTTGAAATCGAGCTCCTGTGGTGGTAGCTAAATGCTCTCCAGCGGCATGGAGGTCGGGCTCTGGAATGTAGTGGTCACCTGTTCTCTAGCGGCAGGCTCAGAGCCCAGAATTTGAAATATCTCTCTCCTATAGACAAGTGGCTACTGGTCCCAACCTGAAAAGAAAGGACATTGGCAGAATTGGGGTTCAGCATGTTATTGGATACATACATGAAACAACAGGGAGTGAATAGCTCACCAAGTAATTTTGGCCTGTGTCCAGTAACCATAGTGAATTAGGAAGATTTTAAAACAATTTTGAGGCAAAAGGTAGTGTAACTTTTACATACAAGTGTAGGAAAAATATTCTAAAATTCCAGAGTAAAAGCATCTGAGGTTCATGTAGTGAATGTGCTAATCTTAAGGCCACAAATGGGAAAGAAATTGGCTCTAAACAAACTGTCATTGGGAAATGATGACCATGTTGCTCAACAAGATGCCTTTGAGTTCAAAAATTGAAATTTCTGTCCTACATTAAGATGTAAGAAACAACATTCAAGTAAACATTTATGAAAAATAATGTCTACTTGAACATTTTTCTACTGAAATTTGTTAACAGGACTTTCAGTTTGCTAACATCAACCTTAAGAAGTGATTCAAAATATGAGAACTGTGAGTTGACCATTTCTACGATGTCTGCAGTGTTGATTTCCTCTAAGATCTGCAATACAATATGCATAGGTATGGTCTATAATCCCATCATCTATAGTAAGATATAGAATGACTAGACACAGAGAGCTGAATTGAGAGTCCATTTAATTCAATTTATTCACATGGCTCTTACCCATGGTTTGTGGTCAGGATTGGTGGAAACCAGCTTTAGTTAGCTTAGATAAGGAAGGAATATGGAGGGTGGAGATGGAGAGCTTAGATAGGGGTGAACGGGAGGGCCAGGGAGGAACACAAGTAGGCAAAGGGAGAGAAGAGAAGGGTACACGTGACAAGGTATACATGAAACCCTGGCTGCTGGCTGTCCCTTAGTCCCTGTGGACAAGCTCCAAAAAGTCAAGCAGTTTTTGAGACACCTCTTAAAAATGGAAGGTTTTGGGTGAGAGGGTAACATGTCAAATTTCTGGCTTCCAGGAACCAGTGGAAGAAAAATGTCTCCATTTGGCTTCCACTATAGGAAATATGGGATACTGTGACCCTTAACACTACACAAAACTAGGGATTCCATGCAAAAGGGAAAGAGGCATGTTTGATGAGTGAAAGGAAATAGAAATATTCCTGGAAGAATTTCAGTATAGAGACCTTTGAAAATACTTCAATAGAAAGGATTGGTAGAGAAAAACTAAATCTTCATATGAAACTATATTATGAACACTCCATGTACTATGTAACTTAGATGTTCAGTGCATAAGGTGATATTCAGTTACAATGCCAGGAGAGGCATGGTATACCAGATGCCTCTCCTTGGCAAGTGCCCTGAACACAGATTGAAAGCTAGAAGATAGTAGAAGCTCTAACAGGGTGTTAAAGCTGGGAAAAAGCCAGATGTGGCCTGGAGGGGATAGCTATTGAAGGAAAGCAGTCTGCTAGAGTGATGCACCAAAGATTGATGCCTGCCAAATAAAGGATTTAAAAAACAAAATAGCACAGTCACTAATACAGGCTTAAAAAAAAACGTGTTTATGTGATGAGTGTGCTTCACACAAACCAAACAAGTCATGGTGGGGGCGGGGAGCAGAGTTCTTTGGGAGATGGCAGACAGGTGTGCACAGGAGCTGCGAGGCTCACACACTTGACAAAGGGCCCTCCCTTAGCAGAGACAAAAGTGTGGACTCAAGGCTGCAGTTTCGAGAACAGCCCAGCTTTGAAATTGGGGATGATGCTGATGTTTGCATGCAGGGAAGGACGAGGAGCAGGTTCTGGTAGGATTGATCACTCCACCATAATAGACAAAAAAAACCCAAAACATTGAAACTTCTTTGGACACAATTCCAGGGAGATGGAATTCCCACTTCACTTGCCCCTTAAAAGCTGAGCTTTGTAGATCAAAATAAGTTTTGGTGTCATTGTAAAGATTTAAATAGATGACCCACTATATAAAGCTCATCAAACAAACTGGCACATAAGAAGTGCTAACAAATATTAGCTTTCAATATAGTCATTATTGTTATTTAAAAGATTTTCATTCCATTGTGCTTCTATCCTATTGGTTTCAAATGTCAATAATTCTAAATAGCAGCCATCTGTCTATCTGTCTATCATGACTAGGATTGGAATTTGTGGGAATTAAATGGGTATTATATGGTACTCTTTTTAAAAAGTTATTTGAAAGAGATGAAAATTAAAGATAACATATGATGTCATTTTTTGAGTAAATATTCAAAACCTGGTCTCACTTTCTGTATAATCTCCAGGAAATCAAATTTGCCCAGGTGGACAGCTAACAGCAGGAAATGTTGTGGGTTGAGTTTTGTCAGGAAAACTTCAGATCAAGTAATACCTTTTTATAAGGTGCATATGTTCTTCTTCTTGTCATTCCAGAACTGTTATTACTGGACATTTTTAATTCAGTTTTAAGCAATTTCATCATTCTGATTTTTATAGATGAAAAAGCCATAAAGTTCCTCTTCTTTCTTAAACATTTTATTTATTTATTTATTTGTTTGTTTGTTTGTTTATTTATTTATAGAGGAAAAAGACAGAAAGAGAGAAACATCGATCTGTTGTCCCACTTTCTTATGCATTTATTGGTTGACTCATGTATGTGTCTTGACCATGGGTCGAACCCACAATCCTGGCGTATTGGGGTGGTGCTCTAATAAACTGAGCTACCCTGCCAGGGCAAGGGTCTTCTTCTTCATTCTAGCACAAATGTGACTATTGTCTCATCGAGACTTAGAATAGTTGAGGATCAATAAAACTGAGATACCCAAATAGAGAATATCAAAGACATTTAGGCCAGAGTTAAATGAAAACATATTTGAAAATATTTTGCACTCTGTCTCCAAAATAGACGAGGCTTATGACATCAGCCTTATGTGTGTTCTCATGGCTCCTGGATTATACTGCAACAAACACTGACAAAGGATAAGTCATGGATATTATTATGAAAAATTAAAGATAACAAAGCTGAGGCTGTGCAGAGCTCAAAAGAAGTAAGAAGTGGCTGCAGGTCCGTTATTTTTCCGAGTCCACTGAAGCCAACTGTGTGACTGGCACTGGCCTTGGATCTTTGCTATCTGCATGCTCCTCCACAGACCCCACCAGTTTTCATACATAGTTAACACCTTTCTATGCCAAGATCATAGGAGAAATATGAGCTACTCCTTTATTAGAAAAGCAAAGAAAATAATGGAATAGCCAAGTAGTTAAATAAAAATTTAAATCGGCTGATTGCCACTGAGGGATAATTTTTTAAAAAGCTTAAGCTCTAGGCACAGAAGCAGACACAGGTGGACCTGGCTGTTCAGTCTCTGACTTACAGGCAGTCTTTCCAGTCACATGCTAACTGGGGGGAAGGCTGGCTTTCAGCCCCTCCCACCCCCATTCTTGCAGCAGCCAGAGCCTGCAGATCTGAGGGAGGGGAGATTGCAAGTACTGATAACCTCTCTAGCTCCTGTCTGTGTCTGAAGACTGACAGAGACCCCTCCAGGACGAAACTACACTCAGGCTCCTGGGGCCTCTCCTCCACTTGGCCTCCTCCAGAGTCCTGTCTTCAATCTGCTTCACCTAGCCTAGCAGGAATCCTGCTAAGTCAGTTTAGGGAGAACCCCGCCCTCAATGTCTGACCACCTGGCTGCCTCAGCAACAATCTGTCAAGTTGTTTTAGGAACAACCCCCAGAACTTCCCTTCACTGACCACTACTGTGTTCCTAGGCTGTAAGTCCCCACTTGTCCTTCTGTACTGGGAGTTGAGCTCACTTCTACACAGGGGCGCTTTAGTTCCTGAAGAAAACCCAGTTTAAGTGCTCTAATTACAGTGTGGCTCTGGTTCCCTTTAAGAAGACCAGGTCCCAGTACCCATCCAACAGTCAGCACCTCCGATCTTCCCCCAACCCTCACTATTGAATTGCAATCACCAAATCCTGCCAGCACAACTGGGACACAGCTCCCAGGGGTGCCTCCTGCCCCGCCCCCACACTGGACATTTGGACTTGGACCTGTAGCTCAGTGCTGCGTTTGCTTTTCCTTTGTTCTGTTTTGTCTTCTGTCAATGACAGTTAAATAACAAAAAGATGAATAAGAATTCACCTCATGCCCTTCCTCATTGGATTTACATGGCTTATTATAGAGGAAGGTAACCCAGGAGGCTTCCTAAACACCTTCATGTGCAGCATTTCCACAGTGACACCCACATAGGATACACTGGTCACCAGGTCCTTTAATTCTTTGGCATCGGTATACAGCAATGTCACCTGATTTGTAATTATCTGGCTCAGGTTCCTAACTCTCACAAGACTAAAGCTCTACCCTCCTAACTGTTTCCCGACCACCACATCATTAGTTATTCTCTTTAGATGCTGGGCTTGCTTGCTGGCCCTCTTCATTCTAGAATGAATACCTTTCTCACCTTGTCCATCCATGCATCTTGGTACCTGGACTTGGAGATGTCTGTTCTGACAAGCATTTTTGAAAGGATCATTGATTTTTTTCAGGAAACCTTCATAAACTGATGAGCAGTCTGATCAATAGAATTCTGTTTATTTTTTACCCCTACTTGTTATTTTAAACTAGTATTAGACTTACAGAGAAGTTAAGAAAATTATACGATGAGTCTTGAACACCTCTCTCGCAGCTTACCTTGATGTGAACAACTTACAGAACCATAGCACAGTCATCAAAGTCAGGATGTTAAAGTGCCACACTGTTAACTGAACTAGAGTGGAGAGCCCAGGCAGGCATTACAGTTGTGGGTATATCAGCACCAAGAGAAGGACACAACCTTGTGTCTACTGTTCTTGCCAAACATTCATGGCATCATTCTAGCTATGAGAAAGTATTAGACAAACCCAAATTGAGGGGAAATTTATAAATAACTTACCAGGACTCTTTGGATATGTCAACAATGTGAAAAACAACTGGCTTAGTCTGCTCAGGCCACATAACAAGGTACCACAGACAGGATGGCTTAAACAAAATATATTTATTCTCCCATAGTTCTAGTGGCCAGCCTCTAGGATCAAGGTGTCAGGTAATAGCCTTATTGCTCTGTCCTCACATAGTCTTCCTTACTTCTGTGCATGCACAACCCTGGTATCTCTTTATGTGCTCAAATTTCTCTCATTATAAGGACATTCATGCTGTGGAACTAGGGCGCACCCTGAGGACCTCACCTTAACTTGATTATGTCTATAAAAATCTTACCTGCAAAGAAGATCACATCCTGAGATATTGGGAGGTAGGACTTCAACATGTGAATGGGTGGGCGGGATGCACACATAATTCAATCTACAGAAGGGTGTGAGCTCTGAATGCGATGTGGGATCCTGGACTGGGTCCCAGGACAGAGGAAAGGCCAGGTTGAAATATTGGTGAAATTCAAATTCTTATTTATTAGAGTCAATAGCACTTTGATATTGTCCACTGTATGACCCTTAAAAACAACTTATCCACACACAGAAAACCCCTGATATGTCAGACCCGTGTGACATTTTATATGTGCCAACATTACAAAGCTTAAGAGGACTAGTGACTGAAATGCTTATGAAGGAATTTTTCAGAAAAGAAATAAAATATCACAAATATTTATAAAAATATTTAGTTTTTAAGAATGAACCACTCAAAACTGATTTACTTACCACTGCTAGGCTATAGTATTAGTAGTTACAAGACAGAACATGCATTCCACATTCTACTTTGTGGAAGAAAAAAGAAACAGAGAAAAATGGTTTGTATTGCTCAGTAGCCACTCAAAGCTGATGCTGCATAAACTTGTGGGAAGCAAAGGGTTTGAATTCAAGTGCCTACAAAGAAAGGAGATGTGGATGCTCTATTGCAAACCGCTCCCTAGGAAACCAGAAAGAAACGGCTCTGCTAACCAAGAGGCATAATTCTGGGTTACCATCAAGTTCTCATAAGCTACAAATAGGCAGCCACCTTTTGTAAGATTGTAATAACTATTTTTTATGATTATGAAAGTAACATATCCATCTTAAATAGAGAACATCAGCAAACACAGAAACATATATAACAAAAGAGATAGCCTCTCTTCTATAACCACAGATAATCTGTGCAAAGCCTGAAATTACACCAGGTTTCCTTCAGAAATTTTGTTTTGCTTCTGTCTGTCCTTACACACTTTATTAAAGTGAGATCATATTATTTTGTAGCTTTTAATATGACAGGCTAATTAATGAACATATCTTCATGTCAATATATACATATTTTAAAGTCTACATTGAATTATAATGCTATAACATATCTTAATTCACTAAATGCCTATTTTGGGGTACTAAAGCTATTTCTAATTTGTTCCTATTACAAACATTGTTAAAATGACTCCCCTTAAGCAAAAGCCTGTGCACATTAGTCCAATGATTTTTTTGGGTGAATTCCTATAAATAGAGTTATTGCCAAATATGTAAATCATTAAGCCTTTGAAATGATGTTGCCAAATTACTCTCCAGGAAGCTTTTGCCAACTGGTGTTCTCAACAAGTGTATCAAAATGTTTTTTTTCTATTCTTTTTACTATGATAGATAAGAGCATTTCTTAAACCTTTACTAAACTGGTAGGTGAAAAAAAAATGCTCTCTTTGTTTAAATGCACAAAAATTTAAGTGTAATCACTAATGTATAAATATTTCTTATGTTTTATGGACATTTGTATTTCCTTCTTGGAGACCGTCTGCATAGGTTCTTTGTCTATTTTCCTGTAGGACACTTGCTTTTCGGTCTTTATTCTTGAGTTTTTCAATACATTGAGGGTATTAACTCTGAGTGTCATATGGTTTGCAAATTCGTCTTTTTTCCCTGGTTTGTCAAATGAGTTGAGTCAGCCAAACATTTCCAGTTCATGTAAGTGTGAGTTGTCTTTAGTTCCAGTAAATCATGTTGAAAATACGTGGTAAACTAAGCAGTTGCCTCAATACTGAACAGAACAGAAGGACCCAGTACAGGCCAGGGTTTTAGGTAGAAAGAGCCACAGTCTGGAAGGCAGAAGACACAATTTCCAAAGCCGGCTTGGGGCTCTCACGTCTCACGTATGGATGTGCAAGCAGTGCCCCAGTTCTGAAATTCAGCTTAATGCCTTCGGCTCCCCTCATGCACAGATCCTGGCCTGAGCTGTCTCCTGCATGTGGGGCTACCGAACAGGACTCGGGGTCTGCAATCTGCAACCCATTAACAGGAGTTTCCTTCTCCCACCTCAATTAAGAGCAGTAAAACTGAGCTGCGAAAACAAGATGAAGCAGCACAAAATTCAGTTAAATCTGGGCATACTACCCATATAGTAGCAGGAAAAAGGCCAAAAAAATGTCAGTTTTTTAGTTTTCAATGTATGGAATGCTTCTCCCAGAGACCCCAGGGGCTGACGTTCACACCAGTTTCCTGATGAGGTAGCCCAATGGGCCTAAGATGACCTTCATCCCAGAGAGTCTTGGGGACAAAACTGGGTCTCTGAAACGGAAGATGCTGGAAGGAGGCTCAGTCCTCCTGACACAGCGCCCAGGGCTGGGCCCCAGCTCAGACAAGCCCACAGCTGTACATTTCCTGCCCTCAGCAGAGTCCGGCGCTGCCCTGGGACACTTGGGACCCTGATGTAAAAGTCTGCATGCTAATTGTCAGAGAAAGGAAACAGGACTCTTGCTGTTCAAAACCAAAGAGCCATGGAGAATTTGACGTTAGAATGTGATCAAAAAAGACTTTTTTTTCAGGACGGAATGTGTTTCCTCAAAATAATAAAAGTGTAGAATCCCCAGTGTCTCAAACAGTCTAGACTGAAGGATGCCCGTGTCCGCTGGATATCACCGTGTCCCTGAGTGTAGGTGTCACTTTTCATTATTATTCAAACCGTGTCGATGAGTCCAAGTCCTCAGCTCAAGGCAGGATGTGTGGGGAGCCTGGGCTCTCCCGCTGGCTCCTGCGAGGCCTCTGAGCTCCTGGCTCCCTGCACCTCCCCCTCCCTCAGGAGCCAATCAGGTGATAGCCTGCCCCTGCCCCCCCTGCCCCCATTCTTCTCACGCATTCCCAACATCCATATTGGTCAGGGTTTTCTAGTATCTGTAAATCTACAGGATTATAATTTGTGTTTTCCTGGTCAGTGAAATTGAGGATCTTTTATTATTACATTTTTGGCGATTTGAATGTATTTCTCCCCACATTTTTTGTGTTGATTGTCCTCATCAATCTGTCCGGACACCAACAGGATAGGATTGCATGTCCTTTTCCATCAGAGTCTGGGTGTCTTGAGCCTTGTGTCCTGGGTGTCTGGTTAGCTTTTTTACTGATCATCCCCCAAAAGAGGGTTTTGGGTTTGTGGTTCTGCTAGTCAACTCATTGGTGTGTCTGAGGCTGCACTTTCAGAACATTCCAGGTGTACCAGGGAAAGTCGGACACAGATAGGCTGTGCTAGGCTGGCTGTGCCTAGCTGCATAAGGTGGCCTCAGGACAGGAGTCTCCCTCTTCATGCCCCATGGGTGAGAATTCCAGCCAGATCCTGTTTGGAGCACTCTGTCTTACAGATGTGGTAGTTTGCACGGAAAGGTCACAGCTTGATCCAGAACCCTCACTCAGGACTCCGGCTCAGAGGGTTGACCCAGGCCTGACCGGCAGCGTTGTGCATTTCACCTGGGCTCTGTTACCCAGAGGGAGCAGGCAAAATGCAGCTATTTCATAGTCAGAGCCCCAAGCAGCTGGGAAGTTCCCATCCCTGCTCACCAGGGCTGTCCTAAAACAAAAGGAAACAACAGAGGGTCACTGCAGGTGCTGCTGGGTGAGGGGAAGGAGGAGGTGGGACCCAATGCTGCCTGGTGCAGAAGGAAGGGGGCCAGAGAAAGACCTCAACACGTGACTGCCTGGATCCTAAATTGGGTGGAAAGATGGGCTTTGCCTCCTTCTTACTTTGCTTCTGCTGGACATGGTGGAGCTGTGCTGATCCTCTAAGCTCCACATCTACAGAAAAGTCAATTTCCCAACATTGGTAAGTGAGCCCCACCTTTTACAGGACTTGTCGACTGCACTTCTGCTCTCTCCCCTACCCCACTACCCTCTTCACTTGCTTCACCATCGCTTAGGTGGTCTCTGGTTTCCCCTGGTTTGTGATGACACCAGAGTCCTTCTTGGAAACATCACTTCCCACTGAGTCCAGGTATTGGGGATTTGATACTTTGTAACTATTTGTAGACCTGTAAAAATACAAGTATACATAATACTAAGGCAACTGGCTTTGGGAGCCACATTTATTAAAATGTACACAAGGTTATACAGAACATGTGCCTAAAGGCCACCATCCAAAGTCACCACATTCATTTCATAAGGTGGAGAACGACCACCCACACTGACTCCTGCAGAACCTTCCAGCACTCTTGACCCAACAACACTGCACTTGGAGACAGGCTGGGAGGTGCCCAACTCCCTGAAGCAAAGGGCAGAAAACAACAATTGGTGTAGAAGAAAAAGTGGTACCTCTGTAGGCCCATGATGTAAGTCCATGTGTCTGTGTCACCCATTAGTCTACTGCAACCATCATTTTGATGAAATGAAAGCATTTAAACAGAGGGATAATCCCAACATTTCATCCTGAAGCCATCAGTGTTTCAGGCAACTCTTCTTCTCAGAGGTAGAGCCAGTCTGTTTGACAGCCATTGGTTTCACTCAATTTGTAAGTCATTGTCTACTTAGACAAAGTAAATAAAAGAAGGGGCATTCCTATTATGTGTGCCCCTCTGGATTCCCCATGCCAAATCTTCTCCAGATCCAACCTGTCAGAGGGAGGCTTGCTCGAACAGCTTTTCCCAGCCGTGAGTGGTCCTCCAATAGGGCAATGAAAAGACATTTCCTGTGTTGTGTGCTGTAATAAGAGCTACAGATTTTACTGGAGCCATGAGCTGCAAGAGAGGAAATTGGAATGCCCAGAGACAGCCCGCAGTAATTAATCATTGTAGGACGCAGCCTGTCAAGGCCCTTTCTGGGGCTGATACTGCTGTCAATTACAGCCAGCCCCACACCATCTGTAATTGTTTAAAATATCACCCGACCAGGATCCACGTTTTTAACACTTATGCTTCATTTACACCTCCCAAGGAACACTCTGTAAAATACACCGCTTGGCCGGGAGAATGAGGCCGTGCCGACCTCTAAACAAAACGTTTCTGGCTGATGTCAACATGCGACAAAACCCTTGAGCTATGAAAAAAAAATCCCATCACATGTACTTCCTTTTGGAGCCAACAGACACTCCAGCAGCAGGACTCCACTCCGGTCAAGAGTTAACCGGAAATAAGAGCAGGTTGTTGCATTTCAGTGAGGGATTGCAAATTAAAACAACCATTTTAAGACAAAAAGGGCTTCCCCATGCTTAAAAAAAAAATCCCCACTGAAAATACTATAATCAGTCATGTTCACTCTAGGCAATGCCAATCTGCTTTTCTTTTAGAAATATGACGTTTGAATGCTGTGTGCACCTTTGTGGTCCGAGCAGAACATTGAGAAGGAAATATGCAAGCAGGAGCTCATTTATGCAAAAAGTAGCCTATACATTAGCACTAAAGTCTTATGTTTTTGTGACCTTTTCTAAGTATACATGTACAAGGGGTTTAGTTTATTTAATTGATCTATGAGACATATAGGAAATTTCTTAACTAGAATACATTTCATATTTCATATTTAAAGAAAAAGGAAGGACAAACATGTATACAGGAATTTCAAATAATATATGTAAATATTCTGTCCTCTAGGAAATTGACCTAACCCTCCCCTCACTCAGCATCTCCCCTGTCAGCCTCAAGAGAGGGCTGGACTTTGTGACTTCAGGCCAGACAATAGTGTTGGAAGGAAAACACAGCCATCTACAGTGGAGAAATCTGGAGACACCACCTGAACCAGGTGATGAGGGTGGATGTTACTTGTAAGGCTGTGTGCATTCATGATAGTTGATGTGCAGGTGCCTCACCTATGGGGTCTTCCTCCCCAAAACCTACAACCCCAACCTAGCCACGACAATACCTCACACAAATTCAAATTGAGGAGCATTCTACAAAATGTTTGACCAATTTTCTTCAAACTGTCAAAGTCATGAAAAACAAGGAAAATCTGAGAAACTAGCCCAGACTGCAAGAGCCTAAGAAGAGATGAGAGCTAAAGCAAAAACGGTTCCTGGACTGTATCCTGAATTGGAAAAAGGACATTGGTGAAGACACTGGTGACATCCACACAGAGTTTGTGTTTAGTGACAGTGTTGTGCTAGCATCAATTTCTTAGTTTTGGCATAAGTATCCTGGTTATTAAGGATGCTAACATCTAGGGAAGCTAGGGGAAAGGTATGTGAGAGCCCTCTCAACTATCTTTGCAATGTTTTTATAAATTTAAAATTATTCCAAAATAAGAAGTGTTAAAAGATCAGATAAACAAGAATCTTCTAGAAGGCTGAGTCACTGTAACTGACAGATCACAGGGCGTGCTTCTTGCTTTTTTGCTTCTGTCTTGTGGTGAAGATGGTTGTGAAGGCTTCACCACCTTACTCCTGGAATGCAGGCATGTGTCAGTGTAACCTGCAACATTTCAGCTCACCAAAATGTGTGTAAAGGCCATGGTTTCTTTCCCATCTAGAGAATCTTCAGGATTCCATGTCACTTGTTATTAGTAATAATCTGTGGAAATGTAAGACCATTCTGCAAGTACAGAAGAGGACATCTGAACAAAATGGGTAATGAAAACTTCACTGAGTCTACTTTCCCTGTTGGAAAGTGTCAGGTAGCCTTGCTCTGAGAAATCACCTGGAGAACAATCTAGGATTTCACACCAAGTTTATTGAAGGAAGGGAAGGAAGGTGGTTAGAGATAAGGGGAAACTCCTGGACCAACTGAAGGGTCCATTGGAATGAGAGAATGGTGACTCTCAGGCTACCTCGAGAGCCCGTAAGAGTCCCCTGCCTGTGCGCCTGCAAGTGCCATCTCCACGTCTTTCCAAACATATATTTCAGTTGGGTGAGTTTACCCATCAACACATTCGGCAGGTTAATTTGCATATGTCAAAAGTCCAGGCAGGCAGTCCAGCTGCTGCCATGTTCTAACAGAAAGTTTCACAAGAATTTAAAATATTTTCTTTAAATTAATTTCTTTATTCTGTTTAGAAAGTATATAATCAACGACTATAGAATCCTCAGTCAGAAGCCCTGCTATGGCCCAAATAACCACAAAATAAGTTTGTGAGTCAGATGAAAACATTTGATGTTATTTGGTATAAATTGCTTAGACTTTCACTTTATTTTATTTTGTATGGATGGGAGCACATCTTGGAGTCAACCATGTAAGCCCTTTGATGCTGTCTCCTTCATGGCCACAGAGGCATAGTGCCTTCATACTAAGCATCACTACAGTTGCACATTGATGCTACTGGTCAGTGAGCAGCTCCATCTATGTGAGATCAGTCAACTCTCCCTGTGACTTCCCAGAGTCTGAGGGGTGGTGAGAGTTTCTATCCCAATGTGCTAACATGGCCAGACCTTCTCTTGGAGACTACATTTTTTCCTCTCCAAATTAATATGGAAAAGCTAAATGCCTTGAACTTATCCTGGCCAACTAGAGTCAAATTCTTCAACCCAGAGTGTGCATCTCCCGAGAAAGAAGGCTTCCAAGGAGAACACAGCTCTGATGGGGGTAAAGACATGACTTTCTAGACTCAGTTTCCACATACATCTTTCTTAAAACCCATCTGGCTGAGACCTGCCTACTGTATGCCCTTCCCTCCCTTTCCAATTGCTCTTTCCCCACTTCTCAAAGGGAAGAAATCCTGCAGTGGAGAACCTAGCTGCGGCATTTTGCTCCCTCTTAGGAATCCCAGGGCACCAAAAAAGAGGTCAACGTGAAGAAAGTGAGTACAAAGACTTCTTTAAGCCTGGTGGTGTCCAGCTCTTTGTATTCATCAAATGTAAAGGAAGAATGAATTGTGTTGTTGCATGCTCATTGGAGTAATTCTTTATGATAGATCACTATGCAAAGTTTGGTTTATAACTCAGAATTTTAGAGACCTGAGGACTATTTTATACCAAAATTTCTCCTATTCTCATCTACTTATGTGTGCTTTCAATGACCACAACAATAAAATGGAAAGTTTGAATCATGTTTAATTCTAGCAATAAGTAATATTATCATTGCACATCCATTTTATTTGAAGATTCATCTGTAATAACATTTTATTTTTAATGTTTAATAACTTTTAAATGAATACTTTTTCATTATTTTTGCTCTATTTTCAACAGATAATGTCCCTAATGATAACTCAATCTAAAAGAGGAACTTACACAACACTTTTGTAAGAAAATAAATTTTCAATTTTATATATATTCAATTGCAAAGAAGAAATAGTAAGTAATTAATATAAGACTTAAGTGCTAAAGTACTATACTAGTAGATAAAATTGTGTTTTTAATACAATGAAATTAGAGGCTTAAAAAAAATGAAGATAAACATTATCCTCCAGTGTTAGAGACTGTTTATGTGCTCTTAAATAGATGGTATTGATTAAGTTTTGTACTTAAGTTTCAAAATGGTTCCTTGCTTTTTAAATACATGTTGGCAGGTATCCAATTAGTCAAAAAAATAATGTGACAGTTTCATTTTGAGATTTTTAAAAATATATTTTATTAGCTATGCTATTACAGTTGTCTCAATTTTTCCCCCTTTGCCCTCCTCCACCTGGCACCCTGCGTTCCCTCTGGCAATCTTTCCCTTAGTTCATGTCCATGGGTTATGCGTATAAATTCTTTGGCTTCTCTATTCCCTACATTGTTTTCAACATCACCCTGTCTATTCTGTACCTACCAATTTGTACTTCTTAATCCCTGCACTTTCTCCCTCTACCTCCCAACTAATAACCCTCCAAATGATCTTCATATCTATGATTCTGTTCCTGTTTTGCTTGTTTGTGTAGTTTGTTTTTTAGATCCAACTGTTGATAGTTGTGAATTTATTGCCATTTTAATATCCAAAGTTTTGATCTTCTTTTTCTTAAATAAGTCCCTTTAATATTTCATATATAATGATAATAGCTTGGTGATGATGAACTCACTTAGCTTTAACTTGTCTGGGAAGCATTTTATCTGCCCTTCCATTCTAAATTATAGCTTTGCTGGACAGAGTAATCTAGGTTGTAGGTCCTTGCTTCTCATTACTTTGAATGCTTCTTGCCAGTTCCTTCTAGCCTGCAGTTTCTTTTGAGAAATCAGTTGACATTCTTATGGGAACTCAGTTTTGGTAACTCTCTTTTCTTGCTGCTTTGAAGATTCTTTCTTTATTTTTAACCTTTAGCATTTTAATTACAATGTGTCTTGGTGTGTTCCTCTTTGGGTCCATCTTGATTGGGACTCTGTGTTTCCTGGACTTGTATGTCTATTTCCTTCACCAAATTAGGGAAGTTTTTTTTTTTTTTTTTTTTTTTTTCATTATATTTTCAAATAAGTTTTTAGTTTCTTGCTCTTTCTCTTCTCTTCATGGCATCCCTATGATTCAAATGTTGGTATGTTTGAAGTTGTCCCAAAGGTTCCTTAGCCTATCCTTGTTTTTTTTTTTGTTGTTGTTGTTGTTGTTTTTTTTGTTTTTGGATTCTTTTTTCTTCTTGCTGTTCTGATTGAATGTTTTTTTTTTCTTCCTTATGTTCCAAGTCATTGATCTGATATTCAGCTTCATTCATGCCACTGTTAGTTCCCTATAGATATATTTTTTATTTTACTTAGTGTAAATTTCATTTCTACCTGGATCTTTTTTATGCTGTTGAAGTACCCAATGAGTTCTTTGAGGATCCTGTTCACCAGTGTTTTGAACTCTGCATCTGATAGATTGCTGATATCCATTTTATTTAGTTCTTTTTCTGAGATTTTGTTCTGTACTTTCATTTAGGCCATATTTCTTTGTCTCCTCATTTTGGAAGCCTCCTTGTGTTTGTTTCTGTGTATTAAGTAGAGCTGCTTTGACTCCCTGTCTTAGTAGCATGGCCTATTAGAAAAGCACACCAGGAAGTTGGATGGGGCAGAGGCTTAGGTAATTTGCAGGGCAGGGCAACCCATGTGAACCAGGTTGATGGAGTCTCCAACACAGTGTGGTCACTTTCTCTGTGGTTCTTTGTAGGGGAGGACTCAGAAAGGGGACAATGCTGCTGCCTAGCCTCTGGAGTTTTGTCCAGGAGTAAACTGTTCCCTGGCACTCACCCTGGCGCCAGACACTTAAGATTCTCCTCAATTGCCACTGGTGGCCTTCCAGATGCTGCCCTGGTGCTGGAGCCCAGAGGAATTGAGACTGCATAAGTCCTAAGTCTATTGCAGGCCATTTAAGAGACGATGCCTGAGAATCCCACAGTTTCTTCCACCACTGCAATCCCCACTGGTTTTTATAGCCAGAAGTTATGGGGACTTATCTTCTTGGCACTGGAACCCTGGGCTGGGCGGTCAGGTGTGGGGCTGAGATCTCTTGCTCCTGAGGTGTCCCTCCTGACTGATTTTTATTCTCCATACGTGGTGTGGATCCCCTCATTCCATGTCTCTGCATATCTGTGCATCTCCATGCTTCTCCGGATATGCTCCTTTTACCTATGAATGAATGTGACTTCTTTAATTTCTTGGCTGTTGAACTTCCAGTACAGCTTAATTTTCATATGATTGTGGGTGATTGTTGTTTTGTAGTTTAGTTGTAATTTTTGCTGTGGTTGTGCAAGGAGGTGAGCTGTGTTTACTTATGCCCCCATCTTGCCATTTTAAGATATTAACATTTGTAATTCACCAAAACTTATATAATTTGCAACTACTTAAATAAGATGGAAAATTTTAAATGTCAACATAAAGGCAAATGAGAAACATAAAATTGTGAAATGTGATTTTAGGGGTTTGTGTGAAGGGAGTTTGGGGACCATGATCTTGAGTGACCATTGTTGATGTGAAGAGAGGGGACCCAGAGTCCTGAGCCCACCTCACTGCATTTTGCCTCCCTCTCCTGGGTTCTTGGGAAGACTGTGACGAGCTTGGCAGTTTAAAGTTTCCTGCTGTGACGCTGGTTCAACCAAGTCATTTTCTCTAGCCTTTCTTTGTCCATGTGGAGGGCCAGCATCTGTGCCAGGGGGCAGGCTGGTGGGCTTTCTCCAGGACATATTGTAGAAACACTATTGTGTAAGCTCTGTTAAGATAACAATGGCCTTGCCAACAGTTACTGTGGAAACACATACCTTTAAAATCACCACCTTAACAATGTATTTGAAATCAAGACTTTAAATAACTCTAAACTCATTATCTCATTACTTTCTTTTTCAATCCCATGAGCATCACATGTGTTCTAGAAACTGTCAGAAATGTGAGTTTTGAAAACTTTTCAGTTTGCTTCCATTTTTATATTCCCATGGCTCTTCATCAAGTCCTATCAATTTCTCTCAACTTTTACATAAAGTATGTGGAAGTTGATTTTCCTTGTTCTCACAAGTTCCCTTCTTCCCCCCTTTTAATAAAAAATAACTTTTATTTTATTGTCATTATTAATAATATTGTTTGACTGCTTGATAAGTGTCTAGTATTCTGGGAAGAGGTGACACCAGAAACCCGAGCTGGGGTGTTTTATTCTCCTGTCCCCTGTCCCAGGGGAGGGTCACATAGCGAGAGCCTGATGTGCAGAGCATCTGCTTGGACTGGGGATGTCTCCTGCACACAGTGCCCTAAGTGTTACATTGACCATGTGATGCATAGATTATTGATATTTCCACCTGATAGGTGAGGACACACAGTTTGAGTACCTGATGGACTAAAGTCCCTGACAAAGCCATCTTAATCTTGGTTATAAATCTGGGAGTTTACTGTATGCCCCCCCTGGGCTTCCTTCCCTGTCCTTGTCCTGACCTCACTTACTGAGTCAGATTGGCTATGGGTATGCCTACACAATACAGTGCTGGCATTGGGAGAAAGAGTTTGATTCTAACAATTTATCATCATAAACCAAGGAGCCCACCTATCACGGTATCTGTGTTGGCTACTCAGGAAGAGGCTCTGGACGTGGTTGACACCTATATTCAGGAAGACATTTGAGGAGTGGAGGGGAATCCAGGTAGTTTTCTGAAGGGATGTGGGAATGAGGGCACAGTCCTACAGGCAGAGGCTGAATCATGGAGGTGACTCTGGGTGCTACCCAAGGCCAAGCAGCCAGTACTCCAGGTAAGGTCTCTACCTGAAGCAGCAGAAGGACCTGGGCTCTCTGCAGTTACCCTGAGGGCCACACCAAAGAACACAGCTGTCACAAAGCAATGTAACTGCCTATGTACACACTGGTAATATGTCCAGGTCTGGACATGGTCCTGGACCAGCATTCTCATTCAGGGAAGGGCAAGGATGCCCTGAACCTTGACTTTCTGCCCAGTCTCCTGCAAACCTCTCATCCCACTGCACAGCCCGAACAAAGCAACTTTTCCAAGTCTGACACATGAACACCATCTGGTGAGAACAGCCCTGGGATAATTGAATGTGATATTATAATTTTGGTGCTTTTATCCTTGCATTGAAGACCCCCAAAGTTCCAGCTGCACTTCACACAGTCGTTCTGGCCTGTAGCTTTTCGGGAAGGTTTTATAAACACAGTCCTGTAAGGGTAGGGCCATTCACAGGAACACATGCCTGGGGGCTGCTCATAATTGATCATCAAGTTCAATTGTTTCCCCCAGCATTCCAAGAATTTCCTACAGCAGATGAAAAGCACTCTCTTTTAAATATGGCCAGACATAGAATACAACTCAATTTTGTATATAGGTTTTAAATTTAATTAATTGACAGAGAACCTCTCCGTTCAGTAAAAAATTATCATCAACAATAATCTCATAATATCCACTTGTGAATGATCTGGAATTGGAGAAAACTAAAAAAATATATACAAATTAGTACAAGCAAAGAGTGGCTCTGAATGTGTGTAGGAACACAGCTCTCAAAAATGCATATTCTGGAAATCCTACAATAAAGATTTTTTAATTTGACTTCTCATTTGCATGACGCGTATTGCACCTTGTGGCTTTTGTCCCATTGTCACTGTTGTTCCCCACTGTAATATAGCCATTATCAGTCCTGCCTCTACTAGGAGGGGTGCTAAGACGTCTGGGGCAGACACCTAGGCCTTTAAGCTCTAGGATTTCCAGTGTCCACTGGAGAAGACTTTCTCTTTTTGAGCTCAGCCTCCCAAAACCTTGCCCTCCTTTCTTCCAATTCCGCCCAATGGGCTTGGTGATGAGATGGCTTCTCTGGACACATATTACTCCAGTCCAATTGAGCACTCAACACTAACACACACATGCATGAGTTTGTGTGTGCTTTATGTCTCAGACAGCAAAAGGACATATTTCTTACACTAAAACAACGTAATACAGTGAACACATTTAAAGATCAACACAACACTCTCTAAAGGTAGAAATTGTTTGAGATAACCAATACTATTCATACACACCTTTGCTCGTAACATTGTAAAAATACTTAACACTGCCCATGGGTGTAGGGCTATCTCACCGAAGACCCAAGGAGGGGAGCTGACTAGCTTCTCCGAGCTGTGGTGATTTTCCTATTCCCTTCACCCACCATCGGGCAAATATACTAGAGAGATGTTATACGAGAACAATTACCAGGAGCAAGAGACTTCTGCTTGGTGATTTCCCACAGCTCAGAAGATGTGATAAAGGAAACTGGGTGGGGTGGCACCCAAGCAGGACCCAGGAAAGCAGGAACCCTAGTTCCGATTTCCTTGCAGACTGGTGTGTGACTGCAGGTGAGGCAGAGGCCACAGCAGCTCCTCACCCCCACACGCCTGTTGCTGGGCCCACCACTGCCACTGACCCATCTCACAGGAATGAACCTCGAGGATAAACGCGCGAATGTTTAACAGCCTTTTGATCTTCATGGAAGATGGTTGCCAGATGGGGAGATGGAGCACCATTTGAATATAACGAATATACACTTAAAATCATCTTCATCTTGTTCAACTTTTCCCTGCAACTCTCTATTAGAGGAGAAATTTATCATAGCTGTGATGTGGGGGAAAGCTTTTAAAGGAAGGAGCATACCTTCGGAGATGTCAGAGGCAGGCGGGTGTGCAATTTAAGACTCTTGTCACTCAGTCAAGAGGACTCGCTTATACCAGGGAGCAACGAAACACATAAGGAACAAATTTCTAGAAAATATTCACCGATTGATCCGTTTATTACTCAGATATGGAGAAAGGAGAGAAAAAGGTTTTGACAATCTTCCTCCCACATTTCTCAGCTTTGCCACCTCAGCCCCTACACAAACCTTTCTTCTCACAATCTGCAGGCTGAGCCTAAAAGCAGTCTCTGAGATGCACATGATGATAAGAAAATTACATTTAAAATGACATACTTTAAAATTTTCCACTCCACATTGGAATTTTTATGTCTAGAGATAAAGAAGAAGGTCTATATATAGGTGCATTTGTACAATGTAGACATAATTGAAACAGTACATGCTTATATGTGTCTTAATTGGTAACATATCAACTTACTCAGAAGGAAACCTCATGACCTTTTAATTACATATATTAATTTTTCAATGAAAACTTTTAGGCAAAATTTCTAAGCATCTATTGAAATGTCTCCTGTAAGGAATTTATTCCAACATGAACAAGCGGTATGTTTAAAATTTATTTTTTGGAGGGCAAACTATTTTGGAGGGTCCAAAACAATGGAATCTGATGAGCATGCTATAATGACAAAGTCACGTTTACACTTTCCTGTTGCACTAAAAAAAACCCAGCAGTTTGCCAGTTGTATGCATTTTTCCTGGCATGGCATATAGTGCTGATGTGTACATTTCTGAATTCTGCGAAGGGTTTCCGTTAGGATCAATGCCCCCATTTTGGATATATTGAAAACGCTGCACTGTAAGGTGTGTTAAAAATAGAGCCCACCAACTCGTGCAAACACACATGTGCTGGGCAGACAGGACCAGTGTTTCTAGGCACGTTCCGCCTGACCCAGCCCAGCTGCTGCCTTGCTCCTATTCTCTAGCCAACAGGGACCTGGGGCTCCTGAGTCAGAAATCAGTACTTTTCCTCAATTTGGAGTGAGGCAAAAAATAAGAATAATCCACTAGGAGTACTAATTTACAGTGTTTAAGTCAAATTTAGGCATCAAATTAACCATCGTTAGAGTTGATTTAAAGAAAATTTCTTGGCTGTGAATGTGCAACAAATGACCTTTGTGAGTAGCAGCTGGGAGTTGAGATTCCTAGTTTAAATATTTGTACCAATAATCCTTTCTGGTTTGTTTGTTTGTTTTTTAGTTGCTGATCAAAGTAGCTAGTTGTGTATTAAACTTTTGTATTGTGATTAAAACAATCATTGGCCAATACTTTGCATTTATTGTGTTTACTGGACTTTTTTTTTGCAACAATGAAACTGATTGCTAAAGTCCAAAAGTGTTCTTAATATTCCATAAAGGTGAGCCTTGAAGACAGCCCCTTTTTCTTCCGATCTTTTCCTAGGTTTTAGTGATTGCTTCTGGATCTTAAGATCAGAAGCAGATCCTCTGTGAATGACACCACAAACCACCATCACAACCGCCACAGAACTGGCTGAGCCTTGCTGACGCTCCCTTCAGCCCGATGGCCCCACAATGTCTACCACTATGGCCACTGCGTATAGGCACATGCCAGTAGCCCTAATGCAGGTTGGGCTGCCTCTGCCACATCAGGACCTGCCCTCATCTGGAGCCAAGTCCTACTCAAGAGCTGTGCAGCTCCCCAGGTGGTGGAGTGTCCCCCATGATGCCGCAGAAGCTTACCTTTTGAGGTGACCGCCATCTTCCCAAACTCCATAGAGGAAAAGTGCTTAAGCAGAAAAGAGGTTCTTACCTCCCTGAGCAACTGCAGGCCCTGAGCCATTGGTTCTCTGGCTTGGTGCCTCTCTGCACCCACAAGGAAGCAATGAAAAGGGGAACATCTCCAGCATTCTTTGTGGAGGACTCTGCCAGCAGGCCATTCAGGTGAGGCTGGGCCATGCAGGAGAGAGAGGAAGAGCTCTGGGTCAGCCAAGATATCTTAGCCACACTGGTGCTATACTTTCTTGAAGGGGCCACAACCTTAGGTTGGCATCGTTCATCTTACCTGATCCTGGATCACTGGCCCTCTGCAATGATGGCTGCTTCTTGCAGTGCCCCTCATGTTCTGTGACCAGGGGGTGGGGGGCACAGCTGTGTCCCTGAAAAGTATCCAGAATCCAGAGGCAGGATGCTCTTCAGCTTTCTATCCCAAAGCTGCCCACAATCCAGGTGGTTAAAAATCAAAGACCACACCACGATACGGGAGGACACTTTCTTTTTTGCCAACTGTAAACTAAATCTTACTGTTTAAATCAATGGGCTTTAAGACCTGAATGCCCAAAGACTCTGTAAATCTGAAGCATATTTATGCTACTCCTTTGACAAACTTCACTTGAGGGACTCTGGTTCCTGGTGCTGCCATGCAGTGGCAACACAAGAACCCCTTCCAGCTCAGGATAGTCCTCTGATTACCTTCTCCAGCTGAGCAGACTGCTCATCCACTCTCGGAGCCCATTGGGACTGGAAGTGCCCACCTTGTTCTGCTTCCCAGAATGAGAACTAGCCACAGCCCCTGCCCAGCTCACCGTAAGTCCATTAGGAGGAAGATGGCTTCAGCTGCACATATCCATCATTCCCTGACACCTGTCACATCTTCACTTGTGCACACAAAAGCTCACCTGTGTCACCCTCAGGATGGGGAAGCTTCTGCACACCAAAGGCAGGTGCCGAGCTAACTGGAATGATGTGTTCAAGAACCCAGTGTCCTCCCTCAGGCTTCACAGAGCCTCGGTGTGTGTCAGCACCTCACCGACCCCCAGGCCGGCACCAGGGTTGGTGCAGGTGGGCTCTGAGGAGGAGCAGAATTTGGTGTGGATGCTGTAGATGTTAGCTAACTGAATGTCCCAAACCATTATCCCTGCAGTTTAATATATGCCTTTGTACTAAATATCCATGTGCAGTGCATTGTGCCGGAAAGAAGGCACAAACATGAATAAGACACACAATTTCTGCACTCAGGATCCATGACCAAATTCACAGTGATGGGTACTCAGGAAAGGGCAGAATGAGGGAGACCTGTTGTGGATGGAGGGTGTTAACACAGGGAAAGGCACGAGGATAGCTCTGCATGTGTGAGAGAGACAGGGAAGGGAAAAATACACACAGAGGAGGATCACCCACAAGCAAAACAGAGGTTGTGGATGCATTTCATTCCAGTTGTTATAAGGATACCACTAAAAATATTTTCATGAAATGAGCAACTGGAGTACATGTGATAAATCTGAAGAAAATGTTTAAAAATATTTAACAGAATGCACACTTAAGGCTATTAAAATGTGTCACTGATGCATGAAAGCCATAAATGTTCTTTCTTTGCATCTTCCTTCATCTGACTATGAATTCATTTAGGTGCAGTGGCAAAGCAATGCATGTGAATATATATTGAAAATCCCTCTTTGTAAGAATAGATGCGCGCGCGCGCGCGCGTATGTGTGTGTGTGCATCCACTGGGACGTGAAGCTGGTGAGAGATTGTCTAACCTGGTGACCCATTCCAGTCCCAAGGATTCCTATGGAAACTGTGTCTGCCTGGTAATTATTATTCCAACCCCATTAGCATAATGATAGCCTACTTCCCCAGTGCTGCATTTTTATCCACAATCTCCCAGAGGTCTTTAGGCTTGTTAATAATCATTATAGATAGCCAATGAAGGGAATCACGGTTAAAATGAACTCACCTGAACTAAAGAGATTAACCCTACTCAAGCCTGAAGTGCCCCATAAGTATTCATCAACAATCTCTTCCTATCAGCAAATAAATAATAAAGAGAGTTACAGGGAAATTACCCTGTGTGGGAACACATATTTTTGCTTCAGTGAGTGATTTCTTCCAAGTGGCTCTATCTTTAATTAACAGTACCATTTTCAGCAGGCACTGTTCCTACAGACATGGTAGGAAGTTTCATGATGCCTCAGCATTTTATAAGATGCTGAGATCTGTCAGCCAATATGATGCTACATGAAACAGATATTTCAGCAATGGGTCATCAAAGAAACCTAAACTATTCTTTGGATGCAGCGTAATCAATTTTCTTTCTCTCTTACTTTTCCCTTTTATAATCATAAATCAGATCTTGCTCAGGCACATGACATGCTGCTTCATATTCTTTCCCTCTGGTATATTCTCCGATCTGGGCTGGCTCTTGGCCACTCTGAGCTCCCCACCATGCAGAGGTAAGTATACATTGTTGCCTTTAAAAGTTGCATAATCAACAGAGAAGTATCTGTGACCAGGTCCAGGAGCAGAAATCTTTAGTAGTCCTAAAATTCATCCTAGGAACTTCCAAATTCCTTTCATCCTTTCTGGTTAGTTCAGTCTCTCAAGAATAAAACATTCAAAATCTGTCCAAGTTCTATTTTGTTCCTCAAAGGTACCTATTCTCCATCTCTGACCAACCCGGTGATCTTCAAGGACTCATAATTTTTGTTCCATATCTCCCATCCTGACATTCCCCAGAACATAGTCCTAGGCCCTAAATGGACTCTGAGCAACTATATTTGTTTCTAATGCTCTCAGTCATCAGTGGCTCCCAAATCTACAGTTCTCACAGCATCTCCTTATGACATCTTGTCCCCTGAGCACCAGCTACTCCATTGCTCCAGCAAGAAGGCTGGGATATTCAGTTGTTCCTCCCTGCCTCTCAAAACCTATATCCAGATGGTGGCCAGTCACAGCCATTGTACCTTCCCACGCCTGGTTTCTAGTTCAAGAAACCTGGGCCAGCTCTGTAGCTCTATTGCTCAGACATTTTCTGGAAAGACATGTAATCAATGATGTAACTCAGACTGTCTTCAGTTAGTTCCACCTTTAAATGAATACACTGCCTTCCTTTGGCCTGGCATGACCCCTATCTGTCTCCTTCTCCTTCTCCTCCAGCTGTGGTCTTTGATGATACCTCCTAGACTTTTCTGAGCACACTGAGGTGGCCCTTCCTTCACACCCACAGCACCCTGGGCACTTCTACACTGAAATGTCTCCTTTTCCACCCCCCTGCCCTTTTTGCCCATCTTTAAAACAAAAATGGTTAACACATGGCCCCTGTGCAAGAAGAGCCTGTGAAACAGGTAAAATTGCTGAGGTATAACAGAAAAATTGCAACTGAATTTGACCTACTCCTTTTCCCCTCATAGTCTTATTTCTCCCCAGAAGGGTGCTCCCTCCAAGGCCATGAGGGATGAGTCAGCCTTTCTCCTGAGAATTGACCCATGTTCCTTTGCAATGTGCTTGCTCCAGCTCCCAGAGCCCCAAAGTGGGCTCCAGATAAGAGTGGGGGCATTCCTCAAATCAGAGTCACCCTGCAACTGCCCACATGAAAGAACCAGCGAGGACACATGAGAGATGTGAATCCCCACACTCAAGAGCAAAAAAAAAGAAGCTGGCACCTTAATAGTTAGAAAGAAAAGCAAACAGTAACTGTATTTATTTCACTCCCTCTAGATTGTTGATTTATAAGCAACGTGTTTAGTATTTTTAATTAACAAGTCACAATACGGGGCCTGCCTCCATCCCATTCTGTAGGTGTTTTTCCACATTGTGAGGAGTGAATGCCATTGGTGCCCATAAGTGCTGATCCTGAAAAACTATACAGCTCTCAACAAAATGCAGCTGCTCTCAGATACCCTTTTCTGGTAACTCTTAACTGCATTTTCAGCTTTTAAGTTGAAATCCTGCTGTTTTTATGTTGCTCTCTCTACAACCAGCCCGCTGGTGTTTGTATGGTCCTTGAGCCAGAACCTGCACCCTGCTGAAGCAGTAGCCTTGTCCTATTTTTGAGTTTTGTTGTTCCACACTGAGAAGGAGAGACTGGAGGTATATGTATGATAAGTTCAGAGACATTGATCCATAGGGCGGAGGAAAGGATGGGATATGGAATAGTCATAAAATGACAACCCTTGTGCTACATAGGCAGCCACATCACACCTGACTCCGCATTTCAAACACATTCTGGAAATGGATCTCCCTGGGGCAGGAGAAGGTGTCATCAAAGGGAACCTGCCTAAGGAAAAGCTATCAAACCAGAAATACAATGTCATCCCACTGAGACATGATTTTCTTAGGTAGATGCACGTAGGGCATGTCTCCAATGAAGGTCAGCCAAGGGTGGTGCCCATACTTTCCTTTAGACAAACGTGAGCCAGGGCTTTTGGCCGGACAGCAAAAATGCGTTGTGGTCAGCGCAATGCAGAGCGAAGACGAGGGAAGTGTGTGAGGCATCAGGAAGGACAGGGGCTGATGCTACAGATTCGAGGTAGAATCTCTTCTTCCTGAAGGAACCCTCACTTTTGCACTTAAGGCCTTTCAGTCAGTTGGACAAGGCCCAGCCACATTGTCAGGGCATCTCCTGAACTTAAAGTTCACTGATCCCAGGAGTTAAACACCTACAAGCAGCTTTACAGCCATACTTGGCTTGGTGTCTGGTTGAATGAGCCTTGCCAAGGTGATTATCATAGGAGTCAGTGAACTGGAAGACCCCAGGCCCATCTATCTTTCTGTGTTTCTGAAAACCCCACCCATAATCTGTGATATGGGTATCGCCCCCAGCCCTGACTCCATCCAGGGAAGGCCCCCAATTGCACAGGGATGAAACCCCAGGTCCAGCAATGGTTTTCCACCCAGCCAGGAACAGTAGGGAATCAGAGGGCTGAAATATATCATAAGCACTTTTTAAAATAGCCATTTTGAAATAAGGTTTGATAAAATAAAGCAAAACATTACGTGATCCAAAACGTATGTAAAGATGTTACCATGGCTGAGAACTGACATCGGACATTCCAGGTTGCAGGAGGCATCTTGAGCCTTGGAATGTGGTTGAGCAGGTTTCCTCCAAAACGGGGCTGTGGACTTAACATGACCTAGTCCCGTCACTGTTTTTCAGAAACCCTGGCTGGGATACAAGGCAAATATTGCATTTGTAAAATTAAACAGGATGAATGAGGAAGAGACATTAGACACAGTAGAAGATTCACTGTCTTAACAAAGGCTATTTTATCAAAGGCTATTTTATCAATGGTCATTTTTTTTCTATTTTAATTTTAATACTTTGAAGTGTTCCTTCGTCCATTCATTCAGAACATAATTATTGTGTCCCCACTCAGCTGCATCTCTCTCCTGCATGATTTGGGTTCTAAGTCCAGTGTCCACTCTCTGAGCTGTGAAAGGGGACCATGTCACACCTCTTGAAGGCTTGTCTTGTGAGTTGAAAAGTGACAGCAGTCCCACCTCACTGTCCATACAGCCATCATTCACTCTCCATTCTGAACACAGTCAGGCACATTTCTTAAAGTTATCCTGATCCCTTTAGTAAATGCACACTGGTTTGTGATGAAGAGGCCACACAGACACATTGACAAATATATTCCTGGTTGCCAAATGGAACCACTATAGTGATAAAGATGCCGTCGTCAGCAAGAACGGGTGTGGCCTGGGAGACAGGCAACTCATCCCTGCAGTGTGCCTCTTCTGGTCAAACTGTAAAGCCCCTTCCAGGTTCAAGCCACAGTAAGAGCCCTCAATTGTCTGTATGGATTGTGGGGGCAGTTTTAAAAATAAACTTAATCAAGCTCTGACATTTCCCTGACTCTTTAAGCGGAGCCTGGGTGAGCATTCCTTAGGGGCTCTGTAACCAGTGAAACCATGAAGTGGATTTCTTTTTCAAGGGTGCAAAGTGTTAATAGTCAATGGAAGAAGGATCCAGATGGCCCACCAGTTGAGCACAGCAGCGATTAATATAACACAAGAAACATTTGAGCCGGTGAAGAAATGTGCAGAACATGGTCTGCAAGGAGACAGCTTGGGTGACAGCCCTTCCAAAGCTGGAAGAGGCGGCTGGGAGGGGCAGGCTGGGGTGGGCATGTTTTGATGAGCCAAAGCCATCCTACCTCGTGAGTGTCAGATCTAGTTACAACAGTAACACACAGACACTACAATCCACGAACATAACATGAAACTGCAGCCTTGTAGGAGTGAACTGTGCTGCGATGCCTTTTGTTAAGATTTACTATGCAAAATCAATTTTAAAATGGCAGTGAAAAAATTTTATTTCAATGCACGATATACTAATTGAGCCAAACTGTTGCAATGGGGGAATAAAATCAGCAACTCCGGACAGGCGCCCACACACTGAGGTGTGTGACGAGAAGACAACACCCTGTGTCCGGTCTCAATGACCAATCATTTCCCCCGTTTTCTTCAGCATTGCTTACAAGAAACATTAATTTATGATAAAGTTGCGTATTTATTTTGCCTTGACTATGGAAAGTTAAAAACAAATGCTTTTCTAGCCCTATCTGCACCCCAATATAAAAGAGAGCCCAGGAAATGCAAATTTACAGCACATGGTGGATTCAGTCAGAGCTCCATTGTTTATACATAAATTATAGCAAAACACTTCTGGCAGAGCCACTCGTGCTAACGGTGTCGGATTGCGCTAACAGTGTTGGATTGCCACTGTGTGCCCAATTAAAAGGGTGTAAAGTGTCACAGTCACACCACATAGCACAGTTACAGTCCTCCAATCTGACAGGGAATGATTAACAGCTGAGGAATTTGGAAGCTGAGACAAATTCAAATCCAAAACTTGAGGCCTTGACTTCCTGGGAAGAAAAGAAGCCAAATCCATTTTAATAAAATTATTTGGACTATTTCTGAAATATTAACTTTACGCTTTCTCTGGCTGCTCATAGATATAAGAAACACTCAGATGACAAAGAAAGATAGGGAAGTCCTTTCAGGATAAAATAACTAAATGAATTTGGATTAATGTAAAAATGAATCTCAGGTTTTCTCCAAATTTCAAAGACCTAAGAGAAGCCTGAAGAATTCTAATTTCTCTTAAGAAAACTCAAGATGTTTTATTGTCTTCATCTCTTTTTTAAACCAGATCAAAAAATCATCCTGAAACCTCTATAGCCTGTTCCCTACATCAGAGCTGTCCTCTTATCAGAGGATCCATGGAAATATCCATGATCCCAATGTCTGGAGTCAGCAGCATTAAACAAACAAACAAACAAACAAAAAGCTATTTTTTAGCACAGTTTTAGGTTAACAGGAAAGTTGAGTAGAAAGGTACAGAGAGCTCTGAAATACTCACGACTCCCACTCATGCATAGCTGCCCCCACTGAAAACATCTCTCACTTGTGTGGGACATTTGTGAAGAATCAATGAACCTACAGGAACACATAATTATCACCCAGAGTCCATACTTTACTTTAGGGCTCACTCTTAGTTGTACAATCTGTGGATTTGGACTGTTAACCAATGGTTGTTGGTACCGATTCCATACCAACAGCAATCCTCCGTTTGGAGTTTGGTAAAGAAGGAAATTTTATTCAACACACATAGCTAAATTGTGATACAGCAAGGCCATGGAACAGCATGGCTATGAGGTAGTACTGGGATGAGGATGCCCTGGGGTGAGACTCTGCTCTGGCTAGTCAGCTCTGCCCTGCAGCAGTCTGCTTCACTCTATTCTGGAGAGATTTCTGTGTTTCAGCTCTAGCCAGGGAAACACAGTCCTCAATCTTTGTTGGAAAAGGAAAGTGTGCAGCCAGAAGGCAGTTGGCTTACACAGACAAAAGTTTCAGTCCCTGGTCCCTGATTACATGGAAAAATGGGGAATCAAAATTCTCATAGATTTCCCTCCCAAAAGAACTGTCCTGATTGGTCAGAATGGAGCTGCTCTGAAAATGCTGATGGAGATACAGTCACACAGCTCTGATTGGATGAGGAAAGCCTCAGTCCTATGGGCTGAAATAGGACTTTAGGAACTCCTTTATAAGGGCTGGCTCAGGAACACAGTGTAGGAAAGCAGAACAGTATAGGAGTCGGGAAGTTCAGTGCAGGCTTCATCCTGAAGTTCAGTTCGGGTGAGAGGCCTCTATGTAGGAATGGCTGCTAGGTTCTGTTTTTTTTAAATTTGAGCCCAGTGAGCCACCAAGAGTCTTTCTTAGTAGGTATCTTCTTTCTTGGGGTCCACAAAACAAATGTATAATGACATGTATCTACCATTACAGTATCATACAAAGTATTTTCACTGCTCTACACATCATTTGTGGTTCACCCATTCATCTTTCCCTCCGACCTAACTCCTGGCAACCACTGATCTATTTTTTGTCTTCATACCTTGGCCTTTTCCAGAGTGTCATGCAGTGGTGTATTAGCCAGAGCTCTCCAAAGAAGCAGAACCAATAGAATGTGGTATATTATTTATATATATTATGTATATAACATTGTATATTATGTTATATATAGATTTATTATAAAGAATTGACTCATGTAATTATGGAGGCTGAAAAGTCCCAAGATCTGCCATCTGCAACCTGAAGATGGGAAAGTCCATAGAATAGTTGCAGTCTGAATATCACCAGGCTTAAGACTCAGGAAAAGACAAATGTTTCAGTTTGAGTCTAAATGGCAAAGAGAGAACAACACCCCCAAATCAAGGCAATTAGGTAGGAGAAATTACCTCTCATTCAGCCTTTCTGTTCCAATCAGGCCTTCAACTGATTGAGTGGGGGCCCATCAACATTCAACAGGACAATCTGCTTTACTTAGCCAAATGTTACTGTCATCCAGAAATACTCTCACAGACACACCCAGAATGTTTGACCAAATATCTGGGCACCCCATCGTCCAACAAGATAGACACTTAAAATCAGAGTTGGCATCATACTGTATGTAACTTGTTCAGATTGGCTCCTTTCACTTAGTAATGTGCATTTACAATTCCTTCATGTGTTTTCATGGCTTGATAACTCATTTCTTTTCAGTCCTGAATAATATTCTATTGTCTGGATAGACAACACTTTACTTATCCATCCACATACTGAAGGACATATTGGCTGTTTCCAAGTTTGGCAATTATGAATAAAGCTGCTATGAACATCCACATTCAGGCTTTCGTGTGGATGTAATTTTTAATTAGTCTGGGTAAATATCAAGGAGTGTGATTGCTGGATTGTATAGTAAGAGTATGTTAAGTTCTGTAAGAAACTACTAAATTGACTTTCAAAGTGGCTACATCATTTTGCATTCTCACCAGCAGACAGTAATATTTTAGAAAATAATTTCTTATGAAACTGACAGCATCTTTCCTTGGAGCCTTGTTAGTTGGAATACCTCTTAACATCTTCTCTACTGCTCTGTCCATTCAATAAAAGACAGATCTCCATTGTTATCATCATTGAATCCCACACAGGCCATCTTTAGGTCTCCTTTCATCTGTCATACAATTTATAAATTCCTGCAAAATCATTGGTGGGTGAATCATCCTTGGTCAGAGAACGTATCATAAACCCATGTCTGGGCTTCCTGAGCCCCATCTACACTAGATACGAAGAGCTCCATTCTTCTCCATCCCCTTCTAACAATCATAGGAATGGGTCCCCTGTCCCCTTGCCCATGGCTGATCCCAGCCCCAGATTCTCCCAGAGAAATAGTTGTCTGCACCCTCAGGTCCTAATGATAGAGGACAGTGGTCTTCAGAATATGAGGAAGTCTCCTTCCCCCAGCTCCTCCCCCGCAAGGCTATTCCATGTCCATAAGGCTCTGGAGACATTGGCAACAGCTAAGCACATCATGGTTTTCATGAGGAGCTGTCAGGAGCACAGAACTCAGAGGATGGTGATGAGTCTAGGTGTCTATTCTTCTGCCTTGAAGACAGAACATCCAGAGGTAGGACAATCCTTTCTCTCCTGGGATTTGGGGTGAGAGGTGAGTTCCTGGACCTAACCCAATGAATGATTGCATGTTTTGGTTTATGACTGTATATTTATGGCATTTGTGGCAGGAATTTATATAATTAAAAAATACTTTTATGTATTTATATTTAGGGAAAGGGGAAGGGAGAGAGAACAAGAGGGAGAGATGCATTGATGTGTAAGAGATACATTGATCAATTGCCTCTCGAACTCCCCCAACTGGAAAACTGGCCTGCAACTCAGGCATGTTCCCTGATTGGGAACTGAACCAGTGATCTGTCCATTCACAGGCCAGCACTCAATCCATTGAGCCACACCAGCCAGTGCTATATGATGTTTTGAAATTCTCCATTAGACCCTTCATCCACTTTATCATTTTCTTACCTGAGTAACACAGATATTACTTGTCACAAGAATCTGAGAAAATGAAGGGTGATGAATTCCATAAACTCACTCCAGAAAATTGTATACCAGGAGCCAGGTGTTGAGTGAATTCTGGGGTCTTTCTCTTGAATTACATGTTGTCCCCTGATCACACAGCATAAATGTTATCTTCTCAGAAAGAACCACTCCCATCAACTCCCCAGGTGCAAGTCACCTTCCAGTCATTGACACAGCTCTTTGCTCTTTCTCTTGCTCTGATCTAGCCATCCCTCTCCCTGCCCTTGTCTATACTAGCACTGTCACCAACAACCACTGCAGCAATCTGATGGAGCAGATAGTATTAATGTCCCATTTTACAGGTGAGGAACAGAGGCACAGACAGATGAACAGAATGTGTCCAGATGAGGAAAAGGGCTAGGATGCAAGCTCAGGCCATCCAGAACCACAGCAGGGAAGTATTTAAGATTCAGGCTCTCCACGAGGTACGAGACCAGCTCCACCAAGATGTTGCCTGGGATGTCCACCCACTTCCTCATCAAGCCACGCACCAAGACCTAGTGGAAGGGTGCACACAGGGGTCATAAGTTCTCACCTGGAGTGAAGGGAAGGCACCTCTACTTCCCAGTAGTCAACAGAGCCCAAGGTGGTGATGGGACAGCACATGGAAGGTGTTCTGTGATGACTAAAAAAGGCATTATGTGGCCAAGAATGGCTCTGCTAAGATCCGTTGCTAAGTAGTGCACAGAAACATGTTTCCTGTTACTGACTATTCTTTCTTCTGGAGAGAGGAATATGCAAATACACCTACCAGAGCATCTAACATCCTCATTCTTCCCTGAAAACTGTATGTGCTCAGAGGTCACAAAAATAAAATACTTGTGTCATCCTTCAGGACACCCACTGGATGGCGCCAAGCCTGGCCTGGGCACCTTGTTACCTCCAGCCCACATGTGGCTGGCTCCCCACAGGGAACAAGTGTGGGTAACATTTGAGAGAATCTGTTTTCCGATTCCCTGCTTTACACTGGTTCTGACAGATAAGGACTCGTGTCCGATGTCAATTATTCTCTGACTGCCACTTCAGGGACATTTTTCCAGGGCTGGCACTTGTCTCTACTTGGAGCACCATAGCAGGAGCCCTGCCTCGCACTTCAGAGAAGAGTGCCAAGGTCCCACATGAGGTGCAAGGTGGAGCTGCAGGTAAGGAGTGAATGTCACTCACCATAGCCTCCCAGGCCTGGAATGAGAGGTTTTTAAATGAGGCGTAGGTATGTAGGGGCGGGATGAGAGCAAGACCTGCTGACAACACTCAGGTGTTGGGAGAAGGCACCTCCATATGCTAGTAGAATTGAAAAAGTGGGCCTCTTCCAAGGACACGTGCCATTCTGCATGAGAATCTGGGTGTCCTCTTCTCTATTCTGGGTCCCTGGTGGAGCCAACTTGACACCTGGCCTGGAGCCTATCATGTGCAAGGTCCAGCCCAAGAAGCACCGAGTCCATCCACTGGGATGCAGGGTGGGAGGGTCAGGGTGGGGTGGTCAGTGAGAAGCCTCCTGAGGTGCCACTGCCCAGCCCACTGTGATGGGTCCAAGAGCTCTGTGAACACTGGCTTCAGTTTGGGTTCCCCTGTAAAGCTGATCCATTCCCACTTCTAAACTGTTACATCTTTAAAGTACCTTGGGAAAACCCTACTTGTTCCTCATTCTTAAATAGAGAGATGTTTTATTCACAACCCATTTGAGGCTGCTCACTTATGAAAGTGCAGATGAAACCTGCACTGGCTTCAGAGTAACAACTGAGTCGTATGTCAATAGAACTGCGTTTTCCAAGCACAGGGCTGCTGGCTTACTGAAGCGGGCACCGGGAGGAATGGGTGTTTTTTAAGTGGAATGACCCATCATCTGGTGCAAAATCACCACGATTAACTGCTTCTTGAGTACCAGTTTGAGCTTAGGGTTTTCTTAAAGCAGGCCTCTTCTGGGACGTGGATAGCTAGCTGCATAGACAGGGGTGGGAGGGGGTGGGGTCCTTAAGGTTTATCTGTTTCCTAGTTCCCTTCCCCTGGCAGCAACCCCAGCAGCACCTCCTGGACTCTCAGCGTCACCCCAGATTGGTCCTGATTCCACCCCCCACCCCCCACGCCCCCTGGCCCTGTTTCTCACACTGGTCTTTAAGGTGAAAACTGACCCGGTAGGGCTTAAAGAGGTGCCCTTTGCTTTTTTCTGGTCAGGAAAATCACCACTGCTGTAATAATTTGCTCCTAGCTGTGGTCTAGCAGCTGTCTAAATTTACAAGGTCACTCCTCGCCCCGCCTAAGCCCAACTTTTTAGGGGCCCTGGGGTCAGGTTTCAAATAAGTGCACATTCCTTCACTAACCCAAAGCAGCCCGCGGGACTCAGCACACTTTAAAGATGGATGTTCGTCACTTCTCACGTTGGGGACTTCAAAGGGCGGTTGGGGGCCCGCTGACGCGGCGCTTCCTGAAACTTCCCGAGCAGAGGCGGCTCTCAGCGCTGGGTGTTGCAGACGTTCAGGTTATCGCCGGGCTGTCTGGCAGGCCAAACGCAGCCCTGCCCTCCCCTCCCCTTTCTCTTGCACTTGTTAAAAGTAATTAGTGTTTGCACCCATATCTGAACTTTGATTTGTTTCCAGGATGGAGATGTTGATACTCCTTCTGATGGCTGCATAAATCACACATTATTAAGTTACCTCCCATTACACCATTTTAAAGGGTTGGCAGCTCCTGGCTTTAAAAGAGGGGCCCTTATGAACACAGCAAGCATCAGTTCCAGCAGCAGGCGCCACCAAGGACAAAGCCTCACACTCACATGTGACCGCTTCTTCTCCCACCTCCCTCTGCTCAAACTGTGCCTCCGTCACCAGAGAGGAGGCTCTGGCAGTGATTAATTTACAGTGTATGAATGGGATTCATGGACTGGGCTCCTGAGCTGTGTATCTCCTGGAGGAGGAACTGTTGTCATTGTTCTCATTTCACATAGGAAGAAACTGAGTCAGGGGAGGCTCAGCAGCTTGCATCACCTCACCTAACCCAGAGCTGTGGACAGGGCTGGTCCATGGAGGCGGCGAATGTGGCAGGGCTGCTTGCTACCCTCACAGGGTTGGGGATAGGTGGCCTTTTCTCAGCCAGGAATATCTGGCAGAGCTGCTGATTTCACTGGATGGGGCCCACTACTTTTGGGATCCAGCCACCAGTTCCTGCCCCATGGGGTTCATTGACTGGCCAGGTGGTTTCCTACATGGACTGGGCACAGGACAGTCTCCAGCTTCACTGGCTGCTTGCTTGGAAATGAGCTAGGATCCAATCAGAACCAATGGGGGAAGAATATTTGCCCAGGCTCCTGAGTAGAGATCTTGCTATGTCCTCGACTCTGAACCAGTGATTGGAAGTTCTGCACCATCTTCCCAAAACTCAGATCCTGAGCTGGAAACACAGTGCACACTGAAGTGAGGGAGGCTGAGACTCTCACTGGACAAGATTGCCAGAGAAACAACTACCTTGGCTGGTGCCAGGCCTATGGTGAGCTCACATTTCCATTTTTGTGCCAGACAAATGAATGGTCCAGGGGTTTGTCTCACCTAATTAGCATGTTACCATTCAGGAGCTCTGCAAAGGTGAGCAAGAGAATCCGCCCTGAGTTCAGAGCTATCTTTATAGTCTGATAAGTCTACATTTACCTCAAGTATAAAATACTTCTTCTAGTGATTTGAGATCTATTGAGTTTCTCCTCTGAAGAGATAGCTGGCATTTTATGGGAGAATCACACATATAAACTAGAAAGGAGAAAGAAGGAGGAAACTATATAAAATAAATAAATAAAGGAGAAAAAAAATAAAGTCTATTGCCCATGTCAGATCAAGAAAATAATGTTAATTATTTCTGGAAATAGTTTATGACATTACTTATTAATGCTGTTAATAAGTTTTGTGGTTACATGAATACACATATATACATAAATATTGATAAAAATGTAAGGCAGGCTGGCTGTCATAATTGGATGTGGCTTTAGTTCTGTTGAAGCCGAGATGCATCAAGGTCAATACTTTGTGGTCCCATAGAGAAATGGAGATGCAAGTAGAAGCCAGGTGACCAGGAGGAGGCTGTCACAGAGAGGGAGGCAAATGACATGGCCAAGACTTGGAGCAATGGTGGAGAAAGGGAGAGATATGAACCTAAAGATACTCTTTTGCATGCACAGCTCTTGGATCATATAAATGTTATTTGTAGATTATTTTCACAGCTTGTTCCTAAAGCTAGGTGGTGTATTCATATGGACACCTGTACCTTATCCTGAACACCAGACAGGAGTTATATCTAAACTTACCTTTGCATAAATGCCAGATATTCTTTCCAAACAGAGAGAGAAGTGTGAACTCTCAGAATTAAAATCTGCCTAATAGAAAAAGATAAAAGCCACATTTAAATAAGTCCACCCAGATGCATAATGAGAATTCTGGTGTGATTTTGAGTGTTATTACTAAAAACAACATCGATAATCCGGTGTCCTTCTCTGCAGTTTTGATATCAACTGTGTAGCCCAAGGAAGAAAGGAAGAATGGATGAAGTCATTCCCAGTAACTCAATACCTCCAAGTGGTTTGTGCTGAAGTGGCTGGGTCTCTTTTCAGGGATTTACCTAAATTATATCATCCCAAGGAGTCTGGTTTAGATCAAGTCAGGTTAAAGATCATGACTGTCAAAGATGATATCATTAGATCTCGTTACTAATAAAGTCAGGGTCATCGTGAGTCCAGAAGCAGTTTTGAATTCATGCTCTGTTTACCTTAAAACCTGTACCCAATCTCAAAACCCCAAATGGTGTAGACATGGGGAACTGACTGAGACATAATAGTTTAGAGACCACTAGCATTGTCTTTGAGTAATCCAGTCTGCAAAGGCTGGTTATTTTCTCTATATTTTGCATCATAGACTTACATATGATTTAGAGGTGGCTTTACTTCTGCTACTGATATACTTAGTTGGCACAGTTCATTCTTACAGTTTGCTGTGTAAAATATTCCATCTAAAAATGTAAATCAGACTTGGCACTGATCACTGGGAGGCATGGTGTTTTTTCATTAATGACTGCTAATCTTAAAAAGTCAAACTTCTTATTACACATGGTTGTATCACAAGCAGCATAAATGAGGTTTCCTTCATGCTATTACACCAGTTCCTATTAGAAGAAAAGCTTGTAATAAATGTCCCCATCTTTCTCCAGAAGTAGGTACAGTGGGCTGAAAAACAGTGGTCCCATGCCTAAATCCCCCAAACCAACGAATATTGGCTTATGTGGCACAGATTTAATTAAGTTAAGGATTTTGGCATGTGAAGTTTATCCTGGATTATTCAGATGACCTCTGAATGCCATCACTAGTGTTTTAGT
This sequence comes from Furipterus horrens, assembly GCF_987537825.1. NCBI lineage: Eukaryota > Metazoa > Chordata > Mammalia > Chiroptera > Furipteridae > Furipterus > Furipterus horrens. The sequence continues at coordinate 33,156,744 of NW_028327175.1, forward strand.
GGAAGAGAGGACGAAACAGAGGAGGACACATCCAGAGGAGAAGGGCAACACAAACAAGAAGGAGGAGACAGAGGGGAGGGATGTAGCCATGAGCCAAAGAATGCTTGCAGCCCATAGAAGCTGGAAGAAGCAAGCCAAGAGTCTCCTGAGGAGAATGTCCCTGTAGACACCTGGGTTTCTGACTTCTGGCCTCCAGAAGAGAGAGAATGCATTACTGCTGTTTTCAGCCACTCAGGGACTGCCTAATATGCAGTGACAATTCCAGATTAGGTACTGCCTGGTGCACACTGATGGTTCTAGACTAGACACTAGTCTGTGTACAGATCTAGGACTGATTTGTGTAGAGTGATGGTTGCAGATCAGACACTAGTTTGATGAACAGTGATGGTTCTGCATAAAGCACTGGTGTGACTTTGGAGTTTGGGGCAAGGATGAGGAAGGCCTGTGCTAACTTTGGGAAAGAGGTCTAGGAGTGTCCCTCCAGTGTTAGAGAGCTGGTGCTCTGGTGAGCCCACCTGCCCACATCAGCTTTCTTCATGGCTGCCCCTCACCCTGTGATCCCACTTGCCTCTGTGGAAGGAGAATGATCGTATCTAGCCTCCCTTGCCTTCATTAAGATGGGTGCTATGTTATGAGGCTATTTTAGAATTGTTTAAAACTCTTTTATTGTTTCAATGATGCAAACTTTGATTATAACTATAGAAAAAGATGCAATCTAGCTGTATGTAATTAAATGACAGCATAGTCAGAATATTTAGAGCAAAACGCTTAATGTGTTAAACACTCTCATGTGAGAGTTAGTTACAAAGTTGTTTTTTTTTAAATTAAACTTTCTCCACATGACTTGAATCCCCTCTAACCCCAAAGAGAATAGCATACTTAGAAAAAGCTATTGGATTCAAGTATAGAAAGGTTATGATGTTGCCAGTGAGAGCAAATAAAGGTGGAATAAAATATATTACTGAGGAAATGTTTGCATAACACACTGAAATTAATATACTATGTGAAGTAGTTGACATAGTTCATCCTAAAACAGATAAATCATTCATAGGAAAAATAAACACCAACTAAAAAGAAATAGATCATCAGTTGAGCCATATATATCAAGAGTGAAATCAGATGTGCTTGTTACCTGTTGACACAGCATGACTTTTCTGCTGATTCAGACACTTAATCTACTAAATCAAAGTGAACACCCACTGAGCCAGGCACAATGCCTAGTTAAACACATCACTGCAACTGCATGCATTCGTGGAGCTTATATGAGTTTCTAGCAAATTAGGGATTCACAGTATCTTAGAGCTCATGTTTACTGATCCAGAAGCATTAAGAAATGAACATGCTAGTTAGTAAAACATATACATCAATTATGCCTCCTTTTCTAACTCAATTCACATGATCTTTTTAATTTTATTTTATTTTTATAGAATAACGGAAATTTATCATCTCATAGTTTTGGAGATCAGACATCCAAAATTAAGGTGTTGGCAGGAACATGCTCCCTCTGAAGTCATTAAGGAAGGATCTACTCCAGGCCTTGTGGCAACATAACTCCTCGCATGAGCTTTCTAAGCACACTTACTAGGATGGACTCACTTCAAGATGGCCCAGTGATCCTGTCCTGGTGGAGAGTCTCTCCCCATGAGTGTGGGGAGGACCTGGGACTCACTACTAACCACAGAATATGGCCATAGCTGTGTATACCACTCCCATAAGGGTGTGGCAATATGTGAGGCTCCATTTTGTTGGCAGATTCACTCTAGAGTCTTTGTGTCTGTTCCTGGTTTTGAAGAAGTAAGCTGCCATGAATCCTTATTCCAAAATGATTAAATCCTTGGGGTTTAATTTATAGAGGTATGACCAGTTAACAGCATGGAGTAGCCGATGACATGAAAGGAAAAAAATTTTATTACTTATATATATATATATATTCTGAGAGAAGAGGGCATGCCATGCTATGCCACATGAAGCCACAGGGGAAACATCAGGGTGGTCAGGTGGCAGAAGCAGGAATGAGGGGAGGCAGAGGCCAGAGCCCTTTATGGGGGTTTCTGCAGAAAAGACAGGACAAGCAAAGTAAACTGTTGAAGATGGGTTACTTTGAATAATTCTGGTTGACCTTGGGGCTGTCTCAGGGGTTGTCCCTAGTGGTCTCTGTGTATGAGAGATAGATGAAGGAGAAGAAGGTTAAGGCTGTAAACTCAGAGTTGGCTAGTTTGCACATGAAAGGTTTTCTCTTGGGCAAGTCATCATTATCTTTAGGAATTAGCTAGCTTGGTGAGGGGGGTGGTCTCTAAGGCCCCTAAATGCCTCAAGAATATAGAAAATACTGTTAATATAATTGTCCCTGTGATGAATGGATGCCAAGTAGACAAATACATATTAAACACACACACACACACACACACACACACACACACACACACAACAATCCTATAGCTGCAAAGAAATGAATTGTGCTGTTGTGCTGACAGGCCAAGGGAATGCACTTGACGGTGAGCTTTCCACAGTGGAGCCTCTGATGGGAGCCTACTCCTGGCCTACACCCTGATTCAGGATAGCATCTTAATTGTGGGACCCTGAGCAAAAGACCTCACTAAGCCAGGCACTGACCCCCAATCCCCAGAAACTGAGAGGGAATAAACATGTTATTTAATTTGTTTAGCAGCAACAATAAAGTAAAGCACTTGTCAAAGTAACCACAGAAATTGTCACAAAATATTTAATTAAAAAATATAGAAAATACTAACTTTATTGTCCTTGATGGTGTGGTGTAATCTGATTCAGAAATCCAGAGATTATGTGTTTTCAAGCTTGTAATTATTGGACATTAGAGATGAATAACACCAATACCAGCCTCAGTCTGTGGCAGGACTGGTCAGACTGGGAGGATTGGGACCTTCCACCTGGATACACCAGTATGAGGAACAAAGCAAAGGGGGCCATTCAGCAAACTTAGTAAAGAGCTGGGCAACGGCTGGGGAGGAGGTTGCAGGCACAGAGGGCAGTCCTTGGTCAGTCTCTCTGGGCTTCCAAGAGATGCTCAAGTCCTGTATACAAGTGATAAGGTCTGAGGCCCAAGACCTTTTCAGATCAAGAATCAAAACCTGAGACTTGCCTATTGGAGAGGGGCTTAAGGTAATGAGAACCCAGCTATGAAAACCAATGGTGCAAGGTCAGGGAGAAATAGAGGTACTGCTTTTATGAACAACATTTTTTCTCTCTGCCTCAGTTTCCATGTCTATGAAGTGGGACCATGGCCAGCCTCTCAGTGTGAGGTGAAGCATCTATAAGCAACCTTTCTTAAGAGTCCCAGAGAAACTTTTACCCAGGTCAACTAAGTTTATTGGTCTTAGTGCAGCCTGGGTGGACTCCAGGAGATTACAGGGGTCTAGGATCCTGAGCCAGGTGGCTGAAAGGCAGCCCTTGCACTGAAAGGAACTGGTTGAAATGAACACAGCATGTGACGTAAACAGTTTTGGGTTGATCAGTACAGTGAAGGTCTTGAAAAGCAAGTGTCTTGATAAATCTTGATAAGCCCAATAAATCAGTTATTTTAATTGGTTAATGGTCTTATCTTTCAGGAGCAGGTATTTCCTAGAGTAAATCGCTAAGTGATTTATGTTTGGTCTCAGTATTCTTAGCACAGAAAGAGGAAATGAATGGTATGGCTCCTGGAGGGGAGAGCATGTTTGTAAAGGGTCACATTAAATAATGTGTAAGAAGCTCTGAGCTTAATTCTTAATACATAGTAGGTGATCAGTAAATGTAGCAGTCTACATCAGCAGCAGCAAGCCTGGCTCAGTGTGGCTCCTTTTACTCTAAGCCTGTGGGCCTTTCAATTCCACTGAACTAGAAGAGGGCTTTTGGCTGAACCTGGGGGTGGGGGTGGGAAGAGGGTTGAAATTTCAGGGGCAGAATGGGTGCAGGAAAGACTGTATTCTCATAAATAAGGAATTTGCAAAACATATTCAACTCTATTCTGGCTTCACATCAATAAATAAATTATATTTCTTTATCCCATCATCTTTATGATTACTTATGACCCCTGGAAGTATGAGTTAACATTCTTGTGTTTTCATCATTCCTTACAAATGCCTAAGCCCAGGGGCTGTGGAGCTGAAGACAAGGCCAGGTTCTGACTCCAGGGTTGGAACCTCCCCGCTGAGGCCTGGATGCCATCCCCAGCCATCATCAGGCATGTTGGCCCTGGACAGCTGTGCTTTTCAGCTTGGAACTGATGGACATGACTAACACAACATGCAAGAAAAATCATCAGGTCAGCAGTTTTCCCTCTTTGAAAAGGAATTGTATTTGTACAGGAGATAGCAGCTTTTTATGCTGATCAAGCTTAATAAAACAATAGTTTAAACACACTTAGGACATCTCATTATCAAAGAGTCATTTTAGTAACATATGTAATTAATTCATACAAAGTCTTGTAAAGGTTGCTGTATTATAATAGACCAAGTTAGTAAATGCTGCAGGATATAAATCCAGATCTGGTGTGTGTGTGTGTGTGTGTGTGTGTGTGTGTGTGTCTACATACATGGCAGCATTTTTTCTAATAAAATCCAGGAAATTTAAGCAGGTAAAAATACATGCATACATTACACAGATTTGTTACATAAAATAGCCAGTATTTGTTGAACAAGGCACTGTGCACAACCTTTACATATCATTTGTATTAGTTCTTTATTTCTCCAAATCTAATTACCACAAACTTAGTGCCTTAAAACAACACATGGGTGATGGGGTGATGTTTGCACAAGCCAAGAGATGTTGAAAATGGCCAGAAAACCAGTAGAAGCTGGAGAGGCACAACAGATTCTCCCTCACAGCCTCAGAAGGAACCAGCCATGCCGACACTTTGAACTTGGTCTTCTAGCCCCCAGAACTGTGAGACGATGAGTTCTCTTCTCTAAGCCACTGCCAAGTCTGTGGTGCTTTGTTATGGCAGCACGAGGGCCTGGAGCAGGCCCACCTGAATAACGCAGGGTAGTCTCCCTGTTATAAGGTCCATGACCGAAATTATATCAGCAAAACCCCCTTTGTCACATACTCACAGGTTCTGAGAATAGGGAACCATTCTTTGGAGGCCCATTTTTCACCCTACCATATTGTGCTTCAATTACCTTAATTCTTTGAGGCAGGTATGATCTTGTTTATCTTATTTCCATTTTCCAGATGTGAAAACTAAGGCAAGAGAGACCGGCACTGCCACACCCGAATGGAAAGGCAGTTGACTGATGGCAAAGTGCCCATCTGGATGAGGGTGTAGACACCACAGGAATCCCAAAGACCCTCCCACTCCGAGTGTAAAGTGGGCTGTCTTCTTCTCCAAGATACCTCTGTGGCCTTCCAAATGAGTTCTCTAAACTAGCTGATCTTCAAGCCTAAGAAGATTGTGGCCTTAAATCTCAGGCAAGCCAACTCAAAAGCAGTGATCCGAACTTCCAACTGCAGCTCCCACTCTTACCACGAGCAGTCAGGCTGGCCTGTGCTCCGCGAGAAAGGTCATCACTGGCAGATCTCAGTCAGCCCTGGCCCAGCGCTGTGGCCCAGTAAGCCTTCACTTTCAATGCCACCCCCCTGAGGAGTATAAGGACAGAAGACATATCTCCTGTCCTGGAGGGGTCTACATTCTGGTTTTAAGGCAAAGCATAGATTAAAAATAAGTGCATACAGAAGTATCCAAGGAAGTATGTATATGGGAGCTAAGCCATCAGTGCTAAGATACCCAGAAGTGAGGGTGCTGATTTGTGTGAATTTGGCCTAAAGAGAACTAGTGGAGAGGGTAAAATTTTATATTTTGTAATAAAGGATGAACTATTTAGGCTCCAGAAGAATAGTTTTCTCTCTCTCTCTCTAAAACCATTTTACTTATCTAGAATTTCTCTGAGGTTCACAAAGACTAAAATAAGTTTAACCAAATCTGTCAATTGTTTTCCTCTCTCCAGCCAGCTTTGTGGACCTATTGCTCTGTTTCTATTCAGAAACATAAATTCAGAGTCTCCAAACAGAAACATCTGGAAGGTTCCTTTGTGTCAGTAAAATTTCCAAATCAATGAATCACCACAAACACGATTCCATCTTATCTTCACTCTCTACTTCTCTCGCTTCCTAGAATGCATCTTAACCCCTCAGCTTGCTCCAAGCCTCTGAGACCTTTTTGATGCTATCATCAGCAGCCTTTATAAACCAATCATGTATGTTCATATCTCATTCTTTGAGGCTGTCATGTCTGTAGGCCGCTGGAGTCAGGACCATCAAACTTCAGAATGACACGGATCTTGCTGCATTCTATCCTCCACAAGGTGTGTCTTCTGAAACTGAGACGATTGTTATTAGTAGTCACAGTCAGGTTTTCAAAAATGCATTTATCATTTAAAAATAGTTTCTTCGAAACAGCATGATCAGCTATGCAAAGCAAGTTAGAGGGTATGCATTTGGCTCTCAGTACCTAGTCAATTCTGTTTTGGTGGGTGTGTGGGCTACTAATGAAGTTTCATGTTGGCACTTCCTTGTATGTAAAAAAAGGTGACAATGCCAGTCTCCTCCCCTCTCTCTGGCATGCTGTGTGCAGAATGAAATCATGTCTGTGTCTGTGGGTCATTTTCAAGTTTTTAGAATGGTCATTCCATAAATGTTAAAGCTCTATATTACGATGAGTTAATTTAGTTCCTTGGAAATGCCCAAGTTCTTCATTATGTTGGCAGGTCTTTATTCCTAGATTAGCTAGTTCAGTCACAGGTGTATTTATCCCCTTAATTGCTGCCATGTAAGGGGTGCACCGTCAAAGGACTGAGATGGTCCTTCCTCACTTGGATGGAGATCAGCAGGCTCTGGGTCTCCGACTCCTCACAGTAAGTTGCTTACTGTCCACTGTGTGTTAGCCCCTTTATATATGAGGAGCAGATAATAGGACTCACAGGATGCTAATAAAGAATTTCTAGTGTGAGGCTTGCTCACAGCATGGCTTGCTACCTCCACCTCTGTGTAAGTTTGTACTACAGAATGAGATGAACTTTCACACCCAGGCAAAGAAGCCGATGGCTGCCCTGTTGTGGCCCAGCCCCCAGAGCACTGGGATAGAGCTTCAGAAGGCATTCTGGAGATTCAGAGACTATTTGGAGGGTATGGATCATGGTTCTGGTGAAGTAACCCCTGTCCACACTACAACCAAAAGCTGTACGTCAGTATTTAGCCTGGAGAAGAGAACTTGAGAGACTGATGATCACTAACTTCAACCACTCAGGCTTGGGCCTCATGATCCAGATGGAATAGTAGCAGAGGAAGAAAATAACAAGAAAGGACATTTTCCTTTACACTGAGCTAAACATCAAATAACCAGAGCTATTGAAATTGGGCTGAGCTGCCTCATGGTGTTAGTAGACGGAAAGAACTGAGCTTAGACGCAGGACACTTCTGGAGAAATCATATGTGAGTGTTCCAAGTCCAGCCCTGGAAATCTATGTTTTTAAGTAGCATTATTAAAGGATAGCATAGTCCCATATCAATGTATAATTTTAATAGCTATGTACTATTTAAGAAACACATCTAGGACTAAGAGGTGGCTACCTGAGTCTCAACATCATGCATCCTGAAGTGTTCATCTAAGGCCCTTCCAGGGCCTTAAATCCTGCTTGGGAAAGAAGACCCATGCTTGGAATAAGGGAACTTCCTTATGAGCACATGATATAGCTGATGCTCACAACTCTTCCTTACTGACAGACTTTATTTTGTAATCACCAGTCCTTCAAAAGGTATCTCCTGACCATGAAGATGTAATCTGAAGACTGATTTCATGAAATACTGGTTTCTTTAATTGGGCAATAACAATTTCAATTAATCATTTATTTGAGGGGTCCTCATTTATACCTCAATACAATTTTTGTACCTTAATACAATTGAAAAAGTGGGTAAGATGATTGAATGATTGGAGTAGGATCTTGCAGTATATAAGTAGAATGAAAAGAGTATGTTTTAGAGCAGAAAGTTGGGCTATATAGACACAGCTTTGCCAGCGAGGCCCTGAGAGTCTGAATGTACACTTCCCTGGCATCAGGAGGGTTTAGGTAACAACTTTTCATAACACGGGCTCTGGATAATGACTCTTGCATAGTGACTTCTTTGACAGAAAACACAGAAAATAGATCAGCCGTTTATGAGAAGTGACATCTCACATTATGCTTTCAGATAAAAAGGAAAAACCCTCTCACCAATTTACTTGACATAATAAAAAAAAAAAAATCAGAATATCTTTCAGAATGGTGGAAAGCTCTTCTGAAATAAAGACCCTACTGTTGTTTAAGCATGCTGTATTTTATTGACTAACTGCAACAAGGAGAACCCCATCCAGACAATCAAAGGTTGTCTCCTTTGGGAAGGAACACTCGTTTTATGGGCTGGGTGCAGATGTTCTTTGCTCGGAGCATCCAAAGCCAGCGGGGCCTGATGTGGGACAATTGCTCGCTGTGGAAGATGGTGCAAGGGCACCCAGATCCCATGGAAACACAGGTATTCTGCAGCTGTAATTGCATAATGATGTAAGGGTGACGCCCCAATCTCAAGTTTTGCATGTGTAGGGCAACAATGGAAATAGTGCCTCCTGAAAGACACTTGGGTTCGTGGCTCACCTACCTATGCCCGCCAGTGTCCCGGTACTCTTAGGTGGAGTCTTCATTTTGTGCCTAGGGTAAGTATTTCTTTTGTACTATATCCTTACTTTTACTACAGTTTGAATGCAAGAAAACCATGACCCCAAAAGATTTTAAAGTTGGTGAAGAATATAAGCCAGAAGGAAAAAAAGAATGCATATAATCCTTTTTCATTGCATTATATTTTATGTACAAACTATATACATTTACTTTGGAACTGTTGCTTGTTATATATATATATAAGCTCATACTTATTGTTCAATTCATTGTTGTTTTCTTTTTTAGGGAAGTTGTTTGGGTCACCTGGGTTGAGCTGGAACGCACCATTATTTATCTCATTGAAATTAATGAAAGCTTTTTTTCCATATATTGGCACTTCAGTTAAGGTCACAGTTTTCAGGAATAAACTAAATTTTCTAAATTAAGTGAGAGGTAAGCAGATTAACCAAGGTGTTTCACAGCCTCTAATTAATATCATCTTTGGGCCCTTTCCCCTTTTAGAAATAGTCACGGAGGTTGAGGAATTTCAAGCTTACAGCTTCAGGGGAGGGATAAGGCAGATGAATACAAGGCACCACGTGCTGGCTTTTGATTCCAAAGTAAGTGAGATGCATGACAAGGATAATTGTTATGAAAGAAAATTTTCAGAATTACTGGAACTTTTGTTTATTGGTCTAATCCTCAACAACTGAGTGTGGGTTGGGATCAGAGTTATGCCCTAACCAAAGGCCTGGGGAAAAGGACCAGTAGTTTGCTCCTCCCTGGACTAGAAGGGCGTGGTGGGGGTGAAGGCTGAGAATTCCTCTCAGTTGAGGGGCGGAAGGTGAAGATGGAAGCCTGGGGTGGGACCTGAGAGGACAGGAAACTTGGCTCCTATCCTACTGGTGGCCAACTGGAGGTTAGACCTCAGACTGTGGCTGCATCAGAAGGTAGGGGAGGGGCACAGAAACATGCACTACTGAGCTGAGGGGTCTGGGGAAGCCCCAGCAAGAGCACCCAATACTCCCTACATCCTCTGAGAGGGATGTGGAGATGGATGGAAAGAACTGGTTTCTCAGAAGACCCTTTTGTTCTGGATGGGACCTTGCAGGAGGTGCTGTGCTATCGCCAGCTACAGCCTGCTAGTATCCAGTTGAGATGGATGCTGAGGCAGCTGGGATATAGGAATGGCGAGCCAGGTGCCTCCCGGATGCCTCCATGCTTGAAGGCTTTGGAACTGTGACCTCCTACTGGGAGAAGAGATCAGGCAGGAAATCCTGAACTAAATTGAGGCATTTGTCCTGAAGTGAATAGGCATCCATTTCTCTTATGAAGTTAAATGGAAATTTGAGGTAGTAAGGAGTCTAACTTTGTAGTGAACAGAAAAGGGTGAATTCATACCATTACTGCTGCTTACAGTCATGGGAGCTGAAGTCCTCCTCATCCAGGAAGGCCTTACATGTCACCAGAAGTCAGCCACTGGTTTAGGTCACATGCTGGACCAGAGGAAACTGTAAAACTGGTCATTGTAGAGCTCACCAATAATGTAGTGTGGTCTGGGGCCAGTTCAAATCCACTGGGCAGTCTGGATCCCCTGAGCTCCTCTCCTCTCTCCATGATCCACCCAAGGGCAATTTGGGATGGTTCTGTCTGGGGGGTGAGTTTTAAGTATTATCTGACAACAGCAACAAAGGAATATAGCCAACAAATTAATAAAACATGTAAGATCATAAGGAGTTTATGTAGCACTTAGTAAAATAAACAATTTAGGGTAACTGAATTTAGAAATATTAATTCATTCACCTTTATTTGTACATTCTTAATCATTATTACAGACTTATGAAAACAAATTTCCCAAGAAACACTTTCTTTTATGAACTAAAATAAATAAATAAACAGCCTTCACCAAATGTTCTCTAATTCAGATTTTATGACAATGTAGATAGTGTTGCCTTATTAGGATAAAATAATGGAGCTTAATGGTTTACATGTGCACACAAATATCAAGCAAATTTCCGCTTAGGTTAATAGATTACCTGGTAACCCCTCCTTTTAAATTCATTAGTATGGATTAATTGTATTTCATGCCATTAGATAATCACTAATCACTTTAGATGAAATGAATAAATGATTTTTTTAGGACACCAAGTCTTATGTGCAAACGTCGTGCAGAAAGTTCTGAGCAGGAAGCAGTTGCAGTCAGAAGCTTATTCCTAACTCTCAGAGCAAATGCATTTTTGTCTTTCTGGTTGATTGACTTTGAGGATATCTGTTGAATTTATTCAATATTGGTTGTCATTTTAGCCATTCTTCTTTTTTTTTTTCTGTGTGCAAAGAACTTACTTAATGATTCATTTTTGTGACTTACAAGTGATAAATATCTCACAGCTTTTAATAATTTGCATAAATAACCTGCTCTCCTTCAGCAGACACACCTGCTAAATACAACCCTGCAATATTGTTTCTCAGTCTCCGTTATTAGCACCATTTCCCCAGACTTGGCCCTCCCTAACAGCAACTGAGATGCTCAGGTGTCCACTCTCTCTTCTGTCTTAAAATTATAAACCTTGTGAAATCACACATTGGAGGAAGCTGATGACACTTGGGGTGGGGGTGGGGGTGGTGATTAATGGAATCTTGCAACATAAAGAGGCCAGAAATAAATAAGCAAAGACCAGATACATTAGAAAATCAATTTCTGGACCATAGGTAACGAGATAGCAAAGAGCTATCTTGGAATAGCTCTTTGTTGCAGCAAAGAGCACTCTTACGAACACCTTCTCTGGCCACATCCAAAAAGTCAAAGTCTGATTTATCTTAAAATTAATGTGTTTTCTTAGTTTTGGGTAGCTGGTTTGGTTTTTGCATTAATGTTTTTGTTTTACTGTCTGAAATTATTGCAAATAATTAATCTTCTCACAAAAGCAAGATCTTGGGGTTTCCTTTAAAATGAACCTGTCCTCCAGATAAAGTATTCTATACTCACTTCCTGGCAGCAGAGTCCATGCCTCCAAGATTTGCATTGAGACTGTCCTGTCAACATCACCAACATCATAAACCCATCAGTGTTGTATTTGATAGATTCCCCCAGGAGCAGTGCTCCCCTCAAGGAAACATCTATATTAAGTATTTGTTGGGTTGAAAGCACAGTGAAAATTACTCCTTCACTCATAGTTAAAAAATAAGTTAGTATATTTAGCCAGGGCTTCAGGTGACTCTGGATCTCATTTGTGAGGATTAGGAAGGGTTAAAAGTAATTCCTACCCCCAACACCATTATCATCCTCATTTCTACACTCCTCACCCTCCCTGCATCATGGGATTCTGTCAGTTCTCCAGGAAGTGCTCCTCTGAACCCTACAGGGTGTATAGCTGGCGAGAGAGAAGGGTAAATAAAGAAGGAGAAGGGAAATCTACATAGACTTTGGCAGTGTGACTACAAAAGAGAGTTCTCACACTTCTCTGGAAGAATTGTTGCATGTTCTAACACCCTCAAGCCATTCTGCCCTGCTCTGAGATTTTGGGGATGTTTGTTAACACCACTCCATTTAGCGTAACCTGACTAATGTATCTTCCTGAAACAAAATGTGACCCTGCCATTTTCTTACCTGAAAACTGCCAGTTATTCCCATATAAGGTAGTAACTCAGGTCTTACATCTTTCCTGATCTTCCTGGCATAACACATATTTACTTATCTTGACTGCTCCTCCAACAATCTACAGCCTTATTTCATGACCCTGTGGACATTTTCACAGGAGTCTCTAAGATGGGCTGGTTGGAACAGAATTGCTTAGCAAGTTCTAAGCTTCTTAACTCTGGGAGGCTCTGCCAACTTGGGAATAAGTTTCTTATATACAATTTATGTTATATTCTCAAGATATTCTCCAGCGTCATCGCAAGATGTCGACTCAACACGGGAGGAGACAGATACCGGTTATAAGCTCATCCGATTGGCGAAGGAAACGAGCGCCAGGGGTCTCCTCTGACGGTGGGAGAGGTCATCGCACCTCACTGGACAGCTACCGTCTCGCCATGGCTCGCCTGCCCCACTGGGTGCGTGGGGATCAGAGAGGCGCCTCTCGAAAAGTGGGCCACAAAACACCCGCACCAGTTAATTCCAAGCAAACAACAAGAAAGAAGCCTCCGGCTCTTCGCCTCGCTAGCTGGAACATCAGGACCATGTGCCCCAGACTTACTGCAGACCTTCCGTGGATCAAGGGTGCCAGGAAAACCGCTGTCATTGATAGGGAACTGGCACGACTAAACATCGATATTGCGGCTCTACAGGAGACCCGGTTGGCCGACAACGGAACTATCAGAGAAACCAACTACACCTTCTACTGGCAAGGGAAGTCTCCGGACCAACCAAGACAGCACGGTGTTGGGTTCGCTGTGAAGAACACGCTTGTTAACTCCATAGAGCCACCCACAGGAGGCACAGAGAGATTACTTACCCTCCGATTGTCAACAACTTTCGGCCCAGTCAGCATTCTTAGCGCGTATGCCCCAACCCTCTGCGCCACCACCGAAGAGAAAGAACAGTTCTACCATGCACTGGACGAAGCGTTATCCAAGATTCCCAGAAGTAACTCTCTCTATCTCCTTGGAGACTTCAACGCAAGAGTAGGAGCCGACCACATGGCCTGGCCCACCTGCCTTGGAAACTTTGGGAGAGGAAAGATCAATGAGAATGGTCAGCGACTGCTTGAGCTTTTGTGTCACCACGGCCTGTGCGTGACAAACACATTCTTCAAGTGCAAAGAGATCCACCAGGTGTCATGGAGGCACCCCCGCTCCCGTCATTGGCACCAGCTTGACCTCGTCATCACCAGAAGAACGGATATTGGCAGCACCCTCCTCACCCGCAGCTACCACAGTGCAGACTGCGACACGGACCATGCCCTCGTGGTAAGCAAGGTACGCATAATGCCGAAGAGGTTGCACCACTCCAAGATGAAGGGTTGCCCACGCATCAACACCAGTTGTGCCAGCAACCCAGTTAAGACCCAGCAATTCATCAACAAGATGGAAGATGCACTCGGAGAGGGAGTGGCGGCAGATGACATTATCGAATCCAATTGGCCACGTCTCCGCGACGCCATATACAACTCCGCCATTATTGCTTACGGGAAGAAAGAGCGGAAGAACGCTGACTGGTACGAGGCTCACTGGGAAGAAATGGAACCCGTGATCGAGGCTAAGAGGAAGGCCCTACTGGCTTACAAGGTCACGCCCACTCCCAGTACACTTCAAGCTCTACGGGCTGCCAGGAACAAAGTCCAGAAGACCGCCCGCCACTGTGCCAACACCTATTGGCTAAACCTGTACAGAAGCATTCAGGAAGCCGCCGATATAGGCAACGCACGAGGAATGTATGAGGGTATCAAGAAAGCAACAGGCCCAATCCCCTCCAAGATCGCCCCCCTTAAGTCCAAGACAGGTGAGGTCATCACTGACCAGGAACAGCAAATGCGGCGGTGGACCGAGCACTACCTCGAGCTGTACGCAACGAAGAACACCGTAACAGACACTGCTCTTAAAGCCATCCCAGACCTACCAGTCATGGAGGAGCTAGACACCCCACCTACTGCGGCTGAGCTCGGCAAAGCCATCGACCGCCTTGCTTGCGGGAAAGCACCAGGAAGCGACGGAATCCCTCCAGAAATCCTAAAGAGCGGGAAACCAGTCCTGCTACAGCCGCTCCACCATCTACTCTGTCTCTGCTGGAAGGAGGGTTACATCCCCCAGGATATGAGAGACGCCAACATTATCACCATGTACAAGAACAAAGGAGACCGCAGCGACTGCAACAACTACCGGGGCATCTCTCTCTTCAGCGTCGTCGGCAAAGTATTCGCCCGGGTCGCTCTTGCCCGCCTGCAGACCCTTGCTTCCCGCGTCTACCCAGAGTCCCAGTGTGGCTTCAGAGCTGGCCGATCAACAGTGGACATGATCTTCTCCCTACGCCAGCTGCAGGAGAAGTGTCACGAGCAGCATAAACCACTCTACCTCGCCTTTATTGACCTCACGAAGGCGTTTGATCTGGTCAGTCGAAGCGGACTCTTCAGCTTGCTACGGAAGATTGGCTGTCCACCACATCTGCTTGCTGTGGTCATGTCCTTTCACGACAACATGCACAGCACGGTGTCCTACAACGGCGCAACCTCTGAGGCCTTCCCAGTCAGCAGCGGAGTAAAGCAGGGCTGCGTCCTCGCGCCTACGCTGTTCGGAATCTTCTTCTCCATGCTCCTCCAATACGCCTTTAAGGACTGCAGCGAGGGTGTCTTCATTCACACCAGATCTGATGGCAAGCTCTACAACCTGGCCCGTCTACGAGCCAAGACCAAAGTCAAAGAGGTGCTCATCCATGAGATGCTCTTCGCCGACGACGCAGCTTTGACATCACACTCCGAAGAGGGACTCCAGCAGCTAGTCACTTGCCTTTCCCACGCATGCAAGGAGTTCGGACTAGCCATCAGCCTGACGAAGACGAATGTTATGGCTCAAGGCACGGGGACTCCCCCATGCATCACCATCGACGGATACACCCTGGAGGTTGTCAACGACTTCACTTACCTCGGGTCCACCATCTCGAGCTCTCTGTCAGTCGACTTGGAGGTCAACCGGAGAATTGCCAGGGCAGCCACAGTTATGGCCAGACTGAACCGGCGAGCGTGGAACAATTCCAGCCTCACTGAGAAAACCAGACTGCGCATCTACCAAGCCTGCGTACTCAGCACTCTCCTCTATGGCAGCGAGACGTGGACCACCTACGCAAGGCACGAAAGGAAACTCAACAGCTTCCACATGAGGTGCCTGCGACATGTCCTGCATGTCGCCTGGCAGGATAAGGTCCCCAACACCGAGGTGCTGAAGCGAGCCAATATGAGCAGTTTGCATGCAGTTCTTAGCGAGAGACGCCTCAGGTGGCTCGGCCATGTCAAAAGAATGGATGCAGGCCGTATCCCCAAAGACCTCCTCTACGGCGAGCTAGCAGAAGGCAAGAGGATGACAGGGCGCCCAAAACTGCAGTTCAAAGACATCTGCAAAAAGGACATGACACAATGCTCCATCAATCTCAACACATGGGAAGTTCAAGCAGACGACCGCCTAGCCTGGAGGCTCGCGGTCAGGCAAGGTACGTCACGCGCGGAGGCTGCGCACAACGAGGAGGCGGTCCAGAAAAGATCGAGGCGGAAGCAGCGTCAACAGCAGCAACAACAGCCATCTGCCTTCACCTGCACCAAGTGCGGCAGGGATTGTCACTCCCGAATCGGACTGCACAGCCATTCTCGGCGGTACAGATAGACTCTCAAGAAGCTACGCCATCGTCTCTCGAGACGGACGGCTGCCGATGACGACGAATGGAAGGGAAAATGAGAAAAATTCAGGTAAGAGAGAAAGAAACATCATATTAAAAAGTTATGATACTGATATAACACTTGCTTCCCTTTCCTTGCCCCTCCCCAATAGTAAAATAGAGGTAAGTTGCTAACATAAAAATAGTAGCCAAAATATATTGAGTGTTTACTCTGTGCCTGACACCATGTAAAGAGCTTTACAAGTGTTACTTCACTTATGTTTTATAGAAATTCTAGTAAAAAGATATTATTTTCATTTAAGGTCATAAGAAGAGGAAGAACAAAGAGATTTGGTAATTTCTCCAGTGTTAGCACTCTCACTGGGGCCTGCAGCTGATTTCTCAAATTTGCATTTTTTAAACCTCTGTGTTGTTCCTTGAACGTGGGCATCCTGAAAAAGAACAGACCAGCACGGTCCTCAGCACTCCATCCTCAGAATAAGACTGAAGGCTAGTTAGGACCTCATAGTAATTATATAACACGCACACACACACCTGCACACACATTAGCACAGCACTGGGGGCACAGGTACCCACATGGATGTTGTGCATACAGATTAACAAAGCAATCCTTGGAACATTTCCTCTCCTATATTATTTTGGGCATCAGCATTCAGGCTGACATAACTTCTCCGACCACTATGATTTCAAGCAACACGGACTTCAGGGAAATCTTAGAGGGTCATGCACAAATTTGCTCAGACTCAGAGTGAAGCAGAGCAAATGAACCTATGACAGGGTGACACCCAGCATATCCCAGGTGAGTGAGGTCCATATGAGGTGGTATGTACGACACAGATGGTCTGCTAAGACAGCTACCTCTATGGGTTGGATCAGCACAGAAAGCTCCTGCAAGACTCAGGCAGCATTGTCCCATGAGGGAGGCCAGGCTGACACACCAGGGCAGGAGGTGGGGTGGGGTGGAGTGAGTCCGATTCTGACCTTGTGCTGGGAAGAACAATCTATAGGCCCTCATAGCCAAAGCCCATGAAGAGCACAGTTAGCAGATTGGATAGGTTTTACACCAAAGAGATTTTTGCTTGCACCTAACAAACAAAACACCGCACAACTTGTTTAAATTTTTAGGGCATAGATTTTTGAAAGTGTGAAAAAACTATCTAATGATTTCATTATCCAAAAGCCCAGGACATACAGCACACACAAACGAAAGGTAAAGAACTGTGTTTAAGCAGCTCCAGGGCACGCCGTGCTCCTGACTTCTGGGCA
Organism: Furipterus horrens; assembly: GCF_987537825.1. Classification (NCBI taxonomy): domain Eukaryota; kingdom Metazoa; phylum Chordata; class Mammalia; order Chiroptera; family Furipteridae; genus Furipterus; species Furipterus horrens. The sequence continues at coordinate 33,173,970 of NW_028327175.1, forward strand.
CCTTCTCGGAAGACATAGAACATCACCTTCATGACTAACAATAAGATGAATGATCTACACTTTATTTTGGCTATAAGATGTTTGGAACACAACTTTCAGATGAACTGAGGACAAAACTGGCAGAATTGACCTCTCAGTGACAATGAAACCTTTCCCAGTTCTCCAAGTCAGCTTTGATAGCATCACTACTTTAAAGGCATTTGTCTATCTTCCTTCTTTTGTCTGACATGCACCAGTTGGGTGACTGGCCCACCAGGGGCTTCACCTTTACCCTCACTCTCACTTTAACCCTCCTCTGTTTCTGATTTTCAGGTACCATGGAAGGTGGCCATAGACTTACATTCTCCCTTGTCAATAGAAGTGTGGATAATACAATTGTTGGATTTTAAAAGGTGCATTATTTTGAGCTTTAAAAGTAAAGACACGGCTATGTTTGACAGACTACCTACCAGTAAAGAATCAGTTTCACGGTGCTGAAGGGAAAAAGGCCCATGGACTGCCAAGAAGGGGCATCTTGGCCATGTGCTGATTAGGGGCATCTTAATACTTACTCTGTTGGATTGTTTCACCAGATTTGAATTAGGATGCATACATGATATCATAATTATAAAGAAGTACCAATGAACATAATCTACATTAATGATCCCAAATGCTTAGTAAAATTCAGTAGATATTAACTGCTTGATGATCTGTGCCTCTGTCCTCTAGTTCAGATCTATCCTACTTGTCTCCACACTGTGCAGGAGACTCTCAGTCACTGCATTTTCATTCATGGCCATTGTGTGATCAATGCACATAATGTCCCTCAATGTGGCTCACCTCTGCACTGCATCCTGGACTTATCCAACAGACTAGCAGATGACTCTCTCCTCATCCACAGCCCTCATGAAGCTTGCTTCTCCCACCCCTGCCTGTCTCCAAAGAACTGGCCGAAGCTTAGGGTTCACATTGCTTTCAAAAGAAGCTCTGGGCATGGGTAGCTCAGCCAGGACAAAGGCAGTGCAGAGTCAGGCTCAAGAGGTGTAGTTCCAGAAAATTTGCTTCATTAAGATCAAATGTTAAATCAAAGCTGTTCAGTAGTTGGGCTGAATTTGAGACTTGTGTAGCAAATATGTGGCCACAACTGCCATCTCTTTTGCCAACCCAGGGTTTAATATTAGTGGAATACAAGGTTATCTGTTAAAGGTCTGATCAGAGCCTTCAGATACACAGCTGTGTGCACCAAGGTCAGTAGGAGCTGCGCATGTGTTCATAGGTGTGTGTGTGTGTGTGTGTGTGTGTGTGTGTGTGTGTGCGCGTGCACATGCACATGTGCAGGAGGTGTGGGAGGGGAGGGAACATCACAAGAAAGTGTAAAGAAAGACTATTAAAAGGGTAGAGAAAAATTAGATCTGTATTTCTTTTACTGTATCCCCAATCACTCCGATCAGTCTAGAAGTGCATCGTCAAATATTTAAAAAGAAAATAATGAACCTTACATTATAGCTTCACAAAATAAAAAGGATTAAAGTTGCTGAGCAGACAGAAAGGAGCATGCAGAAAAAAGAACCGTCCTAATTAGTTAATACAAAATAGACTGAATCTAATTATGAGATCCCTGGAATCCAGGTCTGGTGTTCCTCCTGAACAGATGAGGACAAATATGTCCTTAAATCAATACTGCATAACTGAGCATCCAAGCTTGGCCTGCCGAAGCCTGTGGTTGGAAAGAGGCATTAGAGAGAGCCCACCAGGAAAGTGCTGACCCTGACTCCGGGTGGAGCTTTGCGGTTGTAATTTACTCAAACCCCCAAGAGACTAGTGAAGAAATCTGAGTTGTTCATTAGCATAAGACTGGCTAAAATCTATTGATTTTGAACTCTATAGAATATTCTGTTTTCATTACGATCTGCTGAGTTATATCTACTATTGTTCCTGGGCGTCCTCATCCTGGTTAACCAGGAGTCTACAGTATAATGAGAACACACCTTGAAGAAAACACAAGGATTCTACTCTGCTGTCAGCTATTGTCACAATATTCTGGGAATCTTCCTCCTGAATTCTAGCTTATTATTTTTAGCAAGTAGCAGAGTATTTAACTCTTAATAATTAGAGTTTCCTCGAAAGGACAAACTCATGTATGTGACTGTCAATTTAGCCACTCTTCAGCTGCTGTACTCGGTATTCTATTGTAATACTTTATACAATGCAGTAGCAATGAGACAAAATTAAGATAAAAATGTCAAACTGTCTCCAAATCTCAGAGGGATGCTCTAAATTTAGAAAATGCAGTTATAGGCAGGAAAGTGGGTACACGATATATACTTGGTCCATCTTTTCACAGTTTTAGGATTGAGAATGATTTGAACCAGAGGTGAAGGAGTCTGTTACAAAAAATGTGCCTGGGGCTGACTTATTGACCTTGAGACCAAGGGATCATGTGTAAAACATCCACTAACTTTTTGTCCTGACATGTGACGAGGTTTTTGGAGAGGGAGGACTGAGAACATTGCCATGTCCTTGTCATTTCTGTCTACTGGTCACCATTCCTTGAGATTCATGGATCAGTCTTATGTTACACTAAGCATCAGCTTTTAGTTTCTACACACACACACGTGTATATGCACACACTCAGGCTCACACACTCTTAGACACACACACTGACTAAGGACAGAAAATAAATAATCATACCCAAAAAAGGTTTGTACAAAAAAATGGGCAACACAGTTATTTACAGTGTGGTATATTGAGGTCTGTGGATGGGCTTGTGGTCTCTGAGGAGACCTCTGACCCTTGTCCCATATTACCTGTCAGCCTCTGTGCACATTTGCTTCACCTCCCCCTCCCAGGAACCACAGCACTGATGCTTTCCACGGTGGGCAGGACCCAGAGATAATCTCTCCCAGAGCAGGTTTTTCTGGTCTTGGCAACTCTCCATGCACCTAGAATTTCATGTCCATGATAGTTCCCACTATCCCAGCTACAGGGACTCCCAGGACACTGTAGTTGGGAGAGTGGGAACTCAACTTGATAAATTTTACTTACCAGAAACTAGAACTCCTTCAAACCACCTTCTAATAATGACAGTGCACATCAAGTTTTCTGTGCTCTAGTCCAGCACCATGATGAGAGAGATTAGGCCTTCATTTTTCTCCATATTAGAGTTACTGAACATTAGGTATAGAGATAGGGTGCTGTCTTGGAAAAAATGTGGAATATTTCCTTTGCTTTCTCTGAAGGAGATAAAAGAACAGGTGAAAACTTGAAAAAAGAATTTGAGAGATAATCCTCTCTTTCAGCTTCATGTCTTCACAAACTCTATTATCTGGCCTTACAGAACTTTGTTTGATATGAAATATATGGTCAACATCCCTGGTGATGCTAAATATGGACAATCTTTGTTTCCATGTCTCTACAGAGAACTGGCCAAGTCCTGATTAAGCAGTAGGAAGTCTGCAAGGTTCTGAGTGGTGTTTCCTGCTGTAATAGGGGAGGACCCATCTGAGAACAGGGTGTCCGTACCTTCTGCTCCTCACCTCAGGTTCTTCTCTTCTGCCTGGGAGATAGTCTTTGCCTTGGATGATGTATCTAGAGAAATAGAACCAATAATAGATAAATAGATAGATAGATAGAAAGAGATAGATATAGAGATGTAAGTATAGGTATAAATATATAAATAGATGGAACACGTAGATATATTCTTTATATAAATTTATATATAGCCTATCAATAATGTGTCTATGTAGATGTATTTGTATTATTCATATATGTAATTTTATAAAAATTAAATATATTTTAAGAAATTGGCTCAGAGTATTGGGCACCAACTCTGAAATCCAGAAGGCAGGCTGGCAGGCTGGAAACTCGGACAGGAGTTAATGCTACTGTCCTGAGGTAGAATATCTTCCTCTCCAGGAACCCTCAATAGTATCTGAGAAGATACAGTCATTCGATCCTGAGTCATCCTATCACAAACTTCGTATGTCACGGAGCTCTTTACAATAGACTCTGTGACAATGATCCACGTATGAATAGGGACCTGGAAAAAATTTTCATTTACTTCTCTGGCTCTCTTGGGATTAATCCATTCAAAACCTGACTCTTTAAACCTTATAAGGATGGTGACCTAAGTGACTTGCCCAGGTAAAGCCTGTGTAAATAAATGAGGCCATCCACACAGAGAGGTTCTGTTGATTTAATGAAGGAGTGCATTGAGTGTGTGTGTGATTGGTAAAAGTTCAGTGGTGATGACTGGGAAAGCAGTGTCTCCTACAGAGCCGCAGCATGTTGTCTGGCAACCTGAAAGGAAAGGCTCCCCGGACCCACAATCAAGAAGCGGGCTGCTGCTCTTAATGCACAGCTTATTGCAGACCTGTGAGATGACCCATCACTTATTTGCATAGCACCATCCGATCACTTATTTGCTTGAGGTGCTCAGCCCGCAGACCGGGCCTCCTTTTATCTTTATGTGTCTGCTCCATGGCCTGTCCAGGCATTGGGAAGTCCCCGAGTTGTTGGTTTTAACTGAGCAAACAGTGATCTCCATTATGAACCCACTTAAACTCTTCTGAAACCTTGGAAAAGGCACACACAAAATATATTTTGATATTTGTGATTGCCATGAGCAAAAAGACAGAAACTTCTGGTAAAAAAAATAGTTCTAGTAGTTACTGAAAAATTTTCACCAGCTAGTCAGAGGGATGATAATATGGATATTATAGATGTAGGTGATATATAAATATAAATGTACAGATATAAATATACAAATATATAGCAGCAATTTTCAACTGGTGTGCCACAAGGCTTTTTAAAACATGCAATACTTGACTGTTTAGTTAGGGGCACTGACCTTTTTTCCCTTAGATTGTCAAATAAAAGAAATGACAACAGCCAACACAACAATAGCTGTCTGGTGTGAATAAATCAAAATTATACCCATTTTTGTCAGATCGTCAAAAATAGAATATATTTTTTTGTGTGCTGCAGAATTTTAATAATTCATGTTTGAGTACCATGAGATAAAAAAAGGTTTAAAAATCGCTGATATAGAGAACATGGGAGGGAGAGACAGAGGGATGTTAAATTTTGTTTTGTGAAGTAAACACACTATGAAAATTTTGAATCTCAAACTTTTCACGCTATTTTATTGAAATTAAATGTAAACATTAAATTTAAGGAAATGATACCTATTTATTTTTTTAATAAAATATGCATGAGTTATTTATACAGGTCTGTTATATCCATTTTTTTTTTCAAAGTCCAACTCACAAAAATTTGTAAACAGCAAAAACTAAGAGAAGTGAGTGGTGGTTCCCTCTGTTTTAATAGATCAACATCCCTACTGTTAACTCAATATTTATGATGTCAAAAATATTCATGGTAGGTGTACATAAACTACAATTCCATTTTAATGCAAATATAATATGAATTGTTCTATGCTTATCAGAAGAGATAAGCTACATAAAACCAAGTGTATTGACTATTCCTCATTTTGAAGTGAAATCATTGCTCGTTGAATCAAACTGTAGTAGGTAGTTAGATAGGCATGATTAGGGTAGGAATGAGAGGCCAGGTGCAGAGGGTCACCAGGGCAGAAAGCCCCAGGTGCCTAGCAATAGGCAAAACTACAAATCCCTGCACAACCACTCTCTTAAGCATTAAACCCTGGAGATGACATCTAGGCTTCAGCTTTGTTTCAGCTCCAGATCCAGAGGAGAAGAAAAATCACACAGACCAATCAGTGAAGACCACAACACTGAGGGAGAGTTGATGATTATTTTGTTGAGATCCTCCCTTGAGACCTCCAAATAAAAGCCCGTAAGACAGGGACCCCAAGCAGGCTCTTTTTCCCTTTTTTCCAGAACATGCCCACACCTTTCCTCCCTCTTTCATCTCTCAAGGCACATCTCTCTCTCCCTCTCCTAAACTCCAAAGGCCCTTGCTTTGCCTCTGTAACTTGCTTCCTGAGCCCATTTCTTCTTCAATCACTCACTATGTCTATCTCTGTGACTTGCTAAATAAACATTGTCTTATAATTTAAGCCTTGGCTCTGAATTCTTTCTTAGCCAGAACTCAAGTACTGAGTTTGCTGAACTGATGTCTAACAACTGGTGCCATTTTGCTGCTAAGAAAACTACTAGTTTTTGTGGGCAGCTTCTCGTTTATGGTAAAGTCTGTAGACATGCACCCATTATGGGCACAGTTCATGACACTGTGGCACAGGTGTGGCTTTCCATGTAATGACCATCCACTTTGCAAAGGCATTCCAAGCAGGTGCTGCACTTACTTCTCCTGTATTTTGAAGGGATTAATTTTTATATCCCATACAACAATAAAGAAAAAAAACTATTCAGTACTCTAAAAAAGTAGCTATCCTTTTTGTTTCAATAAGCCATACATGTTTTATCTTTTAATTGCCCAAAATGTTAGCACAGTTTTATTCTACATAAAGCCAACATTTGTTCTAGTGTAAATATTACCCAGAGATGTTTGGGGCAATCTATAATGCACAGGATTGCTGCTTCAAGGATTATTAGTACAAGTGTATTTGAAACTCAGCCATGAACATTCCTGGATTGGGTCTCATTTTCTTTGCATCTTGCCTTAAAGAATAATGGTCCTTGCCCTTCAATAGCAGTACATTGCCAAAAAATCTGATGCACTGATAGGAAAGTCATTTGTTTCAGGAATACTAATTTGCAAAGGTGGTACATTTGGCAAGACAGTCTTAATGCCTGATATTATGTAGGTAAACATGAATCTTTGAAAGCAGCTCATTTAAACTCATTTTTAAAAGCATCCTGTTAGCTCATTTTCTTAGCTATCCCTCCTCACTTCTTAAAAGCAATTTAGGTAAAATTAACTATCTCTTGGAGTAGCTTTCCCAGACATATCGCTTCACAAGGCAAGGCTGAATTTTATGCTATGTGGTGGCAAATAGAAGAACCGTTCAGAAGCTCTCATTGGCACATTTAGGTCATACTGGATTTTCTTGTCCCAAACCACTTATATATAAAATAGCTGTGACACCTTAGTCACACCAGAAGAAGAGTGTAACCTGCAGCCTGGTGTGTAAGTACCAGACTCATAAGCCTGAAGGTCACCTCTGACTTTCCTCTCCTCACAGGCTGGGGACCCTCCAGGAGTCAAGGCAAGGCACTCTGCTACCTGGATTCATGTCCTAAACATCCTGACTTACACATCTCTGTTGGGCTCAATGGGACACGGAAGCCAGGAGTTTTCATCAGCAAAATAGCTTTCATTTTCCCTTACTTCACCTATTTAGACAAGTGTTTCTTTATTTTGTTTTGTTTTTTGTCTTAGAATTTAGCTTTTATCAGATTCCTCACATTTGAGTCAATAATCAGTCAATTAAATCATCTGAGATTTAAGCCAAGACTCTGCTTGGTTAAATTACATAGAAATGAAAACAAATATGTCTTAGGGCATCAGATGTTTCTGGTCTCCCACAGAGCTCCCTGTGAGGGTGTAGCTGTCCTGCAGTTCAGGTGGAAGGAATGGGCCTGGAGAGCAAGCTGAGTGCAGACTAAGTCTCAGGAAAACCACCTGGCCACAAGCAGACTTTGGGCAGCAGAGGAGTGTCCTCTGCACAGCACACAGTAACCAGCAAATGCCACTAATGACTCATTATGATTATGACAACCTATTTTATTGCATAGTGCCCATGGGTCATCATCTCACTACATCATTAGTAATCTTCTTGTTTTAAGTAATTGCCAAGTTTCTAGGTGTTAAAATCTACATGGGAAACATCACGATCTGTCTTAATAAAAGCAACTTGACAGAGTGAAGTTTGGAATCTTCAGTGCATCGTCAAGTCACTAAATGCATGCTTAGTTTTGAGGTTTTCTTGAGCAGTTTTGTTTGTATAAATTGATATTCCTAACTTTGTTACTTATTAGAGATTTTTCAAATAACACAGAGAAAATTTATTTAAAAATAGTATTCACTATTATATAATAATATTATTTAATATTTTTAGTAAAATAATATTTCTTTTAATTACTTTTTAGGTCTTTTGGACCCTTTTATAAAATCTAAACTAAAAATAGTAATCACAGTGATCTTTCTTCCTATTGCTTTATTTCACTATTTTAGCATTCTAGGAACTATTTCATCTGTATTCATTATTTTCAACTGTGTTAAAAACATTAAAATAATAAGTATGGTATAAAGATGAGATCAGCTGGAAGCATAAAAAATAAATGAATTATGATTATATTATAATTTTTAAATTTTCTTTGTGTGTTGTCAAAAACATTGGCTCACCAACCCAGAAGATGTAAAAATGACCCGAGACTCTTCCTTTGTACTTAATTTGTCATTTTACTGGACATGTTTAAGAATTTGGAATTTTTCAGATTCTGCCCCAAACTGGTGTTGCTCAGTTGGCTGGAACATCATCCTGTAAACCAAAGGGCTGTGGGTTCGGTTCTTGGTCAGGACACATGCTTAGGCTGGTTTGATCGCTAGTCAGGGTGCATATAAGAGGCAACCAATTGATGTTTCTCTCTTACTTTGATGTTACTTCCTCTCTCTTTATCCTTCCCTCCCCCTCTCTAAAATCAGTGGGCATGTCTTTGTGTGAGGATTAGGGAAAAAAAGAGAAAGAAAAGAAAAGAAATGGTAGATGTTTCGCAATCATTAGACAAACCAGAATGTTAATACAAAGACACAAGTATTAGCTCTCTGAAATTTCAGAGCATGTCTAGATGTTCTGGATGCATTTTCTCAAACTCAAAAATCTATGAATGAGCAAACATTTATACAGACCAAAAAAAAAAAAAAAAAATGATGTTGAACTCTCACCCAGTTTAGTTGTCCAAAAGGGAGGACTCCACCACACTCTTGATTAAGAAAAGAACCTGCACTATCCCATTTTGATAAATGGACACATGGCAATATCCTTTCAACTTTTATGATAATCTTTGTGCACCAAAATTTATTTAATATGGTTTTTCAGTGCACAAAAAGTAGGTATGCATATAAATAATTAGAAGAAAATAGGTAGATAATTTAAAAATAAAGTTATTGGGTTTATTATTTTAATGAATGATTATACAACTAAAAATAAAAATTATTTTAAATTATGGAGCGAAGAAGAAGGCAGCCCTCTATCTTCAAGAAAAGCAGGAAGTATCAAAATTTTCTCTCTTGCTCTTTTTTTTTTTTTATATATGTGAGAAAGCTCCAGGGTTTGGAAGAGACAGGGGTGGACCCTCCATACATGGGGAAATGCTTTCAGCAATTACTCTTCCTGCCCTATCAATGACCAGAGCACAGGCAGCCTACAATTGCTTTCAAATGTAGGGGGGAAATTTTTCAAAAAACTCTTTCTGCTGTGCATTGATGGTTTATGCATACACACAAAAAGGACTTGAAGTAATGATAAGCTAGAAACTGTCAGAGAAATTATTAGAATCTAGAATCAGTGTTTACAGGGAAGTTTTGTTCCAGCTGGATGCAAGAAAGTTTATGGACATATATCGTATTCAGGGGACTTTATCCATTTCACAATGCCCCAACACGAGGTCAGTCAGGCAGAGACAGCAAGTTCTCCCTTACTCTGCTTTTTGTTCTGTGCAGGCCTCCAGCAGATTGGATGAGGCCCACGCACAGTAGAGAGGGCAATGTGTAGGCTGTCTCAGTCTACAATTAAAACATTATCTCACCCAGAAACACCATCGCGCACATTCAGAATAATGTTTAACTGAATATCTAGGGGCCCCATGGCCCAGGCAAGTTTTATTTTTAATTGAGGTCAGTAACATTACATATATTTCAAGTGTACAATATTATAACTTAATAGTTATCTACTCTATTGTGTGCTCACCACCAAAAGTCTAATTTCCATCCATTACCATATATTTGACCCATTTTACCCATTTGGCTTTCCCGTCACCCTTTTCCCCTCCGGTAATCACCACTGTATTGTCTGTATGTATGAATTTGTTTTTGTTTTGGTGTGTTAATTTGTTTGTTATTTTTTGTTTTATGTACCACATGTGAGTGAAATCATATGATTTTATCCTTTCCTGACTTATTTAACTTAGCACAATATCCTCAAGCTCTACTCATGCCAAATGGCAATATTTCATTTTTTATGGCTCGGTTTTATTCTGTTTTACATATGTGCCACACTTTCTTTATCTACTCATCCATCACAGAGCACTGAGGCCATTCAAGTTGATGTGCAAGGTTCTTACTAAGGGATCATGGCATTTGGGAAAGGGTACCCAAGGGCCCTCATAGTGCTTTTAGGATATGATGCTCCTGCAGTTACATGTACTAGAGCAGGCATGGAGGCATGAAGAACATCCATTAGGAGAGACTGTCTACACCAAGAGGTTCATTTAAATGAGATATCTCATTGAGATTCATTGTCTAGTTGCCAACTACAAGTGAGTATGGTTTGGGGCATTTGGTCAAGGTACAATAAAACTCACTTCACATGGAAGAGAAAATAAATGAGAGTGTAAGTGTGGTCAATATGACAGCAATTCAGTTATTAGACCAAAGCCCAGTCTCAAATGGGAACTCAATAAGTTCATTAAGGAAGAGCAGCAAAATGGAAAGAAAGAAGAGGGTAGTTGGGGAGATGGGAAGGAAAGGAAGGAAGGAGGCAGGCAGGAAGGGGAAAGGAAGAAGAAAAAGCAGGGGGGCCATGGGTCAGGTAAAGTGATGTTTTATTTCCCTTGAATCCTGTGCCAAGAAGATGTAAAATTACTCTAAAAAATTATCCAATAGGTAGCAGATTTTAGGAGTCATTGTTGCAAGGGGGCTTTAAGCTATAGACTGGGACTAAAGACATAAATGAGTGGACAGTGGACCTGTAGAGGCCATGAGGGATATGAGGATATTTGGTTTATCTCCATCTTAAAGGGCAAAGACTGGAGAAACAACCATATGTTATGTCCTGTGTTCTTTGCTTCCCCTCTCTAAGGGTATTGGTGCGCCAAGTGGCCAAGTCCTGTGGCTGCAGAATGCTCATGGTATTCCTAGGTTATCAAGGATTTCATGGCTCTCCTCTGTTGTCCTTACTGGAATGTGACCAGTAAGGACAGCTAGAACCCTACATTCTTCATATTTCCTCTGGTGTCTTTTAAAACAGCTCTAGGATCTGATCCCCAGACCCTGGGGTGAGGACTTGTCCCCCTCATTGTCTCTCTCCCTATGCTCACATCCAGTCCCCGTGCCTTGTGACTCCAGGTACCACCTTCCCCTGTCCTTCCACAAGCTTGCAGAGAATTCCCTCCACCTGTCAACTTTTCCTTTTACTTTGATGGTTTTAGGGCTAATGTCACCTTTTGCTTTTTCTTCTAGGAGGCAGGAGATTAAAGAGACGCAGCCTCATGTACCACATCAGGTCATCTCAACCAGAGTTTTCAGTTCTAAGACCTTGAGGCCCAGGGCTATCTGAATGGTTCAGCAGACTGGGGATGAGCTGACAGCTCCTGTGGTTAGCTGAAGGGCCAGAACAGCCACCCAGAATTCGAAGGAGGACACTGGATCAGGAAGGATGATTGACATTCAAGGCTAGAGCTGAGACACTCAATGAGCCCCGCTCAAGTGTGGCCCCTTCCCTAGCACTGAGGAGGGGGGGAGGGTATCCTCTTAGTGTGTACCCACGTTCACATGTTTTTAATAAAATGCCCAAAAGTAACACACTTTTTTTTTTTTCTTAAAGGGAGGCCCCCAAATTGCCAAAACTTTAGGCCTCACTAGCTGGACCTGCCCCTGGTTAGCAGAGTTAATCCTGGGTCGGCTGCTGATTTAGCAGACTCGTCCCCTGCCTCTCCACCAGCCCTCGCCCTTGCTCCAGCCTCTGTGTTTAGGCCATGGACGTATTCCTAACACCTCTGCCAGATGTCCTCCTGGCTGCGTACACAGGGTGCTCAAGCACTAAGAATTTATCCAGAGGAGCAATTCACATCAGAAGTCCTCGGGAAAGGCCTTCAGCCCTGGCAGGCAGAGGCAGGGAGAGGTCTGGACAGCGGTAGGCAGGTGGGACCAATGACCTTTCTCCATCTGATTTCATTCTGCTTTGCATCAGAGTGGGAGAATGGAGATGCCCAGAAAGCCCACTTTGCTTTTTCAAAGTAATGAAATTCTATTTGGGCCTTCACAGTTCTAAGGAGAGTAAATGGATCTTTGATGAAAGCTTATGGACTGGAAAAACAAAGTTCTTTAAACCTTAGTCCCTTGACACTTACCCCTTCTCTCTTTCTCTCCAAATATGTTTACCACATAAATGGGTTTTGTTTGTTTATTTTTTTAAATAAGAAAAAAAGAAAGGCTGTATGTACAACAAATACTTGTACATCAAAATATTTTGATTGTAAAAACATGGACTTGCAAAAAAAAAAAAAGAGTCGTCGGCAGCCGTCCGTCTGGAGAGACGATGGTGTAGCTTCTTAAGAGTCCATCTGCACTGCCGAGAATGGCTGTGCAGTCCGACTCGGGAGTGACATGGTATCTGTCTCCTCCCGTGTTGAATCGACATCTTGCGATGACGCTGAAGCTACAGAGCCTGGGCAGGGTGATATGGAGGGTCTGCTGTTGCCCATGCAGCAGACCCCCCCTCTCTTCGCAGCTGAAGGATCCAAGGGAAAGACGGAGTCGATACAGCTTGGGTTCAGGTGCGCCGCAGGAGTTGCCGGTGTTGACCACAACATCAAACCGCCTTAGGGACTCCGGCTCCGGATTTTCTGTCGGGGTTTACTCCCTTAGCCTTTCCCCTGAAGAGGTATGCCGCAAGGCAGCGGAGGTTTTTTGGAGTCAGAGTTTTCCTTCTCTGATGTACCCTGACTGGAAGATCGAACCAGCGACACTTAGCTCGCAGGCCGACGCTCAATCCACTGAATACATGAATAGCTCATTTGCCCTGACTGGTGTGGCTCATTTGGTTGAGCATTGTTCTGAAAATGAAAGCTCACTGGTTGATTCAGTCAGGGCACATACCTGGGTTGCAGGTTTGGTCCCCAGTTGGGGCACATACAAGAAGAAACCGATTGATGTTTCTCTCTCACATCAATGTTTCTCTCCCTCTTTCTCCATCCCCTTCCCTCTCTCTAAAAATAAATAAAACATCTTTTTTTAAAAACAGCTCATTTGATCTGTCATCTTCTGATTCTCACTTCCTAATCTCTACCCCTTTGCCTTTCTTTGTTCTGTATTCTTGGATAATTTCACTTGCTGTTCTTCAAAATTACCTATCCTGCCGTCAGCACTGTGCCTTCCACCATTCTTTGAATCTCTTTCAAGTTTTGGCAACAGTATTCCTAAGAACTCTATTTTGTTCTCAGAATGTGGCGTTCCACAGCCTCTGCTTGATGGTGTTTTAGCTCATGGCACCTACTGGTAGAACTACCTTGTTTCCTGCCATGACACACTCTACATTTCAGCTCTCTGTGTTCTCTTTTTGGCTCCTGAGCCTTCCAATGTGGTCAGTGAGTGTTTTATGATTAAAGCAAGGTGTATATGGCCAGCCCTGGGAGGTGGAGAGAACTTCCTGATTTCTAGGAGGAAGGGTCATTACCCATTTGTCCCTGTGGATTCGGCCTTCAGGGATCATTGTTACTGATGGGTTTAGAGAGGAACTTTGCACGAGTTGGAATGAGTGAGATAGGGTGGTGCGAATGCAGGCTTTTCTTCAGGAACCAGGACCAATGACAAGTTGAATCATTCATGTCTGAAGCTGAATACATAGTGGGCAAGATGATTAGCCACAAAGCCCAAATTTTCTTAAGCTCACTGCTATGAGGGCAGATGCTGATGCAGCTGCTGAATTTCAGTGCTCTGTAAAGAAAAGAAAACCCAAGTAAATAATTAAAAGCTTAGTTCAATGGTCAACCCCTATAAATGTTATTGTCTCACATTTTCTACTTGTAAAGATATAATTAATTTTCTTGATTGACACAGTCCAGTTTAGAAGTGTATTGCACATTTAATTCTCATGTCCACGGCAATGTGTGGGGTGAAAACTGTTTCCCCCAAATCCATGTCCACTTGGAACTTCTGGATGTGACCTTATTTGGAAATAAGTTCTCTGCAGATGTAATTAGTTAGGATGAGCTCATCGTGGAAAAGGTAAACCTTCCAAACCCAATGACCAGCGTCCTTGTAAGAAGGTCATGTGAAGACATGGACACGCAGTGAGAAGATGACAGCCACATAAAGGCAGATGAAGGCAGAGGTTAGAGTGGTGTAGCCATAAGTCGAGGAATGGGGCACCCACCAGAATCTTGAAGAGGCAGAGACTGCCCTCCTCCAGAGCCTTCAGAGGGAGTGTGGTCCCATCCACACCTTAATTTGGACTTTTGGCCTCCAAAATAAGAGAGAATAAATGTCTATTGTTTTAAGCAGCCTGTTTGTGGTCATTGATTATGGCAACCCCAGGGAACTAACCTAACGTGCAAGGCCAGCCACACAGCAGCTGGATCCATGACAGAGAAGCACTGAGGTCAGCCAAGCAGATCTCACACATTTATATAAAAGCCACAAAGAACAAACACTGTCTTTTAAACATACCCCAGTGGACAGGGCCATGGGGAGAATGGCTGGCTGCTCAGGACTCTTAAAATGGAGCGTGCAGACTCACAGCCATTGGGAAGACAACGTGGGTTTGGGGTGCTCAGCTGTGAGAGAGCAGAGAAGCCCAACCAGAACCTAAGCACTCACTGGGGCTCTCCTGTACCTTCTGGACTGTGGGAAGCAAGGGCCCCAGGTGTGAGCATAGGCCTCAGGCTCTACACCACAGCGGGCAGAACTTTGGTGCTCACTGCAGAATGAGACAGCAGAAACCCACCCCATCATGGCTCTGCTGGGAGGATTCAATGAGGTACGACTCGGTGGCCCATGAGTAGTTGACATGGTCATTTGTACAGATTCTACAGTGAGAGGACCCACAGAGAATGAAGGCTGAGCCGGATTTGAGGCCAATGGGTTGTTTGCTGCCCAATGCTACATTCATGTGCTAGTTCAATTACCAGGCTCAGGGACTTGAAAAATAAAAGATTTCTGTAGACAAGGCTGATTGGACTGTCTTTTTTTTTTTCTTTTCTTGTTAAGACTTAAGTCGGAGGGAGAATTGACATTGCATCTTTCTCTTTGTAGCTTCCCCAGGGTTGTAATTTGCTTAATGCTCTTAGTACTGACTTGAAATAGCTGGAGGGAACGACTTAGTAGGCTAGACCCCTACTTTGTACGTCAAAAGCAAACTCCCTGGAGTGGCGGGGCAGATCCTGTGGGTCACAGCCATTTCTTATGGAGAAAAATCAGGTTCAGAGTGTGGGGATGTTGCAGAGGAGGCCCCTGCAGACAGCAACCCCAACAGCCCTGAGAGGTCAGGGAGAAAGTAATGCCCAGCTCTGAGCTTTGAAGCTGCCAAAGTCCTGTAAAGGCTATGTAGAATGTTCCGGGAAGAGCCTGCAAGTGCTCTGGACAAACATGTGAGCATTTTAAGGAGGATTTATTTTGCCTGACTTGTGTAAAAAAACAGGTATCTAAAATATTAAATCTTAGCAACAAACACACAAATTTTTCTTCTTTGCGCAGGCTCCCTGGCCTTATTCACCACGGTAGATATATATCACATGTCTCCTAGTTTAACCTGGTTCATCTTTGCACCAGGCCAGGGTGTAAATGATCTTCCAAGGCCACATCATGACCATCACAAGTATTCTTTTGTTACTTAAGTTCAGAATCAGAAGTAATGATGAATTTTATTATATGCAGCTATCATGCTTGAAGTTTCTTAATTAGACTTCTAGCTAATCAAGTCACATGATGATGGTTTGTGTTATGATGGAGTCATTTTGCAGGACAAATTAATATTTTATACCTTCTATCATAAATAAATATTATGTAGACCCCCTTTTTAATAAGTAGATTTTAAAAATTATTGTATTAAACTTGCATATAGTATTGCATTATTTTTAAATAAATATGTACCTAGGATGAGTGGTACTGGATGGGAAAACTTTGATCAGAGGAGTCTTTTCTACTGAGAGGGATGTAGCTCTCATTAGGAGGACAAGAGTGCATGAAATCAATGTATTTGGGAAAATCAATGAATTTTAAGTCATGGAGAACTGGTAGAGAAACAGATGAAACAGGGACAAGGACCTGTGACTTGAAGGAGTGGGGTTGCCGATATTTGTTGCATTTTCTCCCTGCAATGAACACTGTGCGGAGAAAGGCCACTTGCCAACAGATCAAAGGAAGTAGACACACAGCTATGTTGGCTCCTCAGCACATAGAAGTGTCCTGGGAGCTTGTGCTCCAGCTGGTCTACCTCAGTCCTTCATCAAAGTGAGTGTAAATCTTTCTCCAATGATGGATGGTTACCCCATTTAACTAGTGGGAGGTGGAGGTTGTGAGAAAACCCACTAATTTAACCATGATACTGACAACTTGTGTTCCTCATCTTCTTCTCTAAAGGGGTAAATCAACCTAGCTGGGAGTCTGACTTGTAACATATTCTACCTCTTACTCTGACTTTGGTAAAATTACCTAGTATTTACAATCAATTTGCATAATTTTTATTGCTTTTTAGATGAACAATCAGGGATATAATGTGCTTTTGCTGATCTTGTCTTTATTTAAAATTGTAATATTTTATTCATCATGAATGTTTTTATAGTAATTTTAACTTTAAAAAAATATTGCACTAAAATATCAATTATCTTGATGACTGAGATTATTGGCACCTCCTTAAACCAGAATAAGGTGTGTAGAGCTGAAAGGGGGGCCACATGCTGGCATGGTTCAGGGTCAGTCAGGCCTATGTCTAGTGCCAGGACTTGGACTGACTCACAGGGATGCTGAGTCACGTGCTGCATGTCTGCAGTGTCTACCATCTTCCAGTTGAAGTTCACAGACTGTGCTGCCATATACTATTCTATATGATGGAGCTATAAATGTTTTTAGCAGTATTTCCTAAACTTTATTTAGACAATATAAAGTAAGAGATCACAAAATTGAACAATAAAACAACAAAGTGTAATATTAAAATTAGTGTGTCTTCCGGTGAGCTGAACCTCCCAGCACTCAGACAGGGTGATCATAGATTGTTGGAGAAGGTTTTGCACTTACCTTCCATGCAGAACCTTGTGCTATACTGTAAAAACAGAAGTATGGCTTAATTCTGCTCTTCTGCTCTCCAGACTTGAGCTCTTCATCCTTGATCATGCTTGTGAAGATGCTCATCATTTTGTGCTTTTATGGGAACCACACACAGGGGCATCAAGAAAGAAAATGGAAGAGAAAGGGAAGGAAAGAATGGAGGAAAGTCATTCAGGAGAAAGTCTCACCAACTAGTTTCCAACCAGAAGCTTCTAAAGAATCCAAACTTAAAGTTACTGAGGAAGAGACAGAACACAATTCTTCAGGGATACTTTCCCTTCACCTTGAAGTTCTATAAATAAATAGTAAGTGATAATTGACAACTTATATCATTATTTTTGTTTTTGTTTTTTTTTACTCTAGAAACATTCTTGGTAGTTTCTTCTCAAGATAACAATACGGGTAAGTTCACATTGGTAGTAACTTTAATATCCACTGTCCCTGTGGAGTACACTCCTAAAAGACATCCCTAAACTTGAATCTTCATAAAGGATTCACATACAAACAACTGGATGATATAGACCTGTATAACCTTGTTTTAAAATAGAATCACAATTATTTAAAAATATTTACTTAAAAATTGTGAAGCAAGTGGGTAATTAGAGTTAAATGGAGGAGAATGTACAATACCTGTTCTGCAAACTAGCCTGAGACTAGGCTTGTTTTCTTCCTCTTTCTTATAATGAAAGAGCTGGTGAGAAATGAAATATTTTCTTCAAAATTCTGGGACAAGCAGACATTCTTAGCTGTATATAAGTGAGAAAGAGACAAAAATTTGATTCATGAAACTTAAACCTGGTCATATTTTTTTAGGGAATATGTTTAAATTATGAAAGTTAAATGTGTATGTGTGTTTATATATCTGATCACAGCAATATTAGGCCCATGAGTTGTTCCATTTTTCTTGCCTTTATACAATTAAAAGAAAAATTGAAAAGATCAATTTAATTTACTACTTTCTCACAAAATCCATTCTTTTAATGTTGTAGTATGCCATTTTATTGACTTTTTTTCAGTGGGGCAGCTGCCTCAGTCTCTTCATACTTGTAGAAATATCTCTTCATTGCATCAAGCATTTCAATACTTACTAAATGCATAATTTAGTGGTTGGTCAGGTGATTGGCATCCTGTTCACTCCAGATCATCCAGTAATCAGGATAGAGAGAAACAGAAAAAATAAAGAGGAGGTTTGGCAATAGTGTCTGTAAGTCTAATTTAATTAAAAAGTCATGGTACTTGCAAGAAAAGTCAGTGAAATGACACAGAAGGACTTACCTATGTGGCTTAATGTGAAGTCATGTTTACAGAAGAAGTGAGGCAGGTGAGAGGTGCTTTGCATTTAGGTGAGAACATGCCCACGCAACATACTGACAGAGCTCAGGGTACATAATGACCATAAAATTAGATAAGTACCAGGTTTTGAAGGGAAATAAATGAATAGTGAATGCTAAGAAGACTGATCTTTATCCTGCAAGAAACACAAAGCTATTAAATGCTTAAATAAAAGAAGATCACTTAGATTTTAGCATGGAAATATATCTCTGAAAGCAGACTAGATTACAGCATCAAAGAACATAGTGAAAAAGGTATTCTAACCATCTGGTTAACATGATGAAACTATGACCTAAGGCTTTGGACATGAAAAGGAAACAGAAGGGAAGGATTAGAAAAATATTGAGATAGAGTGCAAAACTTTGTTATGGGTCATGTATGAACTTTGAAGGAGATTGCAGATAGAGATGCCTGGGGGATATCTTTAAAAGAAAAGAAATGTCATTATTACACAAAGTTATTTTAGAGCCTAGATATTATAGTAAGAAATATCAAATAAGTGGCTTATATACTGGGGAATAGAAGATATATTAACTATTTATGGATGATATTATTATAAATTTTTTAAAAAATAGTCCAAATTACTAGAATATGCACTAAAATTTGGTAAGGTGACTGGATACAAGCTAAATATACAAAATCATAGTTTTCCTCTACACTTTCAATAATTGGTTTGACATGAATATATAAACAAATTATTTAATTTTTCTAAACTAACAAAAACTATAAAATAATTAGGAAAAAGCTTAATAAAAAAGATAAATGATCTGTACTATAAATCCTATAGAAGAAATAGGTCCCGCAGACATTTAACTACAAATATCATTCTCTTGGGTAGGAAAAGTTAAATCATAAACATACCTATTCTTCCCAAGTAATATATACATGTGATGCAATTTCAATCAAACTTTATTTTTAACTGAGTAAAATAGCTTGAAAGGTCAGATATGAGGCAAAGAAAGTCCTGGTGACCAATTCCACAGGCTCACCTGCATGTTGCAATCTCCTCTATTAGGTTAAGATCACATGCCAGGTCTGGCCCTGGGACTGTACTTGAGAATGAGTGTGACTTTTCCATTTGCTTTTCTTTTGCAAAGGTGAATTTAGAACCTGCACCTTGAAATGATGGTGCTACAAGTTGGATGATATGGATCCTGGCTCATCAGTTGGAGGAGAGATGTACTAACCCATCCTCCATATGAAAGTTTGCAAGGACAAGAGATACACCTGCATTAAGCATTAAAATTTCAAGGTTATTGTTCCAGCCAAGATGGAGGCATAGGTAGACATGCTGCATCTCCCTCCATAACTAAGAAAGAATTTACAAGTACCTCAAAACTAAAAGCAAAAATATAAAAATAAAAAAGTACCAGAAAACTGAACTGCATGGAAATTTAACAACTGAACAAATAAAGAAGAAATACTCATCCAGACAGGTAGGAGGTATGAGCTGGGACTGAGAGGACATGGTGTGGTGGCAGAAGTGACAATGGTGGTGGTGGCAGGGCAGTGGCTGTGACAAGCAGCAGAAAGTGCAATCATACATTTTAAAAATAGGGCGGAAAACCTGGGAAGTGATCCCAGGCACAGACCAGGTTGCCTAGCTCAAGTTCCAGTGCAGGGGGAAATGGAACCACATTGCTTCTGACTATGAATACCAGTGGGGGTTGGGGCAGAGGAAGAAACTGCCAGTCTTTCAGCAGAATCCACTCGTTTAGAGGGTACCCATGGTCCTAGAATGTACACAAACCCACCCACTCTAAGAACCATCACCAAACAACAGCTAGAATGGCAGCAGTTGCACGTAGGAAGATAGAGTGGTTCCTGGAAAGGAGCAAGTGCTGAAAAAGCAGCATTGTCCCCTCTCTGATCCCTCCCCCACATACAGCACCACAACATGGTGAAACAGGTTGTCCTGTACTAATGAATACCTAAGACTCTGCCCCTTACAACATAGCAGATGAGACAGCTCTACTTAAGACACAGAGGCAAACACAGAAAGCGTTCATGATGAAGAGACAGAGAGGTATGGCCCAAAAAAGGGAGAAGATGAGGGTTCCAGTGGGAGAACTAAGTGACAAGGTGATAGCCAACCTAACAGACCAGGAGTTCAAAACACTGGTGATAATGATGCTCACAGACTTGACAGACAAGATTAAGTATGACAAATGCATAAGGAAAGAATTGAAGACTAGGCTAAGTGAAATGAAGGACAACTCACATGAAGCCAGTGGTAAAGGTAAGAAAATCAGGGTTCAAATCAATGATTTGGAACACAAGGAAAAAATAAACAGTCAACCAGTAAAGAAGGAGGAAACAAGAGTTGAAAAAACTGCAGAGATGTTTAAGAATGTCTGGGACAACTTTAAATGTGCCAACATCCAAATCATATGGGGTGGTAGAGGAGAAGAGAAAACCAAGAAATTAAAAATTCATGTGAAAAAATAATGAAGAAAAAGTCCCCTAATTTGGAAAAAGAAATAGGCATACAAATCCAGGAAGCACAGAGAGTCCCAAACAAGCTAGACCCAATGAGGACCACACCAAGACATGTCATAATTAAAATGCCAAAGGTTAAAGATAAAAGGATAATCTTAAAAGAAACAAGAGAAAAGAAGAGAGTTACCTACAAAGGGGTGCCTATGAGACTATCAGCTGATTTCTCAAAAGAAACTTTGCAGACAAGAAAGAACTGGCAAGAAGTATTAAAAGTCATGAAAAGTAAGGACCTACAACCAAGGCTACTCTATCCAGCAAAACTATCATTTAGAGTGGAAGGACAGATAAAGTGCTTCCCAGACGAAGTAAAGCTAAGGGAGTACATCATCACCAAGCCATTATTATATGAAATGTTAAAGGGACTTATTTAAGAAAAAGAAGAACAAAAGTATGAACATTAAAATGACAACAAACAACTATCAACAACAAAAGCTAAAAAATAAAAACAAAAACAAACTAAGCAAACAAGAATAAGAAGAGAATCATAGGTATGGGGAACATTTAGAGGGGTGTCAGCTGGGAAGGGGACAGAAGAGGAAAAGGGAAAAGATTCAAGGGTTATGAAGCATAATTGGTAAGTACAAAAAGGACAAGGGGAGCTTAAGAATAATGCAGAAAAGGCTAAAGTCAAAGAACTTATATTGTGACCCATGAACATGAACTAAGGGGGGTGGTATTGCTTGAGAGAAAGAATGTACTGGGTGGAAGGGAGCAAAGGGAAAAGAAATTGGGAAAATTACAACAGCATAATCAATAAAATATACTTAAAAAAATTCAAGGTTAATTGTTTCCTCTTTGCCTCACCTAATCTGACTGAACAATACAGAACACTAAATGTCTTTGAATATATGGTAGAATTTTAAATATCAGAATAGTGATCAGGCACTTACATTAACCTATCCAAAATGTACATAAGGCCATTAACATAACAAGAGTGTCACATTTTCATGACAGAACATAACAGTAAGTCTATATGGAAATTAAGGGTATAAACAACAATGTATGACAAAATAGTTATTTAAATCAAGAGGATGATACAAGGCTACTTAATAAATGGTGTTGGCATAATTATAAAATAAGACTAAATCCCTCCTTATGCTATATACAAATTTGAATCTTTTAAACATCTTTAGAAATATATGAAAAATCTGAGAACCACTTGGGAGATATTTGTGTTATTGAAAAAACAAAGACCTGGTAAGGATGCAGAGAAAAGGGAACCCTAGTGCATTGTTGGTGGAAATGTGGACTGGTGTAGCCACTGTGGAAAGCAGTATGCAATCTCCTCAAAAAACTAAAAATGGAACTGCCTTTTGATCCAATGATCCCACTGTTGGGGTTATACCCTAAGAATCCTGAAACACCAATTCAAAAGAACCTATGCACCCTAATGCTCATAGCAGCATTACTTATAATAACCAATGTTGGAAGCAGATTATGTGCCCATTGCTAAAAGAGTGGATCAAAAATTATAGTACATTTACACAGTGGAATACCATACAACAGAATGAAAGAAAGAATTCATACTCTTTGCAACAGCATGGATAGAACTGGAGAGTATTTTGCTAAGTGAAATAAGCCAGGGAGCAAAAGACAAATACCATATGATCTCACCTATAAGTGGAACCTAATGAACAAAACAGACAAACAAAATAGAACCAGAGACATGGAAATGAGGAACAAACTGACAGCAACCAGAGGGGAGAAAAAAGGGGATAACAGGTGAAAGAAGGGAAAGGATCTAGCCAAGGAACTAGTATAAAGGATCCATGGACATGTGGGAGCAGGGTGTGGGTGGGACAGGGGAGAGCAATGGGGGGAGATTGGGACAACTGTAACTGAACAACAATAAAATTTTTAAAAAGAGAAAACTATTTGACTATTAAAAATAGTAACATATTACATAAATATTCAAAGACAAACATAGTGGAAAAATACAGCATATACAACAAATAACAATGGGTCAATATCACAAAGACTCAGCAAATTGATAAGAAAAAAACAAGCAAACTAGATTTAATGGATAGTCAATTCATAGAAAAGGCAATCCAAAAGAACAATGGACATAAGAAAAGATTCTGAACCCAATTACCAGAGAAATGCAAATTAAGGCAATGATAAGACAAAAACTTTAACTCCACAACTTAGCAAAATTTTACTGGTTTAATAATAATCAGTATGAATGACAGTGCTTGGAAATAAGCATTTTCATAAATTACTGATAGAAATTTAAATTGCTCCAGCCTTTTGGAAAACCATTTACTAAATAAAGATCTGCCTACCTTTATATATAAGGTTGTCTGAATACTGTGCTCTGTATAGTGGAAAAAATTCGCGCTCAGTAGAAATATCCCTTAATATCCACCAATGGGTGAATAAGTTGCATCTACCCATATGTTGAAATGTTATACAGCTATTAACAGGAATGAATTACAAACACTGCCTGAGAGGAATGTGCATAATGCAGTATTAAGTTAGAAAACTCAATTACAGTGTAAAGTCTTTGGTATAATCTTCTTTTCTGTAAAAGTTAAGTGACAATGAAATTACACTCTCTGTGTGTACTGTTCAGTTGATGCAATGCCTTGGACATAGCAAGGTAAGGACACAGTGTTAATAAAGGTAATGGGTTAACCTCCAAAACAGATTCATTGGTAGAAAATAAGGAAAGATATTTACCTTTTAATGACCACTCAGTACTTTTTTATTTTTCAGTAGCAATCATGATTTTATATTACTTTTTAAATTAATAAACAGAATTTGATAAGAAAAAAACACTGAGAGTATAAAAAGTCCTTCAGGAATAAAGACCTGGGTGCTCAGAGACAATGGCTATGGTCCCTCTGTCTGTTATCTTTAGAAATCTTCAAAAGGAGATCTAACAAAATAGACAAGTCAGTGCTCTGCAAACATGTGTGTCCTAGATGAAGGAGAAGGAACATACTCAAGGTAAATGCCACCAAAAGGATGCATGTGTTAATAACGTTAGTATTCTACTTGGTGCTGGAGCACATCTCCTGGTTGGCTGTGGAACTCTTACGATAGGTAAATGGAGCCAAGATTACTGGTCACAGGATTCTGTGATGTTGGTCTGTGTGTACTGATGCTTTACACAATGATTTGTTGGCAAAACTGATCAAATACATATTCGCCAATAAAAGGGGACAACATTAAAACAAGGAGTCATAGTGCATTGATGTCCAGTAAAATAATTTTTAGGCTATTTCTAGGAGATTTAACATGCTATGAAATTATAAGTATTTTTTTACTGTTTTACTAAAAAATTTTAAAGTCTAAATATGTGAATAAAATCAGAATATATTCACAGTAATGCTGCTTCTTATCTGACATTGTCAAATTTCAGCAATATGCCAAGACAAGGTTGATTTATTTTGTAAAATTGAACAGCTACACTCTGGAAATATATACACACATATCAAGTGTCTTCTCGCATATGAGGTGGGTGAGTGTTAGAGTGTTAATGAGCTCAGTTAGAGCCAAAATCTGGCACCTATTTAAAGGCACAAAACACAGGGTTTCTAAGCAGAGCTTAATAACAGCTCAGTTTAAAATGAAAGTAGTAAACTCATATCTCAAGCTTTGTTTTATTTTCATAAAGAGTTCCAAGTGTGTTATGGATTAGACTCTCCCTTGTTTCTGCTTGAAGCTCTCCTAGGCATTGGAGGTTCAGGAAGCTAAGACAATTGTGTTTCCCAAAGATGTTTTGAATAGACATCTGCAGGTCAGCACTTCTCTGGGTGTGTTCCATAAAACTAGTTCCTGGGAAAGTAATTCTTCTCACAAAAAAAAATTTAATATTAATTATATTTGTGAAATTCTATGTTAAAGATATGTATGTAAGTTTTTCGTTGGGTTTGGATTTGTTTTTGCTTTATTACTTATTTCTCCAATGCTTTTCATTATTATGATTATTTTGCTTCTTCATGACATGAGTTAGGTGTCAGATACAGCAGATAGATTTTGAAGTAGTTCCCAAAGTTCTTGAATTATTAAAGACTCTCTCTCTCTCTCTTTTTTTTTTTTTTTTGAAACATTTCACAGAACAGGCATACCTTGGTTGCACTTCAGGAATCATGGCCATTGTTTCTTAATTTACATCTTAGAAAAAAAAATGTCACGAGAATAAAACATCACCCATTTGTCTTTGCCAACATGTAATTTGTTATAAATTCAGACCTGACCAAGGATTGTGTTTGTCAGTGTTTCTCCATGGAGAAAGGGTTTGGTAAGCAAAGTAATGAAGTAAATTAGAATCTTCCATACTGAGTTCTGAGATAGTATTAATAGGTATTCCACAAAAAAAGATTTTATGGGTAAGTTCAAGAAGCTTCACATACAGTCCACCTTGGGAGACCAATAATGCTTATTAGTACAACTTAGGACCCCAAGGAACCAGTCTGACTTTGTTCACTCCAGGATTACCCACAAGCAGCTAACAATGTTACCAACTCTGGGCTCCATTTTCTTTCTTTCCGGGAAAATGATTTACTGTAATTTGGGAAGTGTTGCAATAAACAAATCTGAGTGTTGTCTACATAACTATCATGCGGATTTTTTTGAGTAGAGGAAGAGAAGGAAGAAGTGGGGTATGGGGAGGTGGGAAGAGATGAAAAATCTGCTTTCTTATCACCTCAGGGATTTTGTATTGTTTTATCTTCCCAGGCAAATGAGAACCTTTCCTGTAGTCCATTGTGAGGACTCTCAGCCCTCCTTTGCTAGCCTGCTCTACGATGCTCCCCTCCCACTTCCAGGCCCAAGTCTGTAATCACAAGGCTGAAATAAATACAATCCCACAGCATTTTCAAGTATTAATCACTTGGCTATATATTTAAAAAATTAACCATGTACCATTCTGATCTTTTTATCAAAGGAAACTTTCTCTAACTGCAAGTGTTTTCTTTGCCTATGGTAAGAGAAAAAGGTGGTTTTGAGGAGGTTGGTTTATAATTCAGTTTTTGCTTATTCTGATTTGTCCCTGTAGGTGACATTACTTACCTTTGTCAAGCAGGTCACCTCCCACCACCCATGATAACATTTTGGGTCTGGATTTAGAATGTCTGAAGAATATGAAAAATAAATGTGTATAGTAACTTAAGTGCTGTTTTCCAATATGTTAATAAAAAAACAACCATTGACATTTAGTTCAGTTTTTGCAAATATACACAAACTCTTGCTCTGTAGTGGAAGGTTAACTTTCTTGACTTAATGGTTTTTTTTGGAAGAAGATTTTATTCCCACAAATGCCCAAGCAGAGAAATAATCTATCAAGCACAATGAATAACCAGGGTAACATCGGAGTTTAGAAAAAAAATAAAAAATCTTTAGTAAATAAACTTAGAGACATGGAATGCTGTGAATTAAATGTCAAAGAATTCAAAATTGAAGATCTGAAAAAGCTCAATGAGATACAAGAAAACCTAGAAAGGCGATTCAACAAGCTCAAGAATAAAATCAATAAACAAAAGGACTACTTCACCAAATAGATTGAAACTATTTTTAAAAACCCAAACACACAGAAATGCTGGAGATGAAGAACTCAATAAATGAGATGAAGAATAAACTAGAAAGCTTAGGAAACAGAGTTGACGAGATGGAGGAAAGAATTCGTGATGTTGAAGATAGAAATCTAGAAACGATGCAGATGGATGAAGAGACTAAAAAGAAAACTACATTAGAAAGAGTAATGTAAGAATCATGGGTATACCAAAAAGAGAACAATGGGAAAAGGGAAAAGAGAGCCTATTTTAACAAATAGTTGGTGAGAACTTCCCAAACCTATGGAAAGTGCTGGACATTACAATCCAAGAAGCTAAGAGAATACTGAATTACCTCAATCCAAAAAGGCCTTCTCTAAGGAACATTATATTAAAACTGTCAAAAATGAAAGACAAAGAAAGAATTCTCAAGGCAGCTAGGTAACTGTATTTGATTGCCAGTGTTTCATCTAGATGTCTTAGTAAAATTTTACCCATTGCTACTGTTTTTCATCCCCCCACCCACCAAAAAGACTGGAAAGTGACAGCCCTCAAAAAATTTTAGTAGGGTCTTGAAGCAAGTAATTCAACCATGCTTCTTGCAAGTAGAAAACATGGCATCAGTGACCAGTTTGTTTTTAAATTACCCTCTTATTCTTTATAAATATACATATATCTAGCAGCTGTATCTCTCAAAATCATGACTAGTATAAAACCTATCATCCCAGCCTGCGCACCAGCCTCTTTACAGTTTTAACTGATTAACATCAACCTGTTTATTACCTTACCATTCGTTTAATAACTCAGTCTGTGCAGTGGTCATGGATAAAATAATCTTCACTGCAGAGATCAAAGAATTAATCAAGTGAAACAGTAAAGAATGATTTCACCAATCTTTTGAGAGAGATAAATAACTCCAAGTGATGAATTATTAAATCTTTAGAGTATATTTATTTATCAGGCAGTCAAAATTTACCATTTTAAAGCTCACCACATTTTTATTTTATATTAGTTGGTTGTCTTCAAGGTGACATATAACCACCAAAACTGAATATATAATCAACTTGTGACTTAATATGAGAAAACTTGATAAATCTATTCTATTACGTTTAAAGACAAACCTTCATAGTGTTAAATCTAAAAAAAAGCTCAAATGGTCTACAATGAACAGGAAAATTCTGGCTCCAACATAGCCTAAAATATTCTAAATAGCTTTGCGAATTAATCACACACCCTTAGAGGAAACACTTACATTTATTGACTTCAGACTCCCACACAATGGAAGGCAACTTTTCCCAACATTCCTAAGAGATGTTCTTTCAACCGCTTACTGAATATTGTGTTTCTAAATCTCTGTTGAACAGAGCATTGCCTACATGTAGCCTATGCCTTGTTCACTGAACTTGACTCATTGGAAGGTCCAGCTCAGGTCTCCAAAGTTACCAAGACTATCTTCTAATGTCTCCTTCATATGAAAAACTTTCCAAAACTTTAATGCCCCAGCCAAGTATTCTACTTCCTGGTTTAAATATCTCTAGCCTTCAACTATTACTTTTATGATGTTGCCAAAGACCTTTGCCATCTGCGAGGTTCCCCTTGGATAACCTCCTCTTCAGATGTTTTTTCTATATGTAGCTTCCAAAACTAAATACACTGCTCCAGGTATAAAAAGACCAGTGTAGAGCAAAAAAGAAAAACGGTCAAGAAACTCACCAAGTGTCTCTCATTGGTCTTTTTCTGGATTCTATACTTGAAGGATAAATCCACAACTCCAAAGGAAAAGAACAGCAGTGGTGCAATGTGTGCCTGTCACCCAATATGAACCACAAGCTTGTGTTCCCCAGAAGCAAAAAGAAATTAAACCAAAGTAAAGGTCGCTCTTTTCTGGTCTCCTTGAGATATATATTCTTTAACCCAACTGTTAATCCTCAACCTGATAATGAAGAACCACAAAGGATGTTGTATGCTACCATAACACATTTGCACATGCAAACAGAATCTCTGCTGATGAGTCAAGAAAATTGCTGTATGCCTCAAAATGGAAACAAGAAGTTGAAAAACATAGCAAATTCCCTATCTCTGACTGCCTAGTTAGATACCATATTCATTAAAGAATGGTGAAGATGAAGTCAAGACATGTGAATATGAGAATAACATGTATTTCAGGGCAGGGAGAAGCATTTATTATCTATCAGGTTCAACTCTTGTGTCTATTATTCCCAGTGTCATTCTTTGATGGAAGAAGGAATACTGTTGAGTAATGGGCTGACTGTGCGTGAGATCTTCCCACACAAATTTCTGACATTATAGCTCCTCATTGATCATTTGTACTGAACTATTCCAGGAGAACATAATCAGGAAATTTTGAGAGTGATCATACCTCTTCAAAAAAGATACATTCTTCATCTAAATGAGTCTTCAGAACAAGACAGAGTTGTAACTTAAGTAACACTTATTTGACAGATTGTTCTTGATTTGTTGACACCCAACTCCACAAACATGTGAAAATAAACATTTCATTTTTTATTTCATGGAACAAAATGAGATTGAAATAAATGTCTAAATTTCTTCCTCCAAATGGCAGATTATTTGAGTCTCTATAAAACAAAATTGTTTATTTACCTAATGTACCACTAAAACCCTTGGTGTGTTTTTTGCAAATTATGTAGAGCCAGCGAGAATCTAAGTCATGAAATGCTTCATGCTGCCCCCTCACTGAGCCCTTCCATTTCCAAGAGTGTGGTTCCATCCAGCCACCTTCAGGGAACATTTCCAAGAGGGCATGAGCTTCCATGAAAATGTGGCTAAAGCTTAATTCAAGAGGAGGCTTCAACATAACAATGTAGTAAAAAACACCTATTAAGCTAACAGTACATAGCATTTCTCATCAAATGTAAATTTTCCTGCCTGAGACCTGCATCAAGATCCTTGAATTACATGTCACTTGGGGTGAAGCAATTCTAACCTAAGAAAGAAAGAATATAAAACCACTGAGTGGAAGATTTAGAAATCACATTATTTTCTTACTAAGAGAGAAAGAACAAGCTTACTAGTTAGTTGTGGTTATAAATATGAAAATAATATATCCAATTTTTTAAAATAAACTTGAAGCTCAAATTTAGCAACTATTATCTTGCCCCCCTCTCCATTTCTAAAAGCACATTTATGTAAAAATCCCAGTTGTAGCATACTACTTTGGACAAAAGGTTGCCATTGCCCCAATCACTATAACACAAATGTTATGGTTCAGTGAACACACCATGGTGTGCATGTGGGGCCACATTTTCACATTTGAAAAAAAAAGGCCCATGAACATACACGTGAGCACACATGCACCAGCCCTGCCTTTCACTCCAGTCTATGTAGACCCTTCTGCTTTCAACATTACAGCTCCTCAATTGGCCAGGCAAGCGGAACCCCCATTCACTCTCCAATCAAGCAACAACTCCCCCATCTGACTAGGAGAGGCCAGGGGCCTTGCCCACTTACTCTTGTCTGTCAGCTGGGTTGACAGCTTGGGAGGGGGCCTCCCCCACCTTTCCCTTCCCATCAGCTCAGCTGACAGGTACAAGCAGGCAAGGGACTCCCCCAACCACCCCATTCATGCCCATCAGCACATCTGATGGACACAGGCGGGTAGGGGAATCCCTAGAGTCCCTGAGCAGAGAGGGCAGGAGCATTTCTACCCTGGGTGGGGCCTGAGCTGCATGTACTCTCACAGTCTCAGTTGACTGGTGGGGGCAAGCATGGGTTCCCAGCAGTTCCAGTGTCTGACAGGGAGTCAACATTCACCCACATTGATTCAGTCATGCCTTTGGCTTACTGTGGATCCTGTCTGGGTCATCTTGGATGGGGATTTAGACAGGCATGTGAAAGCATGTGGAGGGCGGGGGCAGAGGGCAGAGAAAACAGAGAGCTAGACGGGAAGAAGGAACCAGCCTGCTGGGCAACTGCAAAAGTCACAGCAGAGTCTCCAAGGAGAGGAAATGGGGCCAATTTATTTCATTCAAATTGATCACTAACCAAAATTTATAAAAATAAAGTCCTCATTGAATATTGATGAACACAATGGTTGTTTTTATATATTTTTGTCAAATAGACTTAGCAAAGACATCTTAGACAAGAAGATGCACCACAAGGGTCTAAATACATAGTGGAGTTACCCTCAATCGCTCAAGTAGGTATTTATTGATTATATACTATATGCCTAACCCTGAATAATACATCTTCTCCCTTTCACTGAGCCTGCACATGCCCCACAGACACTGTGTCCTCTCGTGTAGACCCTGAATGGAGCAGCCAGACAGCCCCACAATGGGCCAACAGAGTTCTCCTACCAGCCTGAGTGTGGGCCTCTTTGATGATTTGTGTTTACACTATAATAACACCATATGGAAATTTAATAGAATCATTCATAATTTATGACATTAAACAAGAAATGTCATTATTTTATTAGTCTTTAAAAGTGGTGCGGTTACTTGCACTAGTGTGGGCCACAGCACAGTTCTGACCGCAGTCAGAGACTGAAAATGCTTCCAAAAACCAAGTTTCCCTTACACACAAAAAAGCCACCTAAGAAACAAATCAAACAAAAGCTAATGTTTTCATAGGATAAAGAACCCATTTACTTTAGTAAGCTTTCTCCCAGGGTCTTGCTTCAAGTTTCCTACTTTAACCTCAGATTTCAATTAAACAGACAAGAAACTTTCAGCACAAGTGCACAGTAAAAAAAAAAAAAAAACACAGTTTTCAGCGCGCGCGCACACACACACACACACACACACGTGCCTTTGGCTTTAAACCAACAGGAAAATAATGGCTTTCACAACCACACATGGAGTCTAAACCTCTAAGGAAGGATGTAAAAAAGTTACAACAGCAACAACCAAAGCGGTGTTTCAGCCTTCTGCACTCAGTCAGAAAACACTGTCAATTTTAGTTTGATTTTTATATGCAACAATTTCACCTTCAAAATTTCCACGTGCTTTGGCTCTTTCCTTCTATAACTTTAGAGCATCTTAGATAGTCTCAAAGCTCTCCACTCGGCAGAGGGCTGTATCCTTCAACTTTAGGCTCAGATTCCAGCCAAGGTCTTTGGTAGGCATTCTGGAGACTTTTGCCAGCCATGGCTTCTCATTGGCCATGCTTAGACCTCCAAACAAAGTGTGCCCATATGCTTATTTGCATAGGGCCTCTACATTCTCCTGTGGGTGAGACAAGGTGAACTAACTCTTCAGGGATGCTGAAAATACAATAGAACTAATTCTACACACAGGAACTAATCAGAGAGTCCACTGTTTTAAAATTAAAATAATAAAGAGTACTTTCTTGGGAGCTGCCTACACAGAATATGTTTGCTAGTGAGCATTTCTGAAGAAATGAGCATGGCTTTGATCTTGATGGGTGCTCAGCAGAAGTAGATGCAGTTTTCTGAGTCTACAGCCATTTGGACTGAGAAAAGAATCCATGAGTCATGACATAGAGCTCTCAGACTATTCTGTCCCAAAAGCTATCAGTTGAGGATAAAGAGCATTGAAAACTATGGACACTCCATACTTATGGGAATAAACAGAAAGCCAGAATTCTTACCTTTTCTTCTTTTGCTCTTATTATTGACTCAGGTAAGATAGAGGTGAACAAAATGGAAGCAGAGAGCTTTTACAGGCCTTCGAGAGGGCTGCCTACCACACATGGGCAAGGCACACTCCGCTTGACAAGCTATACCTTTGAATCACATGATTTTCTTTGAGGAATAAATGACACTTTAAGAGTTGAAATAGTAAACCAATTATGATTTATATCTTTGCTCTAATTTATTTCACCTAACTTGTTTAATCATATTGTAGCTCATGGAGCCAGACAAGACCTTCATAAAAATCATTTGATTTTGCCCCACCTTTGAGGAGAAAAACACATTTCTACCCTGACATTTAAGATGAGGAAATGAGACTCAGAAAGAGAAGGTTTTTGCAGAAATTTACACAGCTAGTAAAAGGTAACAGGAAAAATCCAGGTCTCCTGCCTCCTGGGCATTTGACAGATGAAACGTGGACCTGGAAACCAAGGAGCCATCCTTGGGGGCAACCAGACGGACAGAGGAGGGGCTGGGGCACCATACCAGGGTGTCTTTTACTAAACAGTCTCATACTCAACAATTTATAGTTCTGAGTTACAGAACAGTATAGACTCTTCTTAAAAAAGAAGTAAGAGAGAGAGAGAGGAAGAGATTTTACAGGGTCTATTTGTTTCTAAAAGTTTACATGACTAAATGTTTCAACTCCTATGGCTGGATTTCCTGGATTTCTATTTAGGATTGACAGTTGTTAGCCTTTAAGTATGCAGAATAAATTTTAGACTTCTCAGGTACAACAATACCTAAAACTTTTATTTTTCAAATCATAATAAGACATGATTCCATCTGGTAAGACTGCTTTGGAAATGTGGAACGTTTCTGAATTGAATTTGAACTGCCATTGATCTTTATATTACACAATCTATAAATACCCTTCTGCTTCTGTTGTGAGTCTAAGGTTTCGGTCCATGCTCCTTGTGGACTGCTGAAAATTTCAATTTACATCAAAATAGGTTGATATCCATAGAGCTGGCTTTCTTGCTCACTTCAAAGCTCTGGCCCGAGTCAACCTTGGTTGGGTTAATTGTGAATTTTTGTGAAAAAATAAAGGAAGCTTAGAGTCATATGGTTTAAACATCTCTAAATGAAAATCGTGAGTAGATAAATAACTCTTTCATGGAGCCATTGGGCAGAAGACAATGATAGATTTCCTGCTCTGAAAACTCCAAGTGAATAATTACTAATTTTTAGAAACCATTTCTTGTAAGAATTCCTACACTGAAACATGTGCCCAAATTATGAATCATTGCCATGAACCCAGATCTTCACATTTCATGCATTTAAAAATAAAAGTTGTTACTCAGGGTGTATTCTAGAAGTACATTGTTTTGTGGAGGGCTTATACATTCTTATGTTCAAAAGTGTCTCATAGTTGAAGAAGTTTGAGAAATTTGTAGCTTCACAGATTTACTTAGATTTATTTCCTACAGGAGTTCCCAACTTCAGTATATTGGCCTGTGCACTTCTCAAATATATTTTGTCATAAAAGCTATGTGTCCCAGAATATCTCATGACTTCTAGAGTGCATGCCTTGATAAAAAGTTGTGTTTTGTTTTACTGTGGGTTTGAAGGAACGTGGACCAATGTATGATGAAACAGGGAAAGAATGTAATCTTACTGAGCAGTTACTATTCTATAAACCCAAAAGGAAGTTGATTATCAAATTTACAATTTACATAAAAACTTTCCTTATTTTCTGGAACCACAGAGTCTCTTTAGAGCAACAGTAATTATTAAAAGTCACTGACAAGATGATCAGATTTACATGAATTTTGAGGTGACATCCAAATGCAACTTTATATTTGGCTGCATTTTGCCAAATTTCAATTTGTATCTGTAACAAAATAAGCCACGTGAGTTTTGAGGAAATGAGATTATAGCAAGAAAGGCAATAGCTCCAATATAAACATTTAAAATATTAATCAAAAATCTTCTTGGACATTCAGGAGTTCCCACCACAAAAAAATGTTTTCTTTGGAGCTGGGCCACAGCAAGGTTACTGCCTCCCTCACTGTCCCATTAGCTTATGAAGTTCAACAGAAGACCAGGGTCTGAGGGCCTGAGCTGGACTCAGGAGTGAACTTGCTAACGGTTAGATTCCTGTCCCCTCCTTTTCTCACTTTGACTCCTGTATACCCATTTTACCAAAGAGCTTCCAACTCTCCTTCAGCCGTTCAGTCTCAGAACAGCAGCCATTATCTTTGTGAAGCCTTCCTAGGCTTTCCTGAGCATCTGTGCCTTCACTGCCCAAGATACATGTGCAAAGTCACTGCCCTCTTGCTGGGGACACAGTTTTTCACCCACACATTTTCTAGGTGGGTGGGGGTGAGAGCCAGAAGCTTTACTGGAGGCTTTGTGTCTCAGTAAATATTCAACTCCTATTTACTCAGCCTTTCTCCTCAACTTCAAACAGGATTGTTTTTCTTTTCCTCCATGGCCTTCTGAGTGTCATTCATGCAAAACCAGGGAGAGGCCCCAGACCTCAGCATTCCAGCTTTCCTTCCTTCTGCTATTGACAGGCATGAAAGTCATGCTAAGTGCTGCCAGTTTCCCACCATGGAAAAGAATTCCTTCTGACCTGGGACTGTCAAAAACACACACATCATGATGGCTTTACTTGGATCCAAGAACCACCCCATCAGAGCACCAGCAGATACATACTTTAATGGAAGAAGTGAGTCTCGAGCCACGTGAAGCAGGCCCTCCTTTCACCACAGGGTGAGATGCAGAGATTCTGGAATGCTGTTGTGAATGCAGAGTTCAGACATCACATTTAAACTTTAGACTTTAATCTCCCAAGTGCTCTGCCAAGTATCATCTTCCCCAGAAGCTCAAATAGCCCTGTTGAGACTATGGAGGCCTGCCCCAGGGAGACTGGCTGTTAGGATATCCTGACCATAAACACCAACCTCCTCTCAGTTACCTTTCTTGGGACTCCCAGTAACACAAAAGCTTCAGGCAAAGTGTGTTTCTGATTAAGCCTCTTTCTTATAAAGTATTTGTCTTCTACTGGGGTTGGGAGTCAGCCTCTTTCTTATAAAGTATTTGTCTTCTACTAGGGTTGGGAGAATACCCCAGATTATAAGGGAGGGTTATATTCAAAGCCACATGTGTAGGGATCTTCTCTATAGATGGAATTCTCCTTTGAGAGACAAGAGATAACTTTGACTAGTGGGAACCCTCAAGCAAACATGAATGGGGGAGAATGCCATGTGTTCTTCTACATATATAAAACCTTTACCAATATGCAGCTCAAGACAAAGGAAATAAATGGCAATTCGCTGATACTTCCACCCAGTGCCCTTTCCCTCCACGTTTGATTACTGAAAACTCTGAGCATTCCTATTTGGAAAAAGAAAATAAAGAAACAGACCTTTGCTACAAAACAGATGTGATTTGTAGCAAAGTAAGGAGGAGCAATGAGCAGTGTTCCAATAACTAGAAATCTATTAAGACATGATTAACAATCACTGTTTAAGTATCTGGGGCCAAAAATTCTATAAGCTGGCTCAGCAAATACTCAGTAATGCCTCTTAGTGGGGCCAGTCCTAGACCCTTGGCCTGTTGGAAACCAGGAGGTGGAACTGGGACACTTGTCAGCCAACAATCCCTTTTCAAGCCTCAGACTTCGCTGTTGTTTTTAATTCCCAGATGCAGACCCCATTTCAGAGAAAATGCCAAACCCTAGTTTCTGTCAAGTTGGATTCTGTCCATTTTATGTATTTTGATATTAACACTGCAGAGGCCAAACACTTTTCAGAGACTCCAGGAGATCCAGACCTGCACCCAGGGCCAAGTCTAGATTTAGAAACTCACATGTTCCGGACACTTCAGATGAGAAGCCCTCTCATGTGAGAAGTCACTGCTGATGGACAACTGTCCTGGGGCCATGTCATCGGAAGTGTCAACCCCAACACCAGACGTGAACTGGTGCCAGTGTTTCAGTGATATGGTGCAGACCATGGCATCCATGGTAACTGAAGCATCCCCTATCCCTGATTTGAAGTCTTCCTAGAATTTCTGTTAAGGACTAATTATTTTTAACAAGGAAACATCAAAATCAATACACACAGATCACATTTTTTCAAGCGACTTTCCTGGTCCACATTATTCATCAAAAGTCACTGTCATTTGTTCAGAGGATGAAGGCTTGAAAGGAATTACAGTCATTTTATTGGAATTGTGTTGAGAAGAGTTCTCAGATTCCGGCATCCTCAGTTTTGAGAGTATGTTAAAATGAACCTGATTTTTTTTTTTTTTTAATGCTTACAAGCTTATATCTCTGGCAAGTCTACTCTGATTTGACCTGAGGAAAGGCACTATAATTGCATGCTGGCCACAGGCTTGGAGGTTAAGAACCTTTGCCCCCATTCAGCCACAGTTTCTGGATGTCCTCTTCCACCACCACCCAGCCTCTGTCTGCCTCACTGAAATTTCCCATCATTTAATTGCTGGAATGTTGCCCAGAGAAAGTAACACCTGAGTCAAATGCAGTCCATGCTGGAGGCCACCAAAATGGGCTCAACCATTTTCCATTCCACTTGGTGCTTTTATAGATTTCCAATATTCAGGAAAGCTTATAAATAAATAAGCCAGAGAGGAAAGAGAAACCTTCCCCCATTTCATTGTTCTCCTTGTTTAACAATAGGGAACCCTAATATTATTTTCCTCCTCCATCCCCTTAAGACCTACCATCCGCATATGCAGTACCAACAAAGGCAATATCAGTGGTAGCAGTCATCCCCCTTAAAAAAATACTTTCAGGAAAAAAGTACTATAGCTACCTCTCTTCTCTTTTATTTACTGAGCTCTGAGTTTCCACAATATTATTCTTTAGTCCTTGAGGAAGTAATACACTCTCACCCTTAAAATGCTGTAAGTAGTCGATAATCCATTATTACAGTAAGCCGTTCACTCTCACAGTAATTATCTAATAACCCTTTATAAAAGACCGTGGCTTCCTAATCTGTTTATAATTATCATTTCAATGATCCCACACATTAATGTCTGACCTTCAGCAACTCTGACCTGATCTTAATTAACTCTAATATCAAATCATCGCTACATAAGAAACTAGCCATGACCAAATGAATGAACCCCAGGTACAGTTAATTTCTGGAGCAATTATCTTTTCATGTAGGGAGATTTAAATGATTATCTGCACAATTTCACACAGTTTTATGTAATTCTGTGACATTATAAATTCTGTTTTAAATCATATTTCAAAGGCAGGGCTCCACAGTCTGGTTTTGTCTAGTTTTCTCAAGTACTTGTCTACAACATCACACACCATCCCTGTGTAATACAGGATGGTTTGTGTCATTATTTTTAATTATAAACAAATAACAAAAATAGACCTTACAAAGTAATATGTTATAGTTAAGTGAATAACTATACCGCTAGGTAATCTAGAAGCAAATAGCATCCAGTTTAAATCATTAAAGGAAATACTGCGTTATGAAGAAATACTGAAGTAATTAATAATATAATAATATGTTGTAAAAAATTAGAAAACCTGAAGTGTGTGTTGATATGTGTAGGCTGTGAACTAAGTGCCAGACTGGAAAGCATTTATCATCTTAACCAAGCCTGAAGGGGATGCTGCTCAGGAAAATATCTGAGGCTCCAGTGGAACTTTATTTCAAACCTGAGATACACATGGGTATTTTTGTTTGTAAACATTTAACCTCCCAAGTGAAGTTATGTGTTTACACTAGCTTCCATTTTCACAGATGTCCAGTAGACTTAGGGCTAAATACACAAGCAAATTGGCCATATTGCAGAAATGTTTGGATGTAAACAAAGCCTTGAAAAGAGATGCAGTTAGAAAATGTTTGCTCAGCATCGTCTCTGGCGTCAAAAATTAAGGGAACGTTGATCAATGTGCAGCATTTCAACAAGTCTATTCACTGTTCCCTGCTCTTGACACAACTTATCAGGCACACACATTTAGCTTTCCTGGTCAAAGTTCTTGCAATGCTTAACATTTCATCCCAGATATCAAAACATTTGTCCTGCAGCCATGGCCGGAGACAGCAGCCTGATGAGGGAGACTGATGTGAAAGTCACATGAATGGAGAATGCCACATGCTTCTCAGGGATGTCACAGGGATCTGCCATAATGGATCACCCTAGCCACCAGAAGGGGCATTCACTTCCTGACCACGTATCTTCTCTTCCTCAGAGTTATTATTTGCAGAAATAAAAAGATGACCTATGCTTTATGTCAAATAGCTTAACAGATGCCAGGTGAGGGGACCATTTCTTTATCAATAACAGAGTACTGGGGATATTTTAAATTGATAAATATTTTAAATGACTATGTCCTATAGGTCTGTTGAAATTTAAATGTGTGCATCGAAAGGCAAAAGGTGACTGCATTAAGAACCCATCTCCAGGTGTTAACTTTCATCAGAGGTTCAGGGGCTTGATGGAAGGAAATTGTTGGCACTTCTGATTCGTCATGGCTTGTCCCCACTCTCACCTAGCATCCAGGGCTGATGGCCCCAGTCCTGGGAGCAGCCCCTGGAGATCAAACTCTTTCTGGGTCTGATCCCACACCTGACACCCAACAGGATTCAAGTCAAGCCTAATTGTGGCTGTGACAGTGACACCACCAGAATATTCCACTCTGACACATCTGTCATCTTGACAATGCCATCTATTGCTTTTAACATTAAAATGTTTTAAATATACAGGTAGCAGTTATTGCAAAGGATTAAATCATTAAATAATTTCAAATCTTTCGATGGTTCTCTTCTGCATACCTGCCAGTTCCAAGACAGATTTAGAAATGATTGTGTCCCCAGTGTGAGGAATTACGTTGTGTATGGTACATACTGGGCTCTCTGCTCCTTTCTCATCCTTTGGAAAGTCTCTGTGTCTCCTTTTTGCTGCTGAGTTGAAAGTATAAAGAACTTTATGTCATTCATTTCTCTCCTTAAAACAAAACAAAACAAAACAACAACAACAAAAAAAAAAAACCCTTGGGCTTACACTCTCCTTTTTAATCACTGAAGCTCCTAGGTTAACTTCCCTGTTTTATGTAATGTTTGACATTTGGGTCTAATGTTTTAGTTTAAATATATGATTTAATTACAACTTATCTCATTATGAAGTCAGTCATTTTTAACACAAAAAATTCAACCCACTCAATGATTTTCTCTAAGGCTTAGGGTCGGGGGTCCAGACAATGGCTCCTCATCCTGAAGGAGACCTCTGTTGGCATATTCATATCCATTGTTAGGGGACAAAGTGATGTAAAGATTTTTGCAAAGAGGGTAATCTCTTGGCTGTGTCATCTTTGAACAAAACCATCTGTCAGGTAGCCTTGCTCTGAGAAATGAGCAGGAGACCACTCTAGGTTTAGACAATAGGTTTGTTGAGGGAAAAGGGGGAAGGGGGTGGAGGGAAGAGGAAACCCCGGATCGACTCAAGAGCCCATAGGAGCAAGGAGCAAGGGGAAAGGGGAAAGGAGAGAGGGTAGTTTCCTTGTTACCAGCATCTTGCTGGGTTTTGTATCTCGACCCGCTCTCCAGTTCTTAGTTTTCAATTGGGAAGTTTCACACAAATGCATGAAAATATGTTCATCCCATATTGTAAAGTAAAACATAAGTTACAAAGCAGCATATTTAGTATCAGCTCACGCTGTGTAGGATAAAAATCCCAAATTGTGTGTGTGCGCGTTTGTATACATACATACATACATCAAAAACTTAACTGTTCTTATTTCTTTGTGGTGTGAGTTTTTCTGCTTATATGTATTTTTTTTAATGAACAAGTGTCACAGAATTAAAATTTTTTAAATAAGAGCAGTAATTTACAACCAGCTTATAAGGGCAATTGGGGGCCCCTAACCTCTTGATGAAATGAAATAACTATTAAAATGTAAACCTCAAATCACCTCTGGATGTCTTAGCCAGAGAAATAAAACTGACAATTATTACAAAAAAAGGGGGGTGGGGAGTAAGGGGGAGTGGAGACTCCTGGTTATCCACGTGGGCCGCAGTCGCCTGCCGGAGCCTCTGCAGATGCCGTCGCCACTCTCTACCAAACACGCGTCCAGTTAGGGTGAGCCTGTCCACCAACGCATCCAGTAGGTCATTTACAACTCCCTGCTTTTTCCCAACCAGGCCGGTCAACAAGTGAGGCTAAGTCCCTTAACATTTCCTCTGGGAACAAAAGAAGTCCATTATCATTTCTATGTGAGGAGCTAGGACCAGGCTGATTTGAATAAAGTTCATTTGCATACGTCAGAAGTCCAAGTGGGCATTCCAGCCGCCTCCAAGTTCTGACACCACCACTACTACATCAACAGCTGCGATGAGGATTTACACTCTCATCCTCGCAGGTGCTCCCTTTGGAGAGCGTTGAACCAGATGAACTGAACAATGCACGTTAAGTATTTGGTATACAGTAAGAAGAGAGAACAAGATGAGAACCTGTGTCATGGGATAGTGCATACCATGGGATGGGCAGTTCCTGCCCACAGAGTATGTCTGGATAGCCACTAACCATCCAACGAAAAGATCCTCCTGGAGGTCATAGCCAGGACTCCTTGCGTTCTCCAGGCTGCTTCTAGTGGTGGTCAGAGAGCCCTGGAAGCCTAGGTATGAGGGTCTGTTGGTATTCAACCAGGAATTGCTTCCAGTGCTAAGGAAACTGTCTCCTGGCTAGTGCTAACTAGTCATGATATTGTCTTCATTAATGTGTTCTTATTTTTATTCCTGTCACCCCGAATTTGCACATTTGAACATTGCATTGTACCATTCAGTGAAAAATGTTCCTATTTAGTAAATCAAATATCAGTTCCTATTTAATCGTTTTATTATAGAGTTTAACACACAACACACACACACACACACACACACACTGAGTAACATGTATAAAACTTAAAAGACAACTCAAGAAATCCCCAGGTAAAGAAATAGAATATTTCTAGACCACCAAGTGCCCCATTTACTCCACTTCAAATCATAACCCTACCTTTCCTTAACAAAGATGAACATTATCCTGATTTCTGGTACTGTGATTTATATTTTAAACTCTAAAGCCTTGGATGTATGGGATCAGAATCTTGTTTTTCTAGCATCTCTTCTTCTACATCACATTTGGGAGACATAATCATTTTGGTTTTTGTAGCTGTGGCTCTTTTAATTTATATGCTTGTAATATTCTATTGTATAAATATACAAAAGTTTTTCAAAAATGAATACATTAATTTACACTCCAACAGCATGCATGAGAGTCCTCCTTGCTTACATCTTCTCAATATTTAGCATTGTCTTGTGATTTCTTTCTTTTCCTCTTTCTATGTTACCCATTAGGGCAGAGGTCTAGTTGTATTTATTGTGGTTGAATTTGTGTTTCCTAATTCCTATATTAAATACTTTTTCTTTTTCATTTTCATTTTTATTTTTTTACCATTTGGATATCTTTGTGAGGGGCCTGTTCAAGCTCTCCTGCTATTGTTTTTGCCTATTGAGTTCTTTACTTATAAAAAAAAAGTAATTTATAAGAGCTCTTTCTATATTTGGGATGTGTATATCCACTACATATGTTAGAAATATCTCCAACTTTGTGGCTTTTTTTTCAGCTCCTTAATAATGATTTTAATCAACAGAAATTTTTAACTGTAATAAAGCAATTTTTGTATCTCACTTTCTATGGGAGCATGAAATAGTCTCTGATATTGTCTTCTAGAAGTTTAATTATTTGCCTCTTACATTTAAATTAACAATCCACCTAATGTGGATTTTTTAAAATGTTGTAAAGTGTGGATCAAATTGCAATATTTTGCTCTGACACCATATATTAAAAGATCATCATTATCCCCGTGTAGTTCCTCCTGTGTCATAAATGACATGCTCAGTCCTGATTCTGGGTCTCTGTTCTGTTCCTTTTATTTATATTGCACCCACAGTCTTAATTGTTGCCACTTTAAAATGAACCTTGATATCTGGTTGAAGGATTTTCCCCTCCTTGCTATTCTTTGGGATTGGCATCTCTGTTTTTCAACCTTTGAATTTATATACTAATTTTGTAATGAATGTTCCAATCATGAACATACTTATTCTTTATTTAGGTCTTCATCAAAGCTTTGTAGATTTCAGTGTACATATTCTGTTAGCTATATTCTTGTATATTTAATAATCTTTTATATTTCTTTGCTGATATACATGTATATGCATATAATTTTATATATATAATAAAAATTAATCTTGTATGTTAATCTTATATCTAGCAACATTGCAAAGATATTTAATTAGTTTGGATAGTTTTTCTCTTGGCTTTCTGGTCCACATGGCTAGTAAGGATCAGCCTGTATCAGTCTAACTAACCTCAAGGACTAGTATAAAGGTGAGATAATTTTTTAAAAAGTAAGTATGAGAAAGAAATCGTCGGCAGCCGTCCGTCTCGAGAGACGATGGTGTAGCTTCTTAAGAGTCTATCTGCACCGCTGAGAATGGCTGTGCAGTCCGACTCGGGAGTGACACGGTATCTGTCTCCTCCCGTGTTGAATCGACATCTTGCGATGATGCTGGAGTGTCCTCTCCAGTGAAGCTGAAGCTACAGAGCCTGGGCAGGGTGATATGGAGGGTCTGCTGTTGCCCATGCAGCAGACTCCCCCTCTCTTCGCAGCTGAAGGGTCCAAGGGAAAGACGGAGTCAATACAGCTTGGCTTCAGGTGCGCCCCAGGAGTTGCCGGTGTTGACTACAACGTCGAACCGCGTTAGGGACTCCGGCTCCGGATTTTCTGTCGGGGTTTATTCCCTTAGCCTTTCCCCTGAAGAGGTATGCCGCAAGGCAGCGGAGGTTTTTTGGAATCAGAGTTTTCCTTCTCTGATGTGCCCTGACTGGAAGATCGAACCAGCGACACTTAGCTCGCAGGCCGACGCTCAATCCACTGAGCCAAACCAGCCAGGGTAGGCTGGTTTCTGAGAAAGAAATAAAGTTATGATAAAATGGTTAATTCAACTGTAAGATTTAATACCTAACTTGTTCTATTACTAGGAGGTATGTTAAAAAATCAACTATGATTGCAAATCTGCCTTTTTCTGTTTAGGTTTGCCATTCATAAAACTTTAGGCTACATTATTAGATATATATTAATATAAATAGTAGATTGAAAAATCAGTAAGGACTTAGATAATTAGAATGGGTGCACGATTAATAAAACTGGGAGAATGGACACACTACACTCAGGAACAATAGGATACGCATTCTTTTCTAATACACACAAAATTTTTACTATTTTACAGAATTGAAGTCATGTGGAGCATGTATTCTGACCAGGATAGAATGAAGTTATAATTGAATTTTAAGAGATAAACAGAAAATCTCCAAATGTTTGGAAATTAAACAGCATATTTCTAAATATTTTATCAGTCAAAAACTAAGTAAATTACAGTGGAAAATAGAAATACTTAAAATTAAATATTAACAAATAAAATAAACTCAAAGAATGCAGCTAAAGCAGTACTTAGAGAGAAATTCAGAGCCTTAGTGTAAATATAAGAACAAGACAATAACTAAAAATTAGTGACCTAGCCATTTAGATCAAGAAATATTGATAGATTTTTTAAAAAATATTTTATTGATTATACTGTTACAGTTGTCCCAATTTCTTTTCCCTCTGCTCCCCTCCACCCACTGACTCCCCTCCCTCCAGTTGTCCCCCACTTTTAGTCCATGTCCATTGGTTGTGCATATAGTTCTTCTCAACCTCTTCCTGTCTACTCCATTCCCTCCTACCATGCTTCTTAATTCCTGTACCATCTCCCTCCCTTTCCCCCTTCCCCCTCCCTGCTGACCTCCCCCCAATATGTTCCCCATACCTGTAATTCTTTTACCACTCTCGTTGCCTATTTAGTTTGCCTTTGTTTTGATTTCCTAGCTTCTGTTGTTGGTTATTGTGGTGCAGTTTTCATTTTAATGTTCATAATTTTGATCCTCCTTCTTCTAAACCAGTCCCTTTAACATCTTATATAATAGTGGATTTTTAAGTTAAGATTGCCTTAACTTCTGAAGAAAGTGCCAAAGTTTTTAAAAGTAGTTATACATTTTACATTTCCAACAGAAATTCATGAGGTTTCCATTTTTACCACATCTTTGCAGCACTTGATAGTCAGTTTCTTTAACTACGTATACCCATTTTAGTGGAGTGTAGTGGCTTCTTATTATGGTTTTAAATTGGATTTTTCTAGTGACATTATGGTGAACATCTTTCCATGTGCATATTATGTTCATTTTTTAGTAAGATATCTTTTCATATCCTTTGCCCTTTTTTACTGAGAAATTTTCCCATTATTGAATTGTAAGAGTTCTTTATATACCCTAATAACAGTACTTTATTGGATATATTATTTTCATAATATCCCCTGTGTGGCTTTTATTTTCAATCCTTTAACAGTATCATTTGAAATCAAAAAACTTTTTTTATATTTTTGCTGAAATTCAATTTATCTATGTATTATCTTTTACTGCCATGATGAAAACTCTTTCCCTAATTGAATGTTAAAATGATTATTTCTGTGTTTTTTAAAGAAAGTTTATTGTTTTAACTCACATCTAGATCTAATTTTGAGTCAATTGTCATATATATATATATATATATATATATATATATATATATATATAT
Source organism: Furipterus horrens (assembly GCF_987537825.1). Lineage (NCBI taxonomy): Eukaryota > Metazoa > Chordata > Mammalia > Chiroptera > Furipteridae > Furipterus > Furipterus horrens. The sequence continues at coordinate 33,218,692 of NW_028327175.1, forward strand.
ATATATATAATGTGAAGTAATGTTCTAAATCCTTAGTTTTTTTTTGTCCTGCACATTGATACCCAGTCATCCCAGCATTATTGAAAAGTCTGTACTTTATCCATTGATCTGCCTTGGTTTGTTTGTTGAAAATTTATTAACAACAATGGAAGGTTTTATTTCTGGCTTCTCAACCTGTTCCATTGATCTATACATTTCATCCTTAGTCCAATGTTACGTTGTTTTGACTTCTGTACCTCTTTAGTCAGTTTGAAATCAGATAGTTGAAGTCCTCCAAGTTTTTATTTCACTTTCATGTTATCTCTTTTAATCCTATGAAATGAGCATGCTTGTACCCATTTACAGATGAGTACTCAATGTCAGGGAAAAGACGTAAGTGAACTTAAGTCACACAAGTAGTAATCAACAGAACTGGATTTCAACTGAGTTCTGTCTGGCTCTGGTACACTGGCTCTTTTAATGGCATCTTCTGCTTCCTTCACCCACCACTCCACATTTTCCGCGCCCATCAGGAGACCTCTGGGCAAGATTGAGAAAGCCAGCACTGCCTTGGACAAATACTTCAGGAAAAAAGTTGTGATCATGGAAGCCTGTGTGATTTGTGAGATAATCTTCAAACACAGGTAAACACAAAGCAGCTCTGTTCTCTGCAAGAATCAAGATAAGATCACCTAGTTTGGGTCAAAGTGATTTCTCATACCCATTAAATAAGTACAAAGCCAGATACAAAAATATTAGAATGTGATTCTCTACCTAAAAATCAAAATCTTCTCAACTCTATGGAGCAATTTCTCCACCTGCCAAGATGCCACCACTGCAGGTGAGTCCTTCTGAAAGGAAGACAGCACTCTGGCCACTGTCCTGCCTCCTCCTCACATGAACATGTGCTTTGACACACTCAGTCTGTGCTCTTAGTTGACTCTCATTGCCAAGTGCTCTTCCTTTGTGCATTACCAGGCTCCAGGAATGATGGAAGTTTCCATTGTCTCATCTGGCATGGGCTTGGGTACATTTCCTGTTCGCCCTCAGTGCTGCATGTCCTGCAGTTCATGTGTGCCTAAATGAGTCATTGTTTCTCAGAAGGTCTGGCTCAGGGCTCATATTTGCTGTGTTCTCCTCTGGTGCCTGCAGAATTGAACCTCATTGTCATATATTGAGCACCATTTCATTTGAATGGAAACAATGTACAAATACAAACACTATCATTTATTGTGAATTTCCTGTTTTACAGCCATATGTTCATTTCCCCTAATATTACACAATCTTAGGTAGACAGAAATCACTTGTTGTAGAGGGTGGGATAATTCAAGAACAATAAGAGCACTAATTGACATGACTGGCAATAGAACAACACAAGCTTGCTGACAGAGAGGAACGTTTGCTATATTTCTATCGCTGACTAAACTAAACTTAACTTACAAGATTGATATGCAAGAAATTTCTTAATATTTCACAACCTGTATAAGTTGATCTTTGCTGTGTAACAAACAGCCTGAAAGATTAGTATCTTATAATATTTATATTCATGAGTTGTAGTTCCAGAGATTGGCAGTTTGGACTGGGCTCCAGTGAGTGACTTACCTACTTATTTCCCTGGAAGTGAGCACAGCCAGTGTTGGTCATCTTAGATGGTCTATCCCCAGCTATGGCTGTTAACTGAGTTTCTTGATTGTGCTCCATGAGACCTTTCTCGCAGACTGGCTCAGAATCAGGGTTTCAACTTCAAACGCAGTGAGGAGAGGGAATCTCCAATGCACCAGCATGTTTCACAACTCTGCTTGAGGCTCATCTCCTAATGTTTTGTTGTTCCCGTTTACACAGAGCTAAGCCTTTATTCAATGAGTGGAGAAACAGGTGCCAACTTCTGACAGAGGGCTAAAAACAATACTTCAAAATCTACCACACACCAGACACTTCTCATCACATCACTCCTTATAGTGCTCTTTAAGTCAGTCCTTCCCTCTCATCTGCCACAGGACTGTACTTTTTGGTTACATACATTTTAATTGGATGATTTATCCATCCACTCAATAAATATTTACTGAGCACCTACTATGTGACAGGCATAGCTTTAAGTAGTAGAGACATGAAGACAGAGCACTAGAAGGATTTCAACACCATTCAGAGGAAGATCAAGAGAACATTAGTGCAAAAAGTGCAGTTAGTAATAAAGGCAGATATTCTGTTAAGTGAGTTTGTAGAAAGTACATGGAGGAGCCATGATCTGGGTTTTGCAGGATGGGATAGTTTTCTAGAGGATGAGAATGTAGAGTCTTCAAACAGCATTTATAGGGGAATGAAATAGCTGTGGAGGCTCTATGATCAGAATTACATATTGGAAATATTGTTCAGGCTGAAATGTGAGAGAAAGATTGAAAGACATTAAAAATTTTCAATGTTAATTTTAAGGAAGAGAGTGACTAGGGTCACAGAGATGGTAATGGAGAAAAACCAGAAAGGTTTAAGAGATCCAATGGAGATAAAATCTACAGAAATTGTACATGCTGTGGCAAAGCAGGGGCAGGAAGCAGGCAAGGAAATGACCATGAGGCCCTGCTCAGCAGGTTTTCCCCAACTCTGTCCTCATTGCCCCTGCTCTGTCACCTCAGCCTGCTCCCACCATGCCTCACTGGCCTCATGTGTGATCCTAGTTGCCAGGCATGGTCCTGCTGAGAACCTTGGACTGGCTATGCCCAGGGTTTCCACTTTGTTCACTCTCTTACCTCCATATTCTTCACTGGAGCCACTTCACTCTGAGACCTAAGCCTACCATCCTGCCCCATAGTCCCTTTGTGTTATCTCTCCCTATGACCTTTATAACTTTCTACAATGTATTTTTTAATGATCTTTTATTTATTTGTTTGTTTGTTTATTTATTTATTTTATTTTTAGAGAGAGGGGAAGGAGAAAAAAAGGGAGAGAAATATCACTGTGTGGTTGCCTCTCACTTGCACCCCCAACTGGGGACCTGACGTGCAACCTAGTTATGTGCCCTGACTGGGAATCGAACCAGCGACACTTGGCTCGCAGGCCGACACTCAATCCACTAAGCCACAGCAGCCAGGGCTTCTACAGTGTTTTATATAATTTATTTATCTACCATGGTCCTTCTTCCTTCACTAAAATTTTAAAATATAATGAAAAGAGTGAATTTCATCTGTTTTTTTCACTGATACATCTCCTCTGCCTAGAACAGTGCTTGTCACATAACAGGTACCTAATAGTTGCTAGTCAAATCTATCAATATCAAATGGTCCAGAGGCAGAAAGAACCTCTGCCTCTGGTCCAGAATTTTGGCAGCCTGGAGAACAGCCTGCAAGAAGCACTCAGTGAATTATGCAAATTCTAGAAGAAAGGGAGCAGGCTGAGTGCAGAACAGACTAAGGCGGTGGTGACCAAGAAAAGATCATGATTTGGACAAGGTAGCCTGTAAAAGAAAGTGGACGTAGTGGGAGAGGGGGTGGGTTGGGTGGGGGAGAGAAATTGGGGGAAAAGGGGACAACTGTAATTGAAAAACCAAAATAAAAAAATTAAAAAAAAAAAAAAAAGAAATTTTTAGGGTTGCATGTGGAAAGAGAAAATAAATTCTAGAAAATAGTAAAAAAAAAAAAAAAAAAAAAGAAAGTGGACGTAGAGATTTGTTAGAGAAAATGAGTAGCTCAGGGAAAGCTTTTCAAAGTGGAGTAAACGCAGCTGTGTTACAGGGTGTGAGGTGGAGGTGGAAGAGGAGGGAAACTAGGAGATAAAGAAGAGATAGATGTTGACTGACAGACAATGGCTGAGAAGCTAGAGGAGAGGAGTTCAGTTACAGTAGAAATCTGGCTGTGATAAGAAGCAGGCCAGAGCACAGTTGGAGATTAGGGAACTAAAGCTCTCTTACCATTCTTTGTTTTCTTGGTGAAGCAGGAGGGGAAGAGGAGGATATGGGTAGAGATCTGATGTTGGAATGATGCTCTAGACCAGTGGTTCTCAACCTTCCTAATGCTGCAACCCTTTAATACAGTTCCTCATGTTGTGGTCAGCCTCAACCATAAAATTATTTCCGTTGCTACTTCATCGTTGTAGTTTTGCTACTGTTATGAATCGTAACGTAAATATCTGATATGCAGGATGTATTCTCATTGTTACAAATTGAACATAATTAAAGCATAGTGATTAATCACACAAACAATATGTAATTATATATGTGTTTTCCGATGGTCTTAGGCGACCCCTGTGAAAGGGTCATTTGACTCCCAAAGGGGTCGCAACCCACAGGTTGAGAACCACTGCTCTAGGGCCTGGACGAGAAAGACCCAATGTGGACACACTGAAGGCCATCTGGCAGCATGGAAGGGTCAACCAGGCTGTTATTCCCTCAAGAGTGCTTCTTCAATGTCTCCCATGTCCATTGTCATTGTACACTGGAGGCAGCCTGTGTAGCAGCTAAGACAATGCTTCCCACATCAGACCACCCTGCCACACCACTGAACCCACTGCACCTGCAACTGGAGGATGTCAACAGATTCCACCTCAGGGTAACATAGGTCTGGACTGGGTAAGCACTCAATAATAAACTTTTCTTCTCATCTTCTTTTACAGTGCACACAGCTGATTATCTACTGTGTAAATGTGTACCCTGTTAGTGCAAGGATGAGAAAAACATCTGAGCGACAAAACGCTAACTGTCTGTGTATTATGAATGGCAGTATTTGTGCAAAAATCATTTTCATGAGAGGGTTGCTTTCTCACATGGTAACAAGAATAATGAAGTGATATTAATTGATTCACAATGAAAATCATGAGATCTGAGTAGGGAGCAAACTTCACATCTAACTCTCATATAACTTCTGGTTTCTAGAAGATAAAACTGAGACTCAGGATGGTGAGGATCCTGCCTAAGGCCACACCACAGCTTGGATTTTTGCTATCACCTATGTAGTCAAGCAGTTTGTGCTTTGTTTGGTAAACCAAGGAAAAGAATTGCAAAGTTTTCAACAGAGAGTCTTAATGAAACAGCCCTGGGGCCCTAAGAAACAAAAGGGCCCCACATGTTTGCATAATCACTACCAACAATGACAATGGCACAGACAAAACCGTGACAGTCACATTGCACAACAGAGTCAAGAAAGAACAATAAACTTTATGTAGCACTGAACTCTCTGGAAGATGACAGAGACATTAACATGCCTAGGATACAGCACTGAAGGCTGCAAATTGTACATTCAATCATTTGCACCTATTAGGGTTAAGGTAGTTCAAAGTATGAAGGGAGGTCATCAGCCAAGAAAGAAAAGGGGAACAGACCCATAATGAGTAATGAGTTATGAGAGGCATACCCAAATTCCTTTAGGAAAGTGAAGCAAAGAGGTAACTCAGAACACTAAATATTTAGGACCATGTTACTAGAATTAAACTTTATGTAAAGAATTTGAACCTATTAGGAATTATTATCTTCATAAACAAATCAGGCACCAATATTATCATAGAATGGACTTTTTAAAAAAAGTCCACGACAGTACTTCAAAAAAAAAGTACTCTAAAGATGCTTCTGGGAGGGTATCTGCTGACCTTTACCATCTGGTGGTAATGAACTAGGTTATTCTGGCTCTCGGATATGAGGTAACTATATTCATTCCCAAGAAGTGATAAGACAGAAACCAACATCCTGGAATTGGCTTATAAGTTTACCAAGAATTGGGCATAAAAGCTAGTCAAAGAAAAAGTGGACATTTGGAATCAAACAGGAGTTTTTAGGGAGCAAGAGAGAGGACAGTCTGCATAACCCACCCCTTTGCTTCCTTCCACAGGATGCATCCCCAGGGAATCATTACAAGTCAAAACCACTTCCTCTGGCAACAAGATACAATGCTTTCACATTTCATTTGAAGCAGAATGTATACAGTATTCTAGTCGGACTTGAAGACACTGCCTTGAGATACGGGAAGCCAAGTGTGTACCTGCTTTCCTCCTCTCGGGTGAAAATGCACAGCAGCTCAGCACCTGGGAGACCTGAGGTGGCCCAGAGCCATTCCTGCTGCTTCTTCTCATTCTTTTGCTTAGGTTCCCCAAGTCCTAACAAAGGTTTACTAGTCTCAGCATTAGATTTTTAAAACATCAATAAAGTGACTAAAAATTAAGAAATGGTTTTTAGTGAACCTGCCTCCCTCCGAACAATTCAAAATATATAAAAAAGAAATACCCTCTCTGGAGGCTTTACAAAACTTCATGAGAGACTTGTGGTTTTAGGAATATTCTCTGTGTGAGTCTCCATTAGGGAAATAGGTCAGAGTGTTCACAAGAATTAAGTGTCCATTGTCCCAGCCAAACCCACACTTATCACATTCTTCTCTCCATGAATGAATACAAGGTCCTACTGTTGTATTTCCATTTGAAGAAATCTAAGCTCAGAGAGACATGCCACAATATTGTACAACTAGGAAATAAAGAAGCCATGATATAAACGGAGGTCTATTTGATCAGAAGTGTGCTGTGCATCAACTCTCCTGGTGCCAGGGAGGCTACTTGGATCAACAAGCATCATTCACATAGTGTCTATGGCCATGAACGACATATGGGTGAATTGTACCTTCTGTGCCTTTTAAAAATCCTTCTCCTGTGCATAGAAATAGCTTCTTGTTATTGCTGCTGTAATACTTCTGCAATTGGCTGACAATTTCATATTTTATGTTATTTGAGACGTCCTTTAATATTCTCAAAATGGAAATAGAAGTACAGACTTATAAGCATTTAAATTCATTTAAGTGGGAGGGGGGTATGGTGAGACAGATACTGTAAAAAGAATCTGCAAAGCTGCACAAGAGTTGGTATAGAATGTCTATAATGACTGGCAGTATGCTTATTTATATAAAGGGTGGCTCCTAAAAATATATTTATGAAAAATAATTATACAGATAAGATTCTAAACAATGATAAATGGTCTTTCTTGATACTAAAAGTTCAATTTAAAAATTTTTATTTTCATAAAACATTAAGATAAGTATAAGAGAGACAAAGAGGGAGAAACTTTCTATGAGTGAACAAATAAAATATGAAGTCTGGCACATTAATATAAGCATAAAAATAAGACTTTTAATCCTGGGTAAATCACTGATTTACTTTGAGTCTTTTTATGTTATTGCCTCAATTGTTGCCCACGTGGAAGTACTCAGGCATAAACATGTTCACAAACATGTGGAAATGGTAAACGGATATTATTAAAAGCTAAAAAGTGACGGACAGGACTGGGTTTCTGAGAAGGCGCACCTGCTAGGAGGTCTCAGCAGTCAGGTATTCCCAGGTATCCCTGGACATAGGGCTCCTGTTTGATTCTGTTGCTGAACCACCTTACAAAAATCCAAACCTGACCTTCTCACGTGGGCAGACTCTTAGCAGGTCTAACCTGCTTTGTTGTTCTTGTCGACGCAGAGAGGAATAAGATACAGATGTCACAAATCACATTCACATGAATGTCCACCAGACCCTCCAGTCCTCGGGATCTCCCCTAGAGCCTGACTTTTAAGCTGACGTCCCTTTCTCTGTGAGTACCGGACACAGTGCCCAGAGCTGAGACTGCCCGGGCCACTGGCCCACCCCTAGTTGCACCGTCAGCAGTGTTTACTTTTATTTTAAAGTCAGATTGGATGAAATACATTGGAAGCACTGTTAATCATTTAACTAAAATCCCCCTGTAGCTCTTTTCTTCCTTTCAGCGTGACTTTGTGAGCCTTTTGATCTCCTGACTCCTTCCTATATTATAAACCTATATTTAAATATATTTCTACATTTCATCAGACAGTGTGATTTAAATTTACCATCACCTAGATGGCCATTTTAACCCACTCCCTTACTCATTATGGTGGGCAGGCGATTCATGCCCCTTAAAAAAAAGTTTCATGAAAATGACAATGCATTCGAAAATACTTGACAATTTAGCATCACAAAAAGTGTGCTCTGAAGGCCCCTGCTTCCAAATGCAACCCTAATTAAGGGGCTGCTCAGTTTCACTGGCGTTTTTCATATGCAGAAGAGGCCTTATTCAAATGAGGGGCCTTTTGCAGGCGCAACTCTAATAGAGAGCTTAGCATCACTGGGGCTGCTCGTCCAGGCGGATGGCGGCAGAGAAGTTAGCTTGTGGATGCAGATTATGGTTATCCTCTTCACACACCGCGAAATTCTTCACGCTCTGGAAATATTTTGCTTATCAGTAAGAAGCAATGATCAACACCTCACCCCCCAGCCCCAGAGAGACTTGGAAATGAGATCATCAATATTCAGATCGAGCCGGTTCTCACGGTGCCGGACTGGTAATTTGCTTCTCAAGTGAGGGCTTACTGTATACTTCTTAATGTAAACATTTGACGACCATCCATCCACTATCAAATAGAGCGATTAAAAGGTGACTTCCCAGAGAAACACTGACAAGCAGCCACCATTTGGGGTTCTGAAATTTAAAAACCTTAGAAAGGCCCTTTCTTTTTACTTATTTTTTTTTTTTTATTGTTGACACTATTACACGTGTCCCCACCCCCCTTGCTCACCTCCACCCAGTCCCTATCCCTGCCTTCGCTCTAGCTATCACTTTTCTTCCTACCTCTAGGAAAGAACATGGATGCTCGGCTCCTTAAAAAACAAAACAAGAAGTAAACCTAGGAATGCAAGACAAAGCAGATTAGTCCTTCCTTTTGTTTTTGTTTCTAGATGTTTGCCATGATGTCCCCAGGAGGTGGCCCCCTGCAGGCCCCTGACTTGAACGCTCTTACAAATTCCAGGCGATGGAGCTACTAAGTTATGAAGATCATTATAATTTCCATGCCTTGTATTGTCCTTTCAGCCCAGGTTATGTCTGTCCATCCAGAGGAACAAACCCCACAAACAACTGGGCCTGCTCTTGAAGTGCACAGCCTGACTTCTAGAAGGTGGAGAATTGGGAGGAAGAGGGAATGGCCAGGTCAGAAAGACAGGAGTCTGTTGTTACTTGCAGGAGTTTTCAGGTGTCCAGATTCAGAAAAGAAAGTTGTTTCTTTGTTTTGTTTTGTGTTTGTATGCCCGTGCCTTAATACATTGATGCCTAAAGACCTGCTCAGCCTCTAAAAACCAAGTTACGAGTTAACCAATCCAGGTCAGCAGTGGGTCCAGGGGACTAGATGATGGAATGAACCATGACAGGCGACCAAAGGTGTCTTCCAGTGGGCACAGCATTTGCAGGCCAGCAGAGCCTCCATGCTGCACAGGGCATCTCAGAAATCAACTGAGGCATTAGGGGCCACATTTTTAATATAATAGAACAAACAGAAAAGAACGGAATAGAACAAAATAGAAATTATTAGAGGCCATCAAGCCCAGAAAACAGAAGTATTATGTACGTTCAGTTTTTTTATTCATTTGTATATGTGTGTACTGTGTGTGCTTTGGGTGTGTGAGTGGGCTGTGTGCATATTTTGTATTTATGCATATGTGGATAGTACATGTGTGCTGTGTGGTATGTGTGATATGTGGATTGTGTGAAGACCGTGTGTAGAGTATATATTTGGTGTGTGTATCAGGGTTGTGTATTGTGTGCAGACATGTAAGCAGTGTGTGTGTGTGTATAATGTATGTAGAGTATGTGATATATGCAATATGTGGATTGTGTATAGATTGTATGTGGAGTCTGTGTGTGCATGTGTGCACATGAGTGCCCTCGCCCTTGGTGGGGATGTAAAAAGTCAGAAAGCCTCCAGGCTGAGGGGACAGTGAGCTTTGGGGACAGACCACCTGGAGTGTCTCCCCTCTCTGTCACAGACCTGGGTCAAGGGCAGTAATACTGGGCACATGCATGCCCTCTGTGAACAGCCTCCACCCAAGCCTTATGGGAGAACTTCCTAAATGCCATGTACTTTGTATATCCCAGCTCAGACTTGTGTCTGCTCACACAGACCCACACATCCTGGCTCAGAGTGTTCCTGGGCTCCCCAAAGTGAGGGCCACCCCCTGGAGACACAATTTGTAACTCAGGGTGATGGGAGAAGAGAAGGACAGTAAATCCCCCTAAATGCACAGAGAAAAACTGTAACCCCCAGAGAATGCAGCATGACTGACAAAAGTAAATAAAATAAGAAAAACATTTATGAGAAGTCAAAAACACAAAAGCAATGAGGAAAACTAGACCTACCAGACATCAGATTTATTATAGATTCAATAAGTCAAGGAATTTCACAGAAGGCAAAGAGCATGTTTGAAATCAGCGAGGAGCTGGGGAAAATTCCAGGTGCTTCCTAAGGGGTCTTCCAGAATGAACAAGGAGCTGGCTTCAAACCTCCCCACAGAACAAGGTAAAAATCTAAGTGGATAAAAGGTATGCTTTGAATAATTACGAAAACAATAGAAAAAATAAAGAGGGAACAATTCTTTCTCTTTAGGACATAAATCCAAAAGCCAAAAAAATAAAGATTGATAAATGTGAGTTCATAAACATAAAATTTTCCTTACTGAAGGAATATAAGTATTTTCAAGTCAGATTACTGCCAAAGAACTTACCTTCCTAACAGGTAATAAGGTCCTGACGACCCACAAGAAAAACACTGACAGGCAGTAAGTAACTGGACAGACTTTACAGATAAGTCAGCCCAGATGTCTCTTACATAAAAGATAAGACCCTGACCCTCACTCACAGAAGAGAAATGGAAGAGAAAGTTCTTGACACCATTCACACATGGATGGACAAATTATGAATGGCGGGGAGAGGACTCTGCAGGTGAGGAGGTACCTCTCAACCATAGTTAGTACAGGAGAAATTGTTACATATGCTCTGTGAGCAACTTGGCAATTTCCATTTGAATTGCAAATGCATTTACATTAAATCCAGCAATTCTATTAACATAAAAATAATAAACACAGGAATTGACATATCTGTTCTTTGATCTAATAATTTTACTATAGTGTTTTATTTATAATATTAAAAGTGTTATTTCTTTCTAATTAACAAAATTGTTCCTAACATTTGAAATATTAGATTATAATTACCCAAGTGTCCATCAACAATTGCTGAGTTAAAAGAATTATATTTAATTAATACTGCATAGAGGAATACTATGCAGCTGTACTAATGAAAAGAAAACTTTTTTGCATCAATATGGAAAGATCCTTAAGACATACTGAAAAGTAAGAGAAGCAACTCACAGAACACGGTGCTTAGTAAGCTTCTCTTTACAGAAGTAAAAGGGTGGCAGGAAAAATATCTGTCTTTGTTTGTATTTGTGCAAAAATATCTCTGGAAAATGACAGAAGACATTAGTAGCTCCTGGACAGATGGAGCAGAGTAGACAGAGAAACTTTCACCGAGAACCTCTTTTTATTTTTACTCTTTAGTGTTTGGACTAAATTACCTAGTAAAATAATAAATCATACACATATGTATATCTGTAAGTACATATGTACAGAAATTGATCTATATATGAGTGTATACATATTATACAATAAGTGCATATGTATGCAGAGTATATGACAACACTATTTTACATATTGTGTGTGTAAAATGTATAAGACCAGCAAGATACTTAAATGGACCATCATGTCAGCCTAGAGTTCCACAGGTCCCACTTTGGGGTCCCACTCAGGATGGACAGAGTTTGTGATCTTTCTTCACTTCAAGTTCTATGAAATTTTGAGAATAAGTGGAAAGAAAAACATTGTGGTTGCCTCTAATAAAGAGGGGGGCTCCAGGGGGGGACAATTAAGGATCCAAACCCAAGGTATTGCAGAAAAATTATTAATAAAATGAATTGACATCTTATTGGGAAAATATGCTTTCACATCTGTATTTCTCTGGTTTTCATGGTCCTATGTATTTGGGGTGGAGTTTCTGAATATTGACGCCAGAAATGCATGAAACTCATATAATCTACCATAGAGCAGGAATGAACAGAAACTGATGTACTAGTATAAACCTTGAGTCCCTAGATGGCCCTCTGAATCTGAATCCAGCCCATTATCAGATAAACTGGGTGGGCACTGGAGTGTTTTGGACCTCCTGGTGGGCACAGGCTGCTGCCCCATGCAAACATGTGTGTGTGTGGCCAGGAAGTGCTGGTGTCTTGAGGCTGCTTCAGCAGACAGTTGGCCAGGGGCAGGCCTGCTGGCTGGATTCTGGGGTCTGGAAAGCCCCCTGGCTCAGGGCTGCCAACTCTGTGGTGAGGGCTTGGGGCCAACAGTCACCTGAGAACAACAGCAGCTGAGAACCATGGCACTGAGGTATTTCTGCTACTTGGAATGCTCCCTGCAGCCTCTCCCGCTCAGGTATGAGGTTAGATTTAAGGGCTTGAGATCTCAGGAGACAAAGGGCCTTTGTTGGGGTGTGGTGGGACTGCCCCCCAAAGCTGTGACATGCACAGCTCTCCAACTCGCCCTACTGCACCCTCCTTATGGCAGACACAAGGACACCTGTCCCCTGCTTATGGCCCCGGCTCTCTTTCACAGGTACTGGCCTAAATGGTACCACCTACAGGCAGTCATCCTTGCGCTTGACTCAGCCACTTTTATTTCCTAGAAGTGCAGAACCAGTTTAGTGTTCTGATAAGATGTTGCTTATTTAAATTTTTAAAGCAAGTTCATGAAATTTTCACATACACAAATTTATTTCTATTTCAGTAAAGCTTAACTTCACAGTTGTCTGCAAAGGAAATTATTTTGAATGCTCTCGATTAAGAACTTCCCCCAATACTTCCTATTTTGGTATTCTGATTTTAATCAACCTATATCACAATGTATATTAAAACTGCCGACTAAGTTCATAGCTTCAATCATTGAAATACTCTTCATTTTAGCTAACAATTGAGTCTGTTCTGAAATAAAGGAGATGGGGAACTAGGATTAAATCTTTCAAAAATTACTTCTCTTATTTTGTTACCTAAAGGAAACTTTTTACTAGCCCCCAACAAATAATAAGTGAGAAATCTAATGTGTCCTGAGTTTAAGTTTATTCTAAGACATGCTAATCTGAACTAAAGAAAGAAATAAGAAATTGTTGTAAATATGCATGTATCTTAAGAGTGTCTTTGCTCGGAACCCATGAACCTTAAAAGCACCAGCAGTGTCACTTTCAAGCACACATTTACTATTTAATTAATATTTTGCATTAGCAAAGCAAATCTGACTAACAAAGCTGGCAATTATAATTTAAAAACAATGGCCCACATTATGGAAATGGCATGGAGAGGTGCTATCTTAATATTTTCCAGAAAAGCCAGCCAAGCCTTTGTTGACACGGTGCCCTTTGAGTCACGTTTGGATTGTGTGCCCTCATCCACGTGTCACTCTTGGAGACGCACCTCCATTCTGTTTCCATTTGACTTGCAATCTGTGTTTAGTGTAAATCAAGACTCTGAAGAAATTTTGCCTTCACAGTGAAATTGCAAATTTATTTCTTGAAAGCTTTGCTGGCTTCAGAAACCTTGAATCTGTTTAACCACATCTTCATCTTTCTCCTCAGCGTAATAAATCTTTCAATCTAAGCGCCCAAATATATAGTGAACATTTTATTCAAAATGTGAGAGGGAATATTCATTTTTAATTGCAGAATTTCAACTTGAAATGGGATTTGAGACCTGGTCTGTGATGTCACAGAAGTTCCTGATAAGCAAGAGAGAGGGTCGAAGATTCAACAAGACAAACTGCCATCTGAACCCAACATCATGACATGTATTGATGGACACACGGAATTCATTTTCAAACAAGAAGTGTGCCTAGTGGTCAGCATACCTGGAAAGGTAAGCACTTCACAGAACTAGGAAAAGAACCAATAAACTATTTGTGTGAAAAGAACAATGTGTTGCCCAGAACGAAAAGCACTATATTTCTTCATCCTAGAAAATTTAGTTGTCTCTTAAAACGTGAGCAGGGTAAAGTGATGCTGTACTCTGGGACAGAAATGGTCTTGCCTCTCAGCAGACTATGGTGGGGACATTGAAATTAGCCCAACAGAGGGGACACAGAAACAGCGACTGTTGAAAGACAGCTGTGCTAAGCTCTGCAGGGGCAGAAGCAGGGGCTTTTGTTTAAATCCTCCATAAAGCTGAGGGGAACACAGGCTATAATTTATTTAATGATAAATAAGACTTCAAAACTAATTAATTCCTGTAAATACCTTGTAAATAAATTGAACATTTTTATTGCTATTCTTTTTAAGGTTCAACTAATAAACCATGAATAAAAATATAACCATAAAACTTTAAATGGTTAGTTTTGAAATACCCAGCACAATATTGATATATTGAATTTAAAGAGGGTTTGCATTTAGAATTATGCAGTGTAGTACATATAATTAAAAGTTAAATTAGGATTGAGAATATACTAGCTGATGTAAAACAACTGTGGTCACTGTTATTCAAAAGTAACTCAGAACACAGGTAAGAGCCTGCCGCAGTGGACTGTTTGGGCAGCTTCCAAGGATTTTGTCCTAGTGGACCATCCTGCCTGAAGTCAGCATTCTGATCCATTGACTGCGGAAAGTTATCGTTGGTTGCTGTACTTTCAACGTAGCCTTCCTCACTGTGTTTTCTTTAGAGGTAGGGATGAAGAAAGGAAGGGAAGCAGGGAAGGTGCTAGGGAAGGAAATAAGGGAAAGAAAGAGAAAAGAACTTTCACCACACTCTAGGAGAGAAAGCAGAAACTAGATGCCCTATGCATTGGTCTGAATAGTAAAGGCAAATGGGCTGGGCACTTCTTACCTAGAAATGTTGCGGGCACTCTCAGTGGACGTGGGCCACCTCTGGGCTTCCTTCTTCCTTCATAGGCTGCTGACCAAGAGTTCTCATGACTGCACACCCACACAGAAGTTCCAGTCTAGATGACAAATGTCTATTTCATTTTATATGGGACCTTTTCCAGAAGTGTCCCTCATCTGGCCAGCCAATTCATTTGATGACTCAGCCATGGGTCCTGGGTTCCAGCCAAGAGCGAGAACCAATTTATATTATGATATATGTCTTGCTTAATGTTTTTCATAAAATTACATGTTACACCCATTACATTTAGTATTTCTAAAGGTCTTTGTACTCTGATCAAACAATAAATGGCAAAGTTGCTTCCAGCATGTTCTTGTACCAAGGAATGAAAAAGCAAATTATGAAAAGGAATCATGTTCGTGAGAGGGAAAGTGGTACGCGAACACAAAGAAGTAGTTTCATTTGCTTATCTAATGCAGATCATTCTTTTTTAATTAAAAATTCTGCTTTGAATAAAAAGAAATTGATTTATAATCCATTTAATCACTGATAAATTTCTAAAACCAAAGAATGCATTCTGTGCGTGAGCACAGACAATCACAGAAATGATGTCCACCAAACAGAAGTTGCAGGCTGTCAACTTTTTTCTGTATATATCTGACTTTAAATCTGAGTGAAGAACATGTGGAGACTCAGCAGAGCATCAGATCTGACGGTAAAGGAATCCTCTCATACCTGCAGGCAGATGAGAGCAAGCTGACACCATCTTGAGCAGGGAGAACAGTGATACCTTCTTCGCATCAGGGCAGACTGTGGACATACCCTGTGGTCACATCTGACAAATGCCTGCTGGGAAGGGTCTGTGTGACCAGTTGCAAGAATACATGTTTCAGTCTGGTGTTTCAAACAAAAGATGATCCTGGCCTTTAAGTAAGAAAAGTGTATATTAGATCCTGGCTTTTGCAGTTTGGCAGCATTGTGCTGTTTATGAGATCCAGAGGAACATCACTGGGGTATCGGACCCCAATCCTGAAGACCCCTACTTTACATTTCCTGGATGGAGTGCCTTCCTCTGCAGAATTCCTGTTATATTCTAAGAAACAAAAGCAATGTGGAAATAAACACTTGTATTTCTTTTGTCAAAACAGATAAGCTTTGGAAGCATGCCTGACTGGAAGGAACAGAGGCACCCAGGAGCAGTGGGATTGGGGGTGAGGACAGAGAAGAAAGGAAAACAGATTTGAGACAAACTACCAATATTGCCATTTAAGCATATGCACAAGCCCACATCCCAGTGAATTAAAAATCCCTCATTATTGATTATGATGGTCAGAGTGGACGCATGCAGTCTCTGTGCCAATAGGACATGGGTTTTTATACCTTGTTAATGGTCAAGAGACTTCCATGCTCTGACTCAATGCTGCATCCAAGCCTAACCATGAAGCACACAGATCCATGCTAAGTTCTCACCACGAGCACAGGTGACAGTTCTCACGTTGAATGAAATCAATGTAAATCTGACAATAAGCAGTTATCTATTGTATTAATTTGTTCAGGCCACCATTCCAACTACCATAGATCAGGAAGCTTAAACAACAGGTTGATTTCCTCCCAGGCTAGAAGTCCAAGATGAAGGTGTCATCAGGGTTGGTTTCTCCTGAGGTCTCTCTTCTTTGATATGTAGATTACCGTCTCCTCCCTGTGTCCTCACAGGGTCTGTCCCCTGTATGTGCCTCTGTCCTAATCTCCTTTTCTTTTAAGGACACAAGTCATATTGTACTAATGCTCACCCATATGACCTAATTTTGCCTTAGTCACCCTTTTAAAAGCCCTGTCTCCAAATACAGTCACATTTTAAGGTACTAGGCATCAGGACTTCATCATAGAAATTTGAAGGGGGAATTCAATTCAACTCCAAACGTCTGTATGTGGCAAAAACTGTCAGCGGATCTCCTGCTCGTTCGTTGGACAAGTACTTCTCTTACACACCTGGATGTAGGAGCTGTAACCTAAGGGAGATCTCAACGGAAGCTAAGTAGAACTGCTGACAAACAA
Organism: Furipterus horrens; assembly: GCF_987537825.1. Lineage (NCBI taxonomy): Eukaryota > Metazoa > Chordata > Mammalia > Chiroptera > Furipteridae > Furipterus > Furipterus horrens. Next base: position 33,235,428 of record NW_028327175.1, read on the forward strand.
ATATGGCTGTCTGTTGAAGAAGAAGGTGGTAAGCTTTCACAAAATGCCACATGGTTAGAGTCAGGAGTGGCTTGACCAGAAGCAAGAGAGTCAGAAAAATGTCAGAGGCAGTGAAAAGAATTTCCTGTATCTGGACCAAGGCAGGCTGGAGTGAGGGAGGGTCCACCAAGTGACAAGTAATTAGAAAAAAGGTGAGTGGATTTGGAAATCGCTCTGTGGCCCACCCTAAGTCTGGATAACAGTATGTCTTTCCCCAAAACTTTTCTTAGGATAGGTGTGAGTGCTGGCTGAGTGTGAACCTACACCTAGAACAATTAAAGGTGAGACACAGAGGGGGGCGGGGGTGTCACCAGCCCTGAGAATTCTACAAGTGGCAATTCTAATTTTTACTCTGAAGAACCGAAGAAACGTCCCCATTCTGTGCGCACAGACTGCGGTCTAAGAAGATGAGGTACATTGTGCTGCCCTGGTTGGCCATCTGTCATCCAGCCTTTGAGTCTTCCTCCCTCTGGAGACAGCCTAGGACTCAGTCATGATGAGAAAGTGAATGGCCACCCTTAGGCCTCCTGGCAACCAGAAGATAGTTTCAGGAGCCTGTCAGGAAATCCTGTGGCCCCAGGCCCAGGGTGACTTTGTATTTCCAAGACTGTTATTGATTTTGGTACAAAGGAAATAATTTGCTATTGTTGCTTAAAGTGTGACAGAAAAAAAAAAAAAAACCTTACACCGTGTTTCATTTGCTAACAGATCTTGGTGGGAATTTGCCGTTGATTATAGGGCTGCTGGAGCTACGAGATGGAGGTGTTTACTACTTAAAGGTACTACCATCTTTATGAGACATGGCACCCTAATCGAAAACACAAGTAAACCGAAAATTAAATTTAAAAGCCTATAATTTAGTATCTTCCTGGCCAGAAGTGATGGCTTTCATTTGTGCGGGACCGGCGCTGCTCAGGGTCAGTGTGACGGGGGCTGCATGCAGGCCTCTTCCCAGGGCTGATGGAGCTGATTAATCTCTTGGAACCAAGCTTTGTCTTCTCCAGCTCAGTGAACAACTTCATTTCAGCTGATGAGTTCAACCAGGGGTCAGAACAATCCTCATTTCTGACAATCCCACGAAAAGGGAATTAATTTTATGAGTTAGTGCCATGGCGCTTAAAACGAAGCTGCAAAGAGAAGTTAACATAAGCAGCAGAGAGAAAATCAGTGTGCAAATGCTCCCCTTGATTCATACAAGGGCTTTGCTGAACAAGGTGAGGGAACGGGGGATGAGAGGGTTCAGGGAATCAGAAACATGCCAACGGGCCCTCTCCCTTTGATAAATACTGGAAACGTTTCAATGAACTTGTGTGCTTAGAATTAAACATTTAAAAAAATTCAAAAAGGGGCTAGATAAGGGCACTTTGAGAGAATTGAATTATTGTTACCTTAGATTTAAAAAAAGTAAAGTAAAATTTTAAAAACTTGGAAAAAGTAAGGAAATTGCATCAGATACTAATCAAATATTATAACAATTATGATGCAACAAAACATACCTTATAAATTCACGCAAACATTTATGGCATACTCTGCTGCCAGACTCAGTCCTCTGGCCCTCCACTTCCTCAAGAAGATATGATCACATAAAACAAGTGCCCAAATTCCTCCCTACCCCAAAGAGTCTAATTACCATGAGAAATAGTTATAAAACAATACAACCCATCTCCAAGTGTGTAAGAGACTCATTATGGGCTGCATTATGTTTCCTCAAATTCCTTTGTTGAAGTTCTAGCCCCCAGTACCTTAAAATGCGACTGTACTTGAAGATAGAATGTTTAAAGAGGTTATTAAATTAAAAATGGTCATATGTCTGGGTTCCAATCCCACATGCCTAGTATCCTTATAAGAAGAGAGCAGAATAGGACATAGACATGCACAGAGGGAAGACCATATGAGGACACACATTGGGAGAAGACAGCTGTCTACCAGCCAAGGACGGAGTCCTCAGAAGAAACCAACCCTGCCAACACCATGATCTTGGACTTCCATCCTCCAGAACTGAGAAAAACATATGTCTGTTGTTTAAGCTGCCCAGTCTGTAGTATTTTATGTCAGCCCCCAAAAACTTATACAGGCTTATTACTTATAAACAAGTGACCTGACTCCTCCCTACCCCAAAAGATCTATACCATGAGAAATAATAATAAAACACCACCACCTATCCCCAAGTAGATGTTGGAAACTCTCATTGCAGAAATCTCCCTCTCTAGGGGTGTCAGCTTCCATCACAGGGTGCACCAGTAAGTAGTACATTCTTATCTGCTGGCTAAAAAAACAAGGGGTTAAAGGATTACTTCCAACATGGTCTCAGGTTGAACTCAAGGTGCTTTAGTTCTAAATTAGGACACCCCACTTACCTGCTCATTCCTAACCCTGCTCTCCTACCCATGCCCCCAAATCACCCTGCCCTTACCATCCAGTCCCAGGGCTTCCTGAGCCAAATAGCACCCTCTAGGCAATAGCATCCCAAATGAGATAAGGTCACCAGCCTCAAGATGTCAGGCCAGGCCTGGTACCCAGTGTCCTGACTCCCATCCCGGGACCTATCATTTCATCACCGACAATGGGCAAAGACCTGGCTAGATATCCAGGCAGGCACAAAAGGATTGCAGACAATATATGAATCTTCGATGGCCTTAAAAGACAGGTTCAGTGCAGAGAGAGGTCAGGCCCTTCACAGGTTTTCCAGTCTCCATGGAAAAGGGACTTTTCTTTCCTCCAAACTCCAACTCAAAGCAGACTCCCTGTGTAAGAAGAGAAGAAGCAGCTTGCCCAGCGGCCAGGGAGGTGGCTGGTGGAAGCATAAAGAACAGTATATGACCCTCTCACTGCAGAGCAGGGTAACCTCCCAAAAACATGGAGTCTCCTCCACTCACCTGTGTGGTAACACAGACCCACCATGTGAGCACAACTGGACAACTCAAAGTGGGGAGCAGCACCATTTGTAAAAAGCCAATGTTTATGGTGAGATTCTTTCCTGATTACTACATTGCAAGGGAATTTTTACATAGTCAGTAGAGATGTTGAATTTCAAATAATGTGCATGGCCTGTTAGAATGAATGGCCTTGTATACAGTGCTATCCTGGTGTATATGCTACATTTGTTTTGGCAGTAAAGAAAAAACCTCAACCCTAAGTAGATGGACCACAAGCAAACTTGCCTCAGATAATAAGTGCAAGTGCAGAGGTGAGCTGGCAGGCTCTGTCCATGGGTCTTGCCAGTGTGAGTGCAGGATGGAGACCAGTTCATCGTGCAAGCTGACTGGGACCCAGAGACTTACTTCTCTGTCCTGGAAGCGAGCCTGCCTTGAATCTGCTTGGTCCAAGATAGCCTAGCCTCCCCACCCTTATTAGTGACAAGGCTGATATGATGGTGTTAATTGATCTATTATCTGTAGTGGAATCAGCACAAATGGAGAATTCAAACACAAAGCAGAGGTTGGGTAGTGGGATTGCCAGTTCAGAGAACTAGAATCACAGGGCAGGAATAGCCTGGGTCTGTTTCATAGCAAGGAGACAGAGTGTGTATGTGTGCCTGTGTGTGTGTGCATATGAATACGTGCATAGTGAATATGTGCATATATGGCATGTGCATATACCTGTGTGCATGTGCCTGTGAGTACACATGTGCATGATCCCTGAATCGTTTCATTGGGAATGCAGCTGTAGCTTATGGATCCAATACAATAGGTATTTTAACAGGTGCCACTAATGTCACAACACTGGCCATATTTATATTTCCACCAATCTTTCCCCCAAAGAATTGAACCTTGTGAGTGGTGCAAAAGGAACTGTGGGATTAAAATGTCTTACATTTAAATTTAGCAACAAAATCTGAAAATAAGCTTTGGGAAGCTGAGACCCAGAATGACACTCTGAATTCCATGCTCTGCAATGCACTGCCTACTGGGTATTAGCTCTCTAAGATTTGTTAAGATAGTTTTGTTTTGATTCCTTTTAAGTTATAGGGTCACCACAGGCATCTGTGTAGTTCCACACAGGCATGGAAATAGAAAAAATACTGAACCCAACACAGCAATGGGGAATACCTAGAGCCCATCTCCTGGCAGGGTGGGTAGGAGTCCCAGCCTCTGGAGGGGTGGCATTCATGCAAAGATTCCTGTACACAGAACAGCAGGCCTCTCCCTTCCTCCCTCCTTCCAGCTCAGAGCCAGTGACACCTGCAGAGGTGACTGCTGAGGGTCCCCTGTCCACTGAGATGTGCAGCCAAGGCCCTCCTGATGTGATTGGAAAGGTCGCACAAAACTTTCTCCTTGAAGGGAAAGCGAATGCTGGACACTTTCCAGCTCAGTTAATTGCATTCCAGAGTGCCACCCGACCTCACTGCAGCTTCAATGGGACAGTGTGTCCCATACTCTATTAAGCGGCTTAAACTGCCCCTTCCCACCCCCCGAAATGGTTTGATTTCAAGGCAGAGTAAAGTGATTCTTCCAAAGCATATTTCTTCATCTCTTTTCAAGGAGTTTTGGGAGGCAGGAATAATACAGTACAAAGGCTCCAAGATACTGCGAAAGAAAAAGAAAAAAAAGAAAAAGAAAAAATAAGAAGCACAGTTTCCACAAAAAGGAAAACATGGTTGCTCTTGAATGTTGAGGGTCAACTGAGAAAGTTAGGCTGAATTTATGAACCCCAAGTTCAGATACACTACATAAATGTGAAAGATATGGGATCAAGGGGAAACAGGAATTGTAACCAGCGCAGGACTGTGACTTGCTGGGTGGTGTCGGTGGGCCACTGCCCATTAGGGTGGCAGTGCTACAGGAAGGAGTGTTCTGCTTCCAGATGGCCAGAGAAGCAGAAGCCCTGAGTCCTGTTCGGCTGAGGAGTGAAGGAGACGAGGAGGCCTGTCCTCTTTTCCCACCTCTTTTTTATCCCCACACCGGCACCTGCCTCCGCTGTTCTTTCCACCCCGGGCTTTCGTTCCAACCATCTGTTCTTGGCATGCTCTTCTTAAAAGAGAGGGACAACCCCAGCATTGACAGTGCTCAAGGGCCATGTGCTCAATGAGGTCCCAGCAGAACCTGTCACACATGAGGAAATTGAAGCCTGGCGACTTAGAAGGCTTCTCTCCTGTGGCAGGTTCAAGGTCAAGGAATTTCATTGTAGAATGTGGGTCCATGGCCACTAAGTAATAGTTTTATGCCCTAAAAAAAAGATATTCATTCTTTTAACTAAAATAACTATGCGTACTTTGATCTTCATTTTCTTGTTATACTTGGTTTCAAGTCTAATCTTGTGTCCAGGGTTTACATTCAATATTCTTCAGTGCTTGGGGAAATGAGGACACATATTTATACACAACACACACATACACATAGATCCACACTCTTACACACAACACATACACACACCATACACACTTACATGCACACTGTACACGTACACACAAATGCATACACATGGCACACACCAGAGCAGCCTAGCATCCTGTGGATACAAAACATCATGCCACTGGGTTGACATGTGCCAACGGGCTGGCCTGGACAAACACTGTCACAGCAACCAAGGTGGTGTGTTTAGACTACTGAGGTGCACAAAGTGTCTGGATCCTTCCCAGTGTGTTAGGTGCATGTAAATGAAGGTGCCAAACATCAGTGACTCTCACTCACAACTAACTGGCCCTTGGAACTCCATGGGAAGACAGGAAAGGATTAGTTTACTTTGTTCCATGCACTCTGAAATCAAGACATTACAATTTCCTGAAAAAGACTCCCTAATTAGTGGTTTTCTCTCTTTACTTTCTTCCTGTTGGTCTTTATCAGTGAGTCCTCTAGAGCAGTCACGTTTGTCTCTGGAGACACTGACTGTGGGTAGGTATCTGCCCTCTTTCTGGACAGGTCTACACTCCACATGGGGGAAACAGGGCACCCCTCCTCTACCTCCTAGTCCAGGCTCCTGCTGTGTCCTTACACCTTTAGCTTTGGGTCACCCCCTTGGGCAGACTACCCTGTACCACTGCACCTAGGAGTCCATGGTCACCCCCTCAGCCTCTCCCAGCTGACCAGGGGAGCTGGTTGCCCATCTTGAGCTAGATAGTCCTGCACTGGAACCTTCAGTCTCCTGCTCTAGACTGAACTTCTAGAGAGAGCAGGCCCATGGGCTCATGACCCCTACCCCAGGTCCAACACAACGATAGAACACTGGAGAGTGACTATAAAGGGTGAATTGAGATCCCAGCCTGGCGTGAGCAGGTGGACTCGAGGAGATCAGATCATGCCTCCCAACCCCAGTTGTCACATCTCCCTCTCACTGGCCATGCCCACCCCACCAGGAGGACAGACAAGGGCAAAACAATACTGAGGCCCTGATCAACTGCACAGATCAGTGGCAACACTTGTCATCCACATTAGGGCAGCGTGACCTTGGCTACTTAATCACTTGTTGACTTAGTTTTCTCATCTGTAAAATGGGGCAGTGAGGGTAAAATAGAATACTATCAAAAAGTCACTAAAATGATATGGACACTGTCCCAGCTCTTCATGGCTTCACTCCTAGGCTTTGGCCCATCCAGGTGACTCTCAGCTCTACAGTGAACCACCTGAACCCACACCTGGAGTTACCAGTGGTGTTTCTGGTAACTGGCTTTCTGTGTCTCTGGAATTATTTGAGGATGCTGTGGCTTATGTCTTTACAGTTACCTCCAAACATGGGTGTAGCTGTCAGCTACCCCAACCTATCTTAGAGAAACTCTTCCTGGGTACAAGGCACCTAGCTGGAGGCCCCAGGAATGCATTGTTCAGATTCTGGGGGGCCTACAGTCTTCCTTCTGTGGCTGCACCATGGTAGAGCCGGCCTTCAGCTATGAACATTCATGCTTTTGTGGAAATAGAGGCACCAGAGAAACCCCACCTTTCTGCCCCTGAACCTAGATTGGACTGGCAGATCCCTTCCCCCCAAGACTGCCTAGGGTTCTCCTACAACCTGGTCCCTTCTCCCAACTCTAAACCCCAGTGGGCTTTTGTGCAAGACTGCCTTGCCCCTTCCCCACCAACACCAGGGCCTACTCACCTATGTTTATAACCAGGGGCCAATTCAACAATTCTTGCCTGGGGAGAGAAAGTTATCTATAGAAAGCAAATATGAGACAGCCCTGAACTGAAGCACACAGCTAGTCTTTGTGAAAGGGTGGAGAGAAGTAGAGCCCTGGGGGTGACTGAGGCATGGTATAGCAACCAGTTGTGTGGATTTGGTGGGGTGGGACCAATAGAAGGTGATCAGAGACTCCCAGCCTAGGAGCTGGGCAGGGAAGTAGTGGATAGCTGTCTGTAAAAACAGAGTTTGAAAAGCAAAACTAGTCAGCTTGCATGTGGACTTAAAAGCTCTGGAAAATTGGCATTTATAAAGAAAGTCCTTTGAGAGGCAATAATACAGGTGAGCTTTGATATACACAAAATGCATGCAGAGTTTAATCACCTTGTCCTCCTTCCCTGCTTGTTGTTAGTGAGAATCCAGAGATAAGGTTGAGGAGTAGGGTAAGCTCCATGACCCACTTCCTGGACTTATGGAATGCGTCCACTGACCTCCTGGGCAAACACCCCCAGAGACAAGGGTTTTATGTCTTCTAGGAGCTCACACCTGGGAAAGGTGGGGGGACAAAGAAAGGGTTGGAATACAGAATGAGAGTGCTCACAGGCAGGTATGCCATGGGGGCGGGGGTGCCCGTCAGGTGAAGGAAACTGGAGGAGGCCAGAGCCTAGGAGGCCTGGCAGACCTAGGAAGGCCCATTCTAGAAGGCCAGCAGGCCCACAGCTGTGCACCAAGGTGACCAGGCAAGAAGCAGGAAAGCAGAACAGCAAGGCTGAGGGCCAGCCACCCACCCAGGCCTTGGAGCAGGACACCTGCCCAGGAAAACCATGAGAAAGGGCTCAACGATGGCACCTTTGTGAATTTTTCAGAAAGTGAAGTGTTGCTGGAGATCATCTTCTTCCTAGAGTTTTAAACTAAATATGCTCTTTCTTTTTAAAAACCGACCATAGTAAATGTTCTTTTAAGATAATGTCTTTGCTTACAAAATCAAATGATATCAGTGCCATTTGGGTGGCTGTGTTATTAAATTTTTAAGGCATCAGGCAATCTCAAAGTTTCTCCTATGGAGATGGCCTTCCAAACTTTTGATAATTGACAGAGAATGAAAGGGTGGAGCAAGGGAATTTTTATGATGGTGGTCATTTTTTTTTTTTTTTTTTAATTTTAAGATGGGAGGAAACTGAGTGTGGACTCAGGCTTAGTTAGGGGCTTGGAGATAAGGAAAGGGGAGAGTATTGATGAGCTCTCCCTAGAACAAACTCAACGAATAAGCTTAGGTACAGGAAGATTCACCTTCCAATATGCTATAATCAGGAGCAAAATAAATTAAAAACTTTTTCTTTTTTTTATTTTATTTTATTTTTTACCATCACTGGATTCACCTCCCTAAGTGAATACTTACCAGGCCTGAGCCCGGGGCCATTTCTGTCAATGGGTGACAGTCAAATTATTCTAGCCCCAGGCACATTTTATTTACATAATTGCTCTTTGGGAAAATTCCTTCACTTTTCCGCAGAAACCCTGGCTCTTTCACTGACATCATCCTCAAACTCCACTTCCGTTCCATGGTTCATATCCCTGAAAAATGATTATAAGCTTTGATCTATAAGAAATCATTACCCACTGATTTAGATAATGAAATCATATAAACTGCAGCGAGAGGCTCTATGATTCTTACACACCTCCTGCTGTCTCTAACATCATTTAATGATTTTTTGATTTTTGTTGCAAAGTAAAGAAAAAAAACTTTAAATTTGAAACAGCAGAGACATCAATGCTAGAAAGCAAAGAGGCATTTTATCTTATTTTCTGTATGGTACTGAAGCAAATTTAAAAAGAGGAAAATCTTCAAAGCCAGTCTGCAATCATTGCATGTTTTAATGAGAATAAGGCTGCTTTGTCAGAACTGCATCCTGTTTGCTAAATTGGTCTATCAACTTCTGTTTCATGAAGCCAATCTGATTGTCTTTGGAGAAACTTATCTCATCTATCAATTCATCTTTCTATAATCAGAATATATGTAAATAATGACTGAGAACTGGATATTAGGAGCAGAATAAAGTAACCATTAAACACCCTTGACATTATATAACACCGCATATTTGATGGGTTAACATCGTTTCTTAAAATTTTAACATTTTTTCTAATACACTCACACACTGCCTAATGACGCTTCTATCAGCGACAGATGGCCAATGGTGACCCCATAAGATTATAATGGAGCTGAAAAACCCCTATCACCTGGTGATGTGATAACTGTCCTAACGTCATAGCCAACACATTCCTCACGTGTTTGTGGTGATGTTGAGGTAAACACACTTACTGTGCTGCTGATCGATCTTATAGCTATAAAGCACACGCAATTATGTACAGTACATAATACTTGAAAATGATAATAACTGGTTACGTTACTGGCTTATGTACTTACTAAACAGTTTATTGTTATTTTAGAGTGTACTTTTCTCTTAATTTAAGAAAAAGAAAGGTTTGCTGTAAGACAGTCTGCTGTCTCTCAACTGCATCATTTTCTCTTGTGCTTGATTTTAATCTCATGTTGTTTTGTACAGGAAAGATGCTGTACAGGCTTGTAACCCAGGAGCACGAGGCTGCACCATAAAACTCCAGCATGTAGTAGGTTACACGACCCGGGTTTGTGTAAGTACGCTCTGTTATGTTCATACAATGAAATTGCCCCATGATGCATTTTGGAGAAAGTATCCCCATCACTAAACAATGTGTGATTTTAAAAGTAATTCAGACTTATTATAACAAGTCAAATAATTCTGAAATTTATAGGAAGAAAGTAAAAAAGTACACATTAAACTGTTAGAGAAAACCTTTTTTTCCTCTACCCTCCTGGGTTCTTTCTGTAACTTGGGGAGGGTGCTGTGAATGTAACTGACAAAACCCAAACCGGAATTATTATGGGTGGATACAGAATGGGGAGTCTTACTACAACAATCTACCACAACACCCCTTTTCCATATTTATCTACTTAAAATGAGTAAAAATAGCACTACGGATATGTTCTTAGTTTAGTTATTTTTCCTTTGCAATCATTAGGAGTCCACACGTCAAGACTTCAGCATGTGATATAAAACTGTTCTCTCCACCTTCAGTTTCCCACCTCCACTGTCACCCTGGAAACTTACCATTTCCTGAAATACAGCCTCACACCAACCCAGATGTGCAGGACCCTGCTCTAACCCTCTCACTGCCCTGTGTTTATACTCTTCCTGTGAACCCATTTCATCCCGATGACTTTACTTCCCTACTCAATCTGTGGCATCACTTCCTTCATCCCACTTCCAACGTCTATCACCCTCTTTCCCCATAATAAATATCTCTGAATGATGATCCTTTACTTTCATTCTCTCTTCTCTGGCCTGCTGAAAAATCTCACACAGTGTGGGCTGCCCTGGTTTGAAAGGACCATTGCAGACCACACTGTGGTCTTCAGGTGCCTCCCTGGTCCCTGTCAGATGCTGGTTATGCCCCAGGCTGAAGAAAACCCAGCTATCAGGAGTGAATTTTGTCAACTTTCCTCTCCTTATCTAAATAGGCATACATCTAAATATGTATCTTCTCAATCTTTTGTTTTTCTTTCCCTTTTTCCTTTGCTTGTTGTAACCATTCCTTGCCCTGGACACCGATATCTTTTCTGGTTTTTCAGTCATCTTGCAACTATTTATCTTCTCTCCTTGGTTTTCCGTGGGTGTGTATCTATGTATGTGAGTGTGCTTGTTTGTTTTTATTCTATTCTTCCTCATAACCTCAGCCTAAAAACAAACTCAGTTATGTTTTATCTTAAAACCAAAACCAAAATCAAATAAATGTGTTTTCTTCAGCTTTAACTTTTTTCCTTTTTTAAAAATTATGATTCACTTTATTGTGTTATGCAGATCTTGGTTTTTCTTTTTTACAAATCAAAAGTTTGTGGCAATTGCTGAAGGCTCAGATGATTAGCATTTTTAGCAATAATTTTTATTAAGATATCTACATTGTTTTTATAGCTATGCTATTACACACTTAAAAGATAGCAATACAATGTAAACAGAACTTTTTAAATATCATTGAATTTATTGGGGTGACATTGGTTAATAAGACCATGCACATTTCAAGTGTACAAGTTTGTAACGCATCATCGGCATACTGCATTGTGCACTTATCACCGAAAATATAGTCTTTTTCTATTCTCATTAACTACCCCTATGGCCCTCCTCCTCCTTCCACCACCCCTTTTCTCTCTGGCAATCACCATACTGTTGTCTGTCTCTATGTGTTATTTATTCACTTATTTACTTACTTTCTCACCCAACCCTCCAACCCCCTCCTTTCTGACAGCTGTCAGTCTGTTCTGTGTATCTATGCTTCTGTTTCTATTTTGTTTGTTAATTTTGTTCATTAGATTCCACATATAAGTGAAGTCATATGGTACTTGCCTTTCTCTGACTGGCTTATTTCACTTAACATAATACTCTCCAGGTTCATCTATGTTGTCACAAAAAGTAAGATTTCCTTCTTGTTATGGCTTTTTATTCCAGCTTTTTTTATCCACTCATCTACTGATGGACACTTGACTGTTTCCAGATCTTGGTTATTGTAAATAATACTGCAATGAACATAAGGGTACATGTATTGTTTTGAATTAGTGTTTTGGGTTTCTTTGGGATATATTCCCAGAAGTTGAATCACTGGGTCAAAAGGCAATTCTATGTTTAATTATTTGAGGAAACTTCATACCCTTTTCCACAGTGGCTACACCAGTCTGCATCCCCACCAATACTTGCTAACTCTCTTTTTTTGTAATAAAACTCTTTAATATACAGTTGACCTTTGAACAATATGGGGGTTAGGGACACTGAACTTCCACAAAGTCATAAATCCATGTATAACTTTTGACTTCCCCCAAACTTAATTACCCCTCTTTATACTTCAGCAATTGGTTCTAGGCCCTTCTTACTGACACCAAAATCCATGGATACTCAAGTCTCTCATATAAAGTGACATAGAACAATGAATATAGTTGGCCTTCCACATCTAAGAATTCCCATGATGGACAAAAAATACTGTTTCTGATCCATGGTCGGTTGATTCTGCAGATGTAAAATGCAGAGATAAGAAGGGCTAACTGTATATTTATTGAAAAAATTTGCTTTTCCTCCTTTTTGTGCTATTTTGTAATATGTTTTACAGCTACGTATGTTTCAACTTATAGTTATTTGTTTTGCTTTGCACAGGCAATATTATTCTATGTATTTACTTATCTTTTCAGATATTCATCAACCATTCCTAAAGATGCTTGCTTCCATGTAGCAAAAAGAACATTCTGTAATGCTTTTTACAGTGCAAGTTTGCTGTAAATAAATTTTAGAGTGGCAGGTTTACCCAGCTCTTCAAGTATTTATTGTTTTCTAGATTCCATAATTTCTTTTTAGAAGTCAGATGTAAGTCTAATTTTTGCTCCTTTATATGCAGTTTCTCTTGTCTTTAGCTTCCTTCAGGACATCTTTTTTTTTTTTTTAAGGAATTTTACTGTAATATGTCAAAGTGTGTGTTTTTGTTGTTTTGAGTTCACTGAGCTTCTACAATCAATAGGATAATATCATCTTTTATATCAATTGTGTAAACTGCACATTCATGATCTCTTCGAGTATTGCTTCTGTCTATTCTTTCTCCTTTTCTTATGGACTCCAACTGTATTTATTTGAGATGATTTGACCATAACCTATGTGTTATTTCTATCCTCCATCTTTATCTCCATCTCTCTCTCTCGGGTTCTATTAGTCTGTCTTTAAATTCACTTCCTTTCTTCTGCTGTGACCAGTCTCCTATGAGTGTTTATTGGCATAATCTAAGTCACATACCTTTGTCTTATTTTCAAGGGAATCTGGTGAAGCAATCTGGCATAAAATCAGGTATACATCACACATAGATAAAAACCTTTATGTTAGATGGGCAAAATTAATGACAGATCCCCACTACATTTAAAATAGTATGCTTTTCAGCCCTGACCAAGTAGGTCATTTTGTTAGAGTGTCATCCTTATATGCCTAGGTTGCAGGTTCATTCCCCAGTCAAAGCACATACGGGAGGCAACCAATCGATGTTGCCCTCGCACACTGATGTTCATCTCTCTCTCACCCTCTCTCCTCTTCCTCTCCCTCTAAAGTCAACAAACATGTCCTTGGGTGAGGATTTTAGAAAATCAACAATACATTTTAAAAAGAATTTAAAATAAAATAAAATTGCATTTATTTTAGATTGTTTTTCTTTGTTTGAACATAACTTTAATTTCTGTAAATGTCTATTTTCTCTTCTATTTATTTTCAGAACTCTGAAAATTTACCTTTCCTCTCTGTGATCATATAACATCCCTTTTGAACATATATGTTTATTTCTTGAGCTCTATTTTTGATAGCTGATATTGTCTGAAATTTCTTTGAGACTGTGGTGAACCAGTTGTCTGAACTCTTTGGATATTTTCCTATATATGTTGTTCATCTACTTTTTGTTCATATTACTTTCCTTTTTTAGTTCCTCAACCTTTGGGCCAAGGCCCTTTTTGATTTCTCTGTAATTATTACTCGTGTTTACGGTGCCAAATCTCTGCTAGAAAGATCCAAGGGAGAGACAAATGGAAATTACTTGGAAAAATATGTTTTGTTATTAACAGGACTTGAGGTCTCACAAAATCTTGAGAAATCTTATAACTATCTTATCTGAGGAATGCATGCCCTTTGGTTGACATATGTTACATGCATAAGCTCTATATAGAGCCATTGGGCCCTTGCTGCCTTATCTGGCCTCACCACTACACTCCCAGAGTCAACTCTTCTGCAAAGAACACGCATTTGGCCATGATGGAAATGCTCGTCAGCATAATTTTCCCTTCAGCTTCCTCTCCCCTGACATAACTTGGTGCTGAACTGGGTTTGCTCTTCTGTGGTTCAACCACGGCCCTAGATCTTATTGCACTTAAAAAACATTTTTGGCTATGGTTGTCACATATGTATCATTTTTGAGGATTTGGCACATTTTCACACATTTGCTTCATGGTCTTCCTGGTTTGTAGTTGGTAGCTGTGGAAATTCCTCTGTTTAACTGAAGATGGTATTTGTCTTTTAAAAAGTTATTTTCCTTTGTTTCTCATGGGCTTTAGTGGAAGTGGTGTTTAGTCAGGAAGCCCATTCTTTTATTTTTGCTATTACAGTCTTCAACACATCATTGAATAGCAATTCTTAACATCACACACAAAACACTCCAGCAAAATTCACGGATGCAGCTCTATTCTTCTTCCTGCTTCCTGGGAGAGATTTCAGATCTACAAATTTGATCATAACATTTCCATATATACTCCCACTTGCATACTCACTTAAGCTCATACTCATACACATACACCCAAGCTTACACACTCATGCACATATGCACACATGCACACACACACACACACACACACACACACACACACACACACACACACTTCAGGGTGGAAGAGGAATGGACTGGCAATGATCCATTGTCCTGGCTTGGACTTCTGGTAGGGCCTCTGACAAGTTCAGCAACATGTCTCTGAGTCAGTCTCCTGGTCTGTAAACTGTGAGTGGTGTACTCCTAACCCAGCTGCTCCCAGGGCTGGTGAGTGGGTTGGCTTAGCAGACCTCAGCAGACCTCAGCAGCCCAGGTTGCTACTGTTGTTGGATGCAATTTGCTAGTATCGCTGCTCACAGAACCAGACCAATGGACTTATTTGCTTTTGTTTCCTGCAAATGCTTTCCTAAAACTTGTTCAGATTCTTCCTGATCCCAGAGAACTGATTCATGGTTTTCATTTGTTACAGCCCCACTAAACAAGCACAAATGTCTCCTGACTTACACCCATTAACCCCATTTCAGCCTCTCAGTGCTCACAGAACCAAGACTGGTCAAAACAAGCCACAGGAGGAGGGTTTCTGAAGTCTGGCTACCTGAAGAGAAGTCTTTCACTTGAATTACGACAGCCCTTCTTGAGAAGGCTGGCTCTGGGCTCATATGGAGTCACAGTGAGCACACTGTGTCTGAGCTCTCCTGGCTGCTCTCCCCACCTTCCTAGTAATTAATTTATAATGTCATTACTCTTGTGGAAAGACCAGGCATGGTCCTACCAGACCTCCAGAACAGGTCCCTGCAGCACGGTGACAAACTGCCAACAGTCAGCGTTGACAATAGTACTTGGGGAGAAGACCTTGATGCCAGAGTTTCTGCTCAACTCTCACAGGTTCTGTGGCTCTGTGACCTTGCAGAGAGACCGGGGAAATGACAATATAATGGAATCACCAACTACTGGATCAGATGTCCTCAATGTCTCTTGTCTTCTTAGCTCCACCTTCAGTTTGTCAAAGAACTTAAGTTTTCATACAATGGACACACAACCCACATTTTATCAAGAACATTTAGATATTTAATGTCATTGAGATTTTGTATTTATCATTACGTCATTTCAAGGACAAAAAAAATGCAATAATGTTTTACAGATTCTATTTCATTGCTACAGGTTCATATACAAACAAAAGCAATAATCAGTTACTTGTTAGTAATAATAACTTTTGAGTATGATTTTACACTTATAAGAGTATATTTAATAAACAAAAATGTAACACAATAGCTTCAGTAGTATTAATTGCATAAAAGCTTATTGCTCTGAACAAAAACATAAAGTTAAGAATTCCACCAGCCATTTAAATTACATCTTTTTGCTATAACAATAAAATACAAAATAAGTAATTTTATTTTCTGTAAATTTTAAATTAATTTTTTTAATAAAAAGAAAAAAAAACTACAATACGCATTCTGTGAGGCTCCTGTGTCCCCACTGCCAATCTGAATGTCTTTTTACTCTGGGCAGCATCACATAGCCAGATGTTGGCAAGGGAATGGACCCAAAGTTTTTTTGGTTTGAGGTTTACTCCAAGATGTCCTCCCAAAGAGAAGAAGAGAAGTGACTGCGTGAAAATGCTGAATCGCAGTTTAGAGCTACACAACCTGCCTGTAGCCTGTGACAGAAGCAACATGGAGCATGGTCCTGAAGCAGTGTCCAGGCTCCAGGTAATCCTTTCTCTGGGGGGCGGGGGGAGCTAATTAGACCATGTTGGACCCCATTTCCACTGGATTATCCCAGTACCATTAGGGAAAATAGAGTGCCAAGTTTCAAGTCTGCTCCAGACCCCTAGTGCTTGGGTTCCAATCCCAGCTCAGGCCTGTCAACCTCAGGCTAGTTACTCATGTGTGTCGGTCATACTGACAGCACCACTCCCATGGGTATTGTAAATAAATTGATGCTTGAAGGATGTAGGAGGTACTCAGATAAGTATTAATGATTGTTCCCCAAATAAGAGTACAAAAACCTTCACCTGATGGCAAGTATATTGAGAAAAGCTTTTGCATTCAAAGATAAGCAAGAATGCTTTCTAAGTAGTAAATGGCCAAGGATGAAAAGAGTCTCTCTGGATTTGTTGATACAAGGTGCATTTTTCAGCCTCTGTGAGGTTCTGCCACAATAACAGGTGATCCTAACAGCTCAGAGGTGGAAAATGTTTGGGCTTATTTCTCTCTCACAGTATATGCTGGGTCAGGGTTGACAGTCATTCTGCTCCATATCTCTCCTTCTTCTTTGGCTCCAAGAGCAGCTCCCATCCAGGACATGCCACTCTTGGAGTGAAGGAATGAACACTGTGCTTCTGCCCAGAAACGATGTCACTTCCACCAAAATTTCATTGGCCAAAGTGGGTCACATGGCCACACCTGCTTGTAGGGGTAACAGGGAGGTATAATCTCTTTACCCAAGTGGGCAACAAGAGACTGGGACAGTGACACCACCTAGCAGATCAGTTGTCCTGGTGACGACTTCTAGAGCTGACTAATTCTCTCTAATTCTGGCACCATTGTGCCTATGGAGCTACCTTGCAGATAATGAGAGAGGTGTCTGCCTCCACACAGGCAATTAAGGATGCAGTTGTAATATAGGATAAGGCCTTGAAAATATGAGGTGCCCAAAAAAGAAACCAAAGAACAAAAAACCACAAACAGAAAAAAGGAGAAAATGAAAACAAAAAAGAAAATATGAGGTGCCAAGCACAAAAGGCACTTTTTAAAACCTTAAATACATTTTCATGTGTTGCTAACAATACTGCAATTGACACCTCTGATATTTATAATAAGAGTAGAAACTTTATTCCTAAAATCTATAAATATCTAATATCAACATTAGGCAGCTAATCTCCAACATTAATTGGCAACAAATGATCAAAAGTCCATAGTTTGGGGAAAAGCCCACTTCTAACACAAGAGGGAATGGCTAAGGACCAACTCACTCTGTGCTGGGAGGTGAAAACACAAGGCCATTGGTAACACAACCTGGGAGGCTGAAGGAGACATTGCTCTTGGGAGTGCAGAGACAACAGGACTGTGTGTCACCAGAGCAACCCATGACCATGGATGGATACTAGAGAGTTATTTAGCTCTAAACGCTGCTGTAAGTGTGGCAAAGGAGACCGGCTTTGGAATAGGGCCTCAGACCCAAGTTAGAAGTAGCTGGTCCCCTCTACCTCTTCAGGAAAAAGGGCTTCCCATGGCAATGAGTAGAGATTCAGATGCTGTTATTTATATTTATATACTTTGGACTGGTATGTCTGCCAAATGGATCTAAAATCTGTCACTCTCCCTTACAGAATATCATCCAACCAGTGTTCAGGTTGGTTTCAGGTTTGTTTATCTTGTCTCTACACATTGATCATGAATGACTGTATTTACCTTCATTTGCACCCACATGGCAACAAAAATAATAATAATAATCATATCACTTATATAAACACTAAGGTCAGCACTGTCCACACACCTCATTTAACCCCCATACTGAGGATGATATGATAGGGAAAAAGTCGTGAACTGCTGAACCAGGTGCTTCACTCAAGGTCACACAGCAGGTAAACAGTGGAGCCAGGGTTTGAACCCACTTCTGCTGAATCCAGACACCAGGAGCTGCATCTTCCCTGGAATCCAACCTGCATCTCTCGTGTCCGATGGATGAACAGACCCATGTCAGCTCTAGCTCACGCGCTGGCAATTCCAGTGTACTTGCTGCTGCATAGATTCCACTTCTCCCTTGGAGAAGAACTCATTTATTTTATGATGGGTGAATTTGAATCACTTCCATAAACTACAGGGAAAGGTCAGAAGAGGTCATGAGGTCTTGCCTCACACAGCAGCACTGCAGCTCCCTGAGAACTTCCCTGGTTTTTATCAAAGCAGCACTGCTTAACGTGCACAACAAACCAAAATCAAAAGGAAAAGTGGGTGTTTAATTACATCTTTAAAAGAAAACTTAATTGTAACTCAATTGTCCCTTTCTAATGACTTTCTAAAAGACAATTAAAAACATATACTGCCGTGAATAAAAAAGAGCTTATCATTTGAGCCCATTATAGTTCATATGTTCAGGAATAATTGAATCTCTGTCAATTATGATTTCAGTAAATCATAGGAAAGATCCATTCTTGGCCACATGAATGGGAGTTTAGAGCTGGCATGGTCCGACACGGCACAATTACTTTATCTAATAAATTTATGACCTTATAATAAGCTCTTACCAAAGCATTTTCCCCTCCTTAATTCATCACCTGGGCTGACCCACTTTCCGGGGGGTTGCCTGAAGTATTCGCTAGAAAGATGAATAGAGAATGCAAGGCACTGCTCCTCCCTCAGCCCCTGGCCAGCACCTTCCAGTCTGTCGCTGTGCGGTAGCATTCACACTGCTGTCTACCCGCAACAGAGTCTCTCTCTGCTTTCTGATGGTCTGTGCTTGTAGAGATTCATTTCAGGAGGAGCGCCTCTCCGTTCCCAAATCTTTGCCCCACTACCAGATTTTCTAGAAAGTCTGTAGTTATACATGCACATTTAGATCTGTGGTCTAGCTGGATTCCACCCTTGTGTATAGTGTAAAGAAAGGAAATGGCTCTATTTTTCTCCCCACAGCCAGTTGTTTCCCAGCATTATCTGCTAATCAAGTTCATTATCTATTAATTTTGTGCCACTGTTGTCATATTTTAGTGTGTATGTATACACGGGTGTATCTCTGAGTGCTCTACTCTGTTCCATCACCCTCTTTGCCTGCTTTTACATCAATACCACATTGTCTTTATCACAGTTACTTTATTACTATGTATTTCTTAATGTCAGGGAGGGTGAGCCTTCTATTTTTTGTTTGAGAACTTTTACGTAGACTGTCATAAGATGTTATTCTTCTATTAAATTTAAAATTTACCATTTGTCAAACTAAAATATTGATTGAGATTTCATTAATTTTAGGTTAATTTTGAGGAAATTGACATCTTTACATGTTAAGCTATCCAACCTAAGAACACAGAAAATGTCCCCCATTTATTCAGATCAGAGTCTATGGCCAATATTAGAACTTAAAATGCTTCTTTATAGAGGTATTGTGTGTTCCCGGTAAAATTAGTTCCAGATCTTTTATAGTTTCTGAAGCTATTGTGAATAATTTGTATTTTCTGAATAGCCATTGCTGGTTCAAAGACAGGCTATTAATTTTTTGTATCTGGCAAACTTTCTGTACTCTTAGAGGTTTTAATGGTTTATCTAATAAATACGTTATTTTTTTCTGGGTAAATAATTACATCATTTGTGAGAAATGACACTAGCTTTTCTCCCAGTCTCTCAATACCAGTTATGACCAACTGCTACGCAACCAGCCCCACATCACTGGAGCTGGCAGAGACCCACTTCCCTCAGTGCCCACCATGCAGACAGGATCAGCCTTCACAACAACACTATGAGGGAAGTATGTTTCCTTCTATAGGATGGCTTGGGCTTAGAGGCATTTTGGGACTCACACAATGGATCTGTCTAACCACTTTTCATATACAGAAAGCTTCCCACTAGTCCCACATCTCCAACCCAACCTTCTGCCCTGGGCTGTTCACTGCCTCACCAAGGGGCTGCACCATCTTGTCATGCTCTGCTTCACCTCGTACCCACAGGTTTGAACCTTTGACACTCTCGCCACCTTTGGAATGCCATAGTTCTTATCAACTCAACCACATCTCCTCTGCACACATTCTAGTCCTATAAGGTTTCTCTTTAAATGTGGCTCCAAGACTGTCTTGCTCCCTGGGAGTGCAGCCTTCTGAAAGAAGACTCAATGAGCACTGTATATTTCCACTTTGTTTAGTACCATGAGTACCTCAAGAAACCTGAAGGCCCAGTAATGGATTGGAGGGAGGACACTCCCATCACACGTAGTCCCAAGAAGGTAGGCAGTGACAGATGGTGCACAGAACTGCAATGGCAGCTTTGGACCCTACAGCCGTTTCCATTTCATCTGCTTCCTCCATCCACATGCTCAGGGGTCACCAGTAGCTCCTTTAGCAAGTATGGTCAGAGCCTCTCATCCAGACACACATACTCCAATATCCTTGGAGACCAGTGAGAAGGGTGGAGGGAAGAGAATCTGTGTTGTGTGATTTCCAGGCCAGACCAGGTTTGGATCCCTAGCAACCTGATGATGTCTCCTGCTGTCCCTGTGTCTTAGCAAAACCTGAAAAAGCTCTAAAAAACTCTAGCCCCTTTAAACTTCCATTGTCCTCCCTCAACCTGTCAGGGTTGCTGGTACTAAATGCAGTGTCCCTGTTTCCTTGTGAGTCCACAGTGGGAATATTTTGGGAACCACAGAGATTTCTTTTGTGAATTGGACACAAGAGCTTATTCCCATGGGTGATGTGGCTCAGGCACTCTTAACACCTGCTGCTGGAGGGTTGGAGAACTCTGATCTCATGGTCACATAGTTGCGCTGGTGAGAAAACAAAGGTGATCCTGGCATCTCATTCTCCCCGCCCTTCATATCGCCAACGTCCCTGCACAGAGCCAGCTAGTTGCAGCTGCCAAGTCTCTAACTGGAGTTTTGGTTATTTTTTTCCCTAAGTAATACTCATGATGTGCTTATAACAGTCAAACTCTCAAATACCAAAACGTTAGATTCAGAAGCCCCAATATCTAAAGGTCAGACAAAGGCAGTAGAAAATGGGACAAAATTCTTGTTCTGCTCACATGTCCCTATAGGGACACATGGATGTCCCCTCGGGAGATATGTATTAAGAACTCAAGACTCCCATGCATCCACCACTCCTGAGCGGTGCTCATAAAAGCTTCCCTGGTTCTGAGCAAGCCCAGGAGGCTCCTCTCTACATTCAGCATTTAACCTCCTCTCCCTGGGCAATCTCTCAAAGCCAGAAAAGCAGAAAGAACTGAGAGACTGTGCCCTGTGCTAAAGGCACTGAACAGGTGTTCTCCCGGCTCTGCTTCTGGGGTTCCAGGCAAACTGCAGGTTACTGCTCTACACAGTTAAGGATCACAAACATGTTTTGCAAAATACTTTGGGTCTGTTTCAGCCCAAAACTGCATGTTGTTAGAGAATGCCTGAACTTACCTCTGAGCCAGGGTGGCAAAGACAAGACACAAATGGTGCCTTTTGCTATTCTGCAGATAAAAGTGATGATAATTCCATCTCCACCTAATAGAAGACATTGAATTTTCCAGGAGAACCAACTGACTTTGAGGGATTTAGAGTCTACTCGCTGTCCCACTGCCCCTGCCCCCTTTGAAGATCCAGTCCTGATGTTCAAGCTCTGCTTCTAGAGAAGAGGATACAAGGTCCATGGAGGCCAAGGGGGCGGGGGGAGCAACTGCACTCACAGGAAGGTGGGGAAGCTCACAAGTGCCACCAAGCCTTCCTTGTTTCCCAGGTCCCACCTCCTCACTGCTCCTGACTCCATAACAAACATCATGCCTTTTATAGGCCAACAAAGCTCAGCAAATTGGCTTCTTAGGCTCAGTTATCCAGGCACTGTCTGGGCCAAGGCTCTGTGAAGAACTGCCTCCCAGGCTTTTGCAGGGAAGCACAGGCTCTGATCTGTCCCCGCAGCCTCTCAATATTCCAACCTCCTCTTTCCCTAGAAATCTTCTGCTCCTGTTGCTCTTGAAATAAAAGCAGTGTTCTTTATGAATTTTTAACACCTTCCTCCCAGGCCTTGAAGGCAAGTCACATCATATGGGGCCACTCATGTTTGAAGCTTACAGTGGGATCTCTCCTGCTTATAAACATGTGCGGGCAATGTGGGTGCATTAGTGTCACTTCCCTGTGCCTTCCTGTTCCACAGTTATAGACACAACCACCACATGCTGCCTGGCAATGCCATCAGGAAATACATTATTCAGGGGCATTTTGTTCAAAATCTGATGTTCTAGACAGTTTTTTATTTTGTGCTTCATCAAAGTGTAAGCTGGTGCCAAGGAGCACCTCTGCTGAAGGAGAAGAAGCTTGGGGTGGTCGGGCAGCTGCAGGAGCAGGGCTGAGGCAGAGAAAGAGACTGGTGTGGGGGTGAGGAGAGAGGCACCTCAAAACTGGCTGACCAAACCAAGGAGCACCTCAAACCCTGGACAGAACTCACACAGAGTGAGGGGCCAGAGGAGGCTGATATTTATGGCAGAGCCTGGACGTAGATGCCTACAATGGGCCTTCTCCTCTCTTTCTGGTCCATGGTCTCTAAGCCAGGAGACAACATCACCTGTGTGTTGTCAGGTATGCTCTGATCTCTGCAAGGGGACAGCCTTGCCCTCCCAGCCTGATGACAGCTGTCTGATACAATCACGGAAACTCAATCACTGTCGGATCTGACTGTCCCTCTCCTCCCTGGGAGTGGCCAGCTCAGTATGCTTCCTCCCTCTCTGCCTTTCCAAGACAGCAGGTGATAAAGGGAAGGACAGACTGAATGAGCCATGATCAGCTGACAAACTGACCCATACCTGAGTGTTTGTGGAGCCTCTGCTGAACATTTGGGTCATCACCTTCTGAACCCCAGCACCCCACCCTACCTCCTTTTATTTCCTTCTCAAATTCTGAGTTTTTCTCATTCACATGTATATAAGAACAGTGCCCTTTTCCTTGGGATGCTGTCGTGTTAAATGAGATAAACCTGCAGATCTCCAAGGACAGTGTTTGGCTCACAGTAAGCACTCACTACAGTTAACTCTGCTATACCACCCATGATATGATTGCATTAAAACAGGACTACCTGAAGGATGGCACGCAGTAGTTACAGCTCACTTAGCAAGATAGTTATGCAACTTGAACAGTGCAACTGCAAATAATTGCCGTGAGTGTCTCCTGGAAGGTAGCAGGCTATTGGATGATTTCTTGTCCGTTTTGGATAGAGCCAAATTAGATCAAGTAAAAGGGGACCCTCTAGCTTTTGTCAAACTTATGTAATGGTGTTGATGGAAAGGTACTTGGAGCTAATAGTGGATTCTTCTCCTGTGGCCAGTTGGAAATCCAGCCTTGTTCCCATCCCACTGGAGTCACAAAATCTCAGCCTTGATCAGGTGCCTGGAGGTGACTAGAGACCACTGTCCCACCTTTGATGACACTCTGTTAATTGGCATATGCAGATGCCTTGCATTTTCATAGCTATTCATACCCAGTACTTCTGAGAGAAGGGAAAGACCTCATTACACATTCTTGTAAAAGAGTATTATTGCCGCCCTCTTACCAGTGAAGAAGTGGTACCACCAGCTGCCCTCAGACATGCCTGACTGACATGCCCAATTAGTTCCCAAATCCCCAATTACCACTTAGTTTAACTCAGCTGCAACCCCTGCTCCAATCATCTCTCTCTGAGTTGATTGCATACTCAGTACTCTGCTTCCCAGCACACCGAAAGGCAGTGCTCACTGTCTTCAGGTGCAGGCTGCATTTGCATTGTTGCCACCAATGAGGCTGCGCATCTGGAATCCCCAGCCCCTTGCAGTAGGTGATCATGCAGCAGGCACGCAGCTGCTCCTTGCAGACACACCATTCTTCCCCTTGTTCCTGCAGAGGGATTCCTTAGTGACTCCATGGTTGGTGCGGGATGTGTCCTGCTGGATGGGACCTGCCCAAGCCTACTCTTTCCGTTGAGTGTCTCTCATGGCTAGCTCAGCAGCAAAACCAACTGGAAAAATGTTAAATGCTAATTCTTGGGTCATACACTTAGAAGTCTCGTGGCCCTTTTTGTGGTGATTGTTTTAAATTAAGCAAAAAATGAGTTCTGGATAAGTGATATGCATATAGTACAAAAATCAAAAGGTTGAAGAAAAAAGTAAGGCTCCCTCTTGCTGACCTTCAGCCTCCACTTTCTGTCAGCGGAGACAACTCTGGCTCATAGCTGCTGTGCCCCCACCACCTGACCCCAGTGGGGCTCAGAGGAGGGGTCGCCACCCTGGGCATCCAGAGACTAAAAATGAATTGGAGTCTTTGGACATCCCCTATGGACGTCCACAATGGACTGTCTAAAGAATCAGGGGCTTCTTTCCTCCATTGAGGAGACTGTAGTTCAGTCTGCTCTCTTCAGCCCCTCTTTCCCTCACTCCAGAGAGCCCCCTCTTCCATGAAGGGGAAAACCACCCTCACTGCCATCAGCTTTCATCCCCAGCTGACTTTCATTAGGTCAATGACTCAGGGCACATAGATGGAGATGGCTGGGCAGAGGCAGATTGGTGACCACTGGTCCTTGGTGTGCCTGAAGATGGCTCTAGTCCCTCTTAAGGGCACCAGTGCTCCAGTGGGACTGCCCTCTTTGGGGAAGATGGAGATGGGGAGTGGGTGCAGCCTTCTGAACTGTGTGACTTTCAATAGTCTTTGCAACTGACAAATTCTCTCTGATTCCTAGCATGCTCTACTGTGCCCAGCTGACAGAGTTATGAGAAGCAGAGGGAATAAGTGCATTGAAAACCTGCCCACAGCAAAGGGACAATATGTGCAATTGTTCTATCTGTGTAGGGCAGGACAGGCTGGATGTTAAATGTAGGTTCTAGAGCCAAAATGCTGGAGGTCAATTCCCAAATCTGCCTACTGCCAGTCAGGTGATTCAAGCAGGCCACTGAATCTTGCTGTGCCTCAGTTTCTTCAAGTGAATACTAAAGAAGCCTACTCACAGGGATGGTTTGTGTGAAGACAGGTGGTACCTAACACCCAGTAATACCACAGAGGTGTCCCTATCTCTTTGTTGAGTTCCTAGGACACCAGGCTTCTTTCTAGGTGCTGGTGATTCACAGCCACCAAGGCAGACAGGGCTCTTATCCTTAAAGACCCACATTCCTAGGGTGAGAGGGAATAAACAGGTCAATGGGAACACATACAAGGTCCCTGCTAAAGCCTGCTGTGGGAAAAGGGGGAACTGCCAGGGGGAGGGTGGGGATGGAGAGGCTATTTCAGGGACATGGTTCTGGAGTGATTGCCCTAAGTGGCCACATAGGCCAAGGCCTGAGCAAAGAGAGAGGAGGTATAAGGGAAGGGGTCAGAAGTCAATTCCAGGTGGCGGGTAGGGAGAACCATGAGACTGGGAGGTGGGGTGGGAGTTACATATTGTCATTCCTCATGAGCAGTGAGTGTAGGAGCCATTGCAGAGAGGAAGGACGGGGAAGAATCATGGTGGCCTAGGGCTGGAATGGGGACCATGGTGGCTATGGTGTTTCACTCTGAGTCCAATGAGAAACCCTAAGATGGTTTGAGCGAGGTAGTCACCATGATCTACATTAGGTTGTAAAAATGTGATGGTTGCCTGACACCCAGCAGCTCTGCATCTTGCATTGTTCCCTATATGTTCAGTGGCTTTGAGTGTTCTAACAAGTTGGAACACAGCTGCTTAATGAGGACCAACTGAGATGTGTCCTCTCTTAGGTTCCAAACTGGGAAACAAAGGGCTTAATCAGCCACTAGCATCAACAGTCATATGTTTAATTAAATCAGCAGGTCAGCAAGTCCACACAAAAAAGTCCATCTTTCTGATCCACCTGCATAAACCAGCACCATGAAATTGTACTTCTGAGCACAACGGAGTCCATTTCTGCATGGACTTTCTTCTGGGAACAGGGTTGCTCTGCCAAGCACAAGGACACACAGGTGAAAACCACAGGTTCTGTGCTCCTGTGTCTGCCCTTCAGGAAGGAGCACCCATGGCAAGCTGAAGGGCTACTGCTGTCCAGCAGCCCGTGGTACCCCAGGGAGGACTGGGCCATCCAATGACCAAATAGAAGACTGACTTGGGGTCCTTTTGGTAACCTATATTTTTTTCTTAAAAAAAGAGAGAGCTAGTGTGGTTGAGCATTCCCTAAGACACACCCCCTCAACATCCAGCATGCCTGCAATGGGGTTGGTCTGCTGTTGAGAGAGAGAGAAAGAGAGAGAAATTGAGAGAGGAGAGTAAGTGAGTAAGAGCTTGAGAGGAAGGTGAGTGGAGGGGAAGATCCCTTCTCCAGATATAAAGATATGCATTCTTACAAGTCACGTGAGGTCAGGATATAAATATTTTCTATCATTCACTGAAAAATCTACTTTCTATACCCTACAGTTGCTTAAGTATATTGTGAGTCAATTAGAAAAATCCTTATGAAATACTAACTGCCACAGGAATGGTCTCATTCACTGCAAAATAAAAATTATTTGTATTTCCTTTCCTCTGGAGATTTTATTCTACTATCCAAGACAACGCGCTACATTTTTAATACTCCCCTTAATACCATGAAGTCTTCCCTAATGGACATGCAGAATGATGGACATGGTTCCCACACAGAATGTCACTGATGTTTCAACTTCAGAAGGAAATGCAAGGTTCCTGGTTTGGACATTTATTTAAACTGCAGAGCTCTTACTGATGTCTACACTCTATGAAACATTAATTCATGATTTTCTTAATATCTTATTGATTTCCCCCCTTCCAAAGGCCAGAGGTTAAGAAACTCCATAAAAACGTCCTGGCAATTTATTGCTGTCCCTTTAAGACATTACAGTAACCTCACAGCTATTTGCTTTTCCCATTGTCTTTTCACTTAAGGTTGCAGTTCAAAATGACAAATTTACCTTTTCTATGAACTTCATATGAACTTGTTTTTAAACTTAATATATAGAGAAATACCTAAGCATTGTTTTTGAATGGTTATAGATTCATACTCTCAATAAAACAGGGCCGTGGATGCAACCTGGCTATCCACACTTGGCGTGCTCATCTGGACAACAGTCACAGCAAAGACATTTGTACAGGGCACTGTCTCATTATTCATAACAATATTCTTTTATTAATAAGTGGACAGCAAGCCAGGATCTACATTATTATTGTGGGTTTTGTTTGTTTATTTAGTTGATTTTTTTTTTTTTTTAGGAAATTGGGACGTGATGACAGCAAGGATCGAGGTCAATGCACGAGGTGCCATCGGGACCCAGACTTTGCACTCCCAGCCGGGCTGCTGACCTCTGACCACATGGGCTATGAACTCTGTACCACAGTCCACATTACACAGGACAACGGCGACACCCAGAGAAGTCACACGTTTCATCCACTTCCTACCTGAAGGGAATTCATCAGAAAGTTGGGAGCAGAATATCATGAACGAGGGGATTAAAAATGGGAAGAAACCATTTTGTAATTTCAGGGAAAACATTTGTTGCTGTAAATGCTATAATGAGCAGGTGAGAAACTAAATGTCTTTT
Organism: Furipterus horrens; assembly: GCF_987537825.1. Lineage (NCBI taxonomy): Eukaryota > Metazoa > Chordata > Mammalia > Chiroptera > Furipteridae > Furipterus > Furipterus horrens. The sequence continues at coordinate 33,263,085 of NW_028327175.1, forward strand.
TAATTACATTATTTAGCTTGAATGGGCACAGACTTGAGAGTTTTAATTAACCTGACTTGGAAAGTAAATAATCTCAAGTTATAATTCTGCTCCAGGCTCCCCCCTGGAGAACCAACAAGGGGGTGTGACAGAGCTGTGGTGTTGGTGACAACCAAGCCCTTGGTCCACCAAGGGATACAATCAGGGCAGTTGTAGGTGAGGGATAAGTGCTGGTCAGAAGAAAGTTGGACTTTCCTTTTTTCCTTTTTAATCTTCAGTTCAGGCTTTGAACAAATCTCAGGGAAGCTTAAAGATAAGAAAATTCACTACCTAAAAATAATGTATTTCTAAAGTCCGCATATTTGCACTAGAATCTCTTCTTCCCTATTTTAAGTAGATACTTGGACAGAGTTTTTGCACTCAAGTTTCAAGTTGGTAGGAGTGTCATCCCATAACCAAAAGGTTGTGTGTTCAATTCCCAGTCAGGGCACATACAGGAGACAACCAATCAATGTTTCATAGATATTTCTTTGCCTCCCTTCCTCTCTCTCTCTAAAAACAATAAAAAACAAAAATCCTCAGGTGGGAATTAAAAAACAAAAAAATCTGAAATATTCTGCTCTCTAGGTTTCAGTAAACACACAAAAGATTCCAAATGAAAATCACTTGAATTCTTTAAGTTTTGGCAAAAAAATGTGTCTTCTGTCCACCATATTTGAAATATAATTTGCATTTTAAATTAGGCAGTAGCAAATAATATTTTCCTTTTTAAAAAAAACTGACAAGAATCAAATAGTTCTGGGTTTTATTATCATTTTATTAAAAGATACCCACAGCCTGCTGACACACTTCTTAAAATCTTCGCACTCCCACTGGGGAGTGCACTGAGCACCTCTGTGGGCAGGAAGACTCCCTTTCTCATCTGTCAATTAAACACCGCCTTCCAGGGAGGGGGTCCTTCAGGGTGTCTCCCTTCTCCCCTCCCTGGATGAAATTTGCCAACTATTGTGAAACTGACAAGCTGAGAAGTGTTAGAAACTGAAAATAATTTTTGGAAAATATGAATCAAAATTACAGCTCTCCATCATCAAAGAAATTCTATTCTCAGAAATTAATAGTCACTTTGAAAGATAGTTCTGTGGTTTCTTACGAAACTAAACATACTCTTACCATCAGACCCAACAATTGCACTCTTTGGTAATTACCCCAAAGAGTTGAAAACTTATATCCACAAACAACCTGCAGGTAGAGGTTTAAGCAGCTTTATTCATAATTGCTCAAACTTGGAAGCCATCAAGATATCCTTTAGTAGATGAATGGATAAATAAACTTAAAACTGGTTTTAATGACTTAAACTTACAGAATTATAACTTTCATTGAAAACCCTATGGTTTAAAATAGATTTTTTATAATATACATATTCACAATGCACATTTCAGTAAGTGTTCTTCACAGCTCTTTCTCTTTTTCCCCAGCACTGTTATATTATTTTATTTTTTTCCTTCTTTTCTCTGGAACTCCAGAAGAAGATAGAAGGGTGTATTTATGGTTCTCTCCATTCCATGCATCTACTTGTGCATTTTTAACTTTTTGTAATTAGTATAAACTGATTTATTTTTTGTTCATTTAAAACTAACTTAAATTCCAATAGAAACAGTCAATTCGCATCTAGGAGAAACTCTGCTACAAGTATATATTTTAAAAGTGCCAAGCATTAAGGAATGGCTCCAGATAACAAAAAGGACAAAACTTCTGTCAGATTTCCAACACATTTGGTCACTCCATTCTTAATTGACCGATGCCACAGGTCCTGCCAAGCAGACCTGGGGCCAACTCAGTAGCCCAGATCTGGACGGCCTTCATGGTGCCTGTCCTTGGGTAAGTGGTTGCTTATACCCCCACTTCCCTTAAGTCCTCCCCAAACCTCCAACAAGGCCCTAAACATGAGCCAGGCACTGTCTCACTGCTATTTAATACTAGACAGTTCTTGGTTATCTGCGATCTCAGTTGCCAACATATTATGAGACAAATTTATAGGAAATACTCTGCTTTATTTCAGAGTCATAATTACCACACCTGGGTCCTTCAACCAATGGAAAAGCAACTAAAAAGTCACATGGACATTGAAGAGACATCTCTATTTGATATCAAAATTCTTGAACAAAATAATAGTAGTAGTGAGTTTCAGGTCCCAAAGCTATTCATATAGCTTTGATGAGAGATAGTTTTCCTAAAAACAAACAGAAAAAAATAAAAAAACAACCTTCTACCCAGTACAATATTACTTTGAATTATTAAAGAAAGAAATTATATATTTCAATATATTTGCATTTTCATTGAGTTTCTCTTCCCAAAGCATCTACTTTTGTATATGGTTAAATTAATTATAGGGTTTTGCTCATTTCCCTTTGTTTAAGTTTCCAGCCTCAGAAATCATTAACTGCTCATTTGGAAAACAATTTAAGAAATAGAAATTATCCATTATGTTGGATTATGCGTGTTTATTCTAAAATGTTCTACCAGGAGAACACATTATAATGTAATAAATTAATCTTGAAATGCTAGTATTTCAATGTTCTGAGGTAGGTAAATAAGAATTTTCTTTTTTCTTTTTTTAACAAGACAGTTGGAGGACAGAAAGTTGTTTCAGGAATCTGGAATCACAGAGCTAGAGGGATGCTGAAAATGCATTGGAGCTGAGCAGCTCCTCTCAGGTGGTGCCTGGTCCTTTGATGAGGAAGTGAGGAGACAGAGCTAGAAAAGTACAAGTCCAGAGTGGCACTCCTGGCCAGACTCTGTCCCCTGAGAGAGCCCCCACAGTGCGTCTCAGTTAGGAGTGGTCAGTGAGTGTGGTGTGCAGTTTTCAGCCTTTCACATTAGATGATGCAGACCTTTTCTGACTTGGTGAGAGGGCTGGTACCATGATGTGCGCCATCCTTTAGCACCTGCAAGGCCACCTTTAGCTGCCCCAATCCTGTTCTTTCCCTTCGTAGTACCTGGACCTTTCTCCAGGTGTTCAACGGCAATCTCCTTTACCTCCGGGTACACAGCTTTACAAACGTACATTTTTTTCACTTTCAAAATTATCCTAATGGTATCAGTAGAAATGTGCCCGCCCCACCCACCCAAGATCTATTGAATTCCTAACTTCCAGTACCTGTGAATGTGACTTTATTTAGGAAAACTGTCTTTGCAGGTGTAGTTAAGTTAGGATGAGGTTATTAGGTTGGGCCTGGGTCCAATATGGTTGGAGTTCTTATAAGAAGACAGAGACATACCAGGAGAAGGGCTTGTGACTACAGAGGCAGAAACTGGAGTGAAGTAAGCTACAGAACTCAACGTCTGTTGGCCACCAGCAGGAGCTGGAAAAGATAGAGAAGAATTCGACCCAGAGTCTCACAGCAAGCACAGCCTTACAGATACCTTTATGACAGACTTCTCGTCCTAGAACTAAGAGAAATAAATTTCTGCTGTTTTAAACCATCAGTTTGTGGTTCTTCATTATAGAAGCCCTAGCAAATTAACATTGGGTTGGCCAAAAAGTTTGGTTTTTTCCACAAGATAGCTCTAATAGTTGTCTTTAACTTCACCCAAAACAATTTTGTTAGATTGTCTTGTCACAGCTATCATCATATCAGCGTGCATTTTAATACACTTACCAGAATTGGTGAATTTTTGTGTAAACATTTTACTGTTGAAGATGGAAAAATATATACATTTTCAGCTTATCAGGCTTTATTATTTCAAGAAAGGTAAAAATGCAACTGAAACACACACACAAAAAGATTTGTGCAGGGTATGGAGGAGGTGCTGTGACTGACCAAATGTGTCAAAAGTAGTTTGAGAGATTTCACGCTGGAGATTTCATGCTGGGCAATGTTCTATGGTCAGGTTGACGAGTTGAAGTTGATAACAATCAAATCGAGACATTAATTGAGAATAATCAATGTTATACCACACAAGAGCCAATGTACTCAAAATTTCCAAATCAATGAACTTATTGGTGAAAATGAAAAATGTATCTTTTATTTTATGGGGAAAACTATATGGACATTTTGGTCAACCCAATACCAGAGTAGAAAATTACATTTAAAAATACCAGAGAAAGTTCTGTTTAACTTCTCAAAGACTTTCCTGAATAAAATCAAATAATTAGTACATCCTTCCTGGAAACTCTATCCTTCATTTAACTCAATAAAACCCAGTTTTTCTCTTTCTATCTCTATTTGGAAATGAAACATAATGTCAGAGAAGTTTTCTTTGTACAGAAACAATCTCTTATGTTTTGCATGGCTTTTCTGTGCATAGACTATTAGAAATAGCTCCCGTACTGCATTCACATGTTGTCTTCCTCACGGGAGGTAAACGAAGAGCACCAAATACATATCACTGTGTGTGAATTGGGTTGTGATATCATTTCTGTGCTGCTGAATAAGAAGGGCAGAAACCAGAAGTCTCTGCAAGGAGACCTCCCTGTCCCCCCAACCTCTTGCCACCTTACTCAGCCCAGGCAGACCTACCTACTGCTCAGTAGCCAGCCTGGCAAGATTCCTGCTCTGTGTTGTGTGTTCCAAATGTCACTGTTCCTCTCAGCAGCGTTGATCCAGGGAAGAAAACAAGACCGTGGGTCTCCTAAGACACAGCTCCAGGTGAAGGCCCATTGTAGGGCTCTTGGGCTGTGCAGGCTTTTACTATCTGCATATTTATTTCACCTCTTAAATGAAATCCAATTTGAGGCTATTAATATTAATGCACTGAGATAATTCTGATGATGAATTAATAAAACACTTGGCCTCTCAATGTGCTGTTTGCTCTTACATTTAATGATGCTCTTAACTGGAAAGAGGGAGAGCCAGAGCAGGCTCCACCTGCAGCTTGGAAATTAGAGACCACTTCATTGTTCTGAGCACGCTGCTTTAATGACAATCGATAGAATCGATCCAGGAGAAGAAAAGTATTTACTCAACCTCCACCACGTGCTACACTCACTGTTTAGATTTCTGGAGCACCCTCTGAATACTATATTTCGTCAAGGTCCTACATTTGCTAATGAATTACACGCTAAATGAATTTCTCATCCTCCCACATGGTTTTGATGCCACAAAATATTGCTTTCTCCTAATAACATAAAATTGTAATAATAATAGAATTGTACCATCAGGGCAGTGAAGGATGGCATTGCTAGGAAATCAAAAAGTCACCCCAATTGTAGACTTGCTCTTATTTGCACAATAGATGTTACCCTTTGCTCACGCTTTTTCAAAAATAATTCCTGACTGCTGGTCTTTTGTGGTTGAAATGAGGACAATTTACCATTCACACTCTGCTGGATTAGTCATTGAAAAGACAATTTAATTGCAATTAACTTGACTAGATTTAGTATTAAACTTAAACTAAATACACTTTCACTTTAAAAGTCATTCAACAAATAATGTATTAAAGGCCTCTAATTAGGCTGGTTTCTCAGCTGATTAAAAACAACAACCATCTATTGTTGGTGGAACCCACTCCAGCCCCACCCCAAACACAAGCCTGTCGTGTCCAGCGTGTCCTGGAGATTCTGCCTTGTAAGAAAAAGACTGATACCCATTTCACCAGGAATGAAAATTACAATCTCACATTGAAGCCATTAATATGAAACCAGATGTTGAAAGGAGCTAAAAGAAACAGGCTAAATCAAGATTGCAATGAATTTTAAAAACAGTCCCATTGCGTAAGTGAAAGGACAGTGAGCAGGAAAAGCATCTGCCGGTCTGTTCTTCAGCTTGCAAAATAGACATCTTTAAAGCCCCATTAAATTTTAGGGGAACTAGCAGGAAAAGACAATATCTACTTAGAGCAGAACTGGTTTGTTCACTGTCATTTACAAGAAGTTTTGCCATATTTGTTTTATTAAATGGGAACGAACTGCTAAAAGGGGCAGAAGCCATGGTGTTTAAAGGGGACCTGCTTCAGACTCAGAAGTCTTGCGTGCTTTTCGTCTACATGAGATGAAGCAAGTGAGTCTTAAGCATTAGTGAACATATGGGTGTAGGAAGGCAATATGCATGGTGACCTGGAGTCGCCTGGGAGACCCAAGTCCAGGAAGAGCATTGTGAGATGACTGTTCTAATATATTTGTGATAGCTGAGCCAAACTCCAATTTCAAAAGGGCTGGTCAAGGGAAAGCATTAAAATGAACAAATCCAGCATCGGAGTAAAGAACATTGAGAATCTGTTGTGGTAAATGCCCTGACCCAGGCCAGGAAACGGCTATACACACATGGATGGACATATACACACATACACATAGGTGCACACGCATACACACAGATGTGGTATGTACTTGTACATGATACAAAATATACTTTTTGCAATTAGAAAATGTAATTACAGTGCTTTAAGTTTATTAGTCCTTTAACTTCTTTAAAATATGCTTTAATTATTGTGCTATGATGCTTTTGTCTACGGAAAATTGTAGCTTTAATGCAAATTTAGGAAATCACGTATGATGTGAAACACTAAAAACAACATTTATCATTGGTGTAAAATGTGCATCTGTTGCAGAGGATCTTAGCTGCAGAACAACTTAAGGAAATAAGTTGTTACACAGCCGCAAAAGTCAGGTTGGATTTAAACCACCAGACCAGATTTCTCACCTGAAAATAGCCAACTCTGGCAACTTCAGTTGATTCTTAATTGTGAATTCTAATTATTTCTAGCTCAAACACAATATTTCAGAGATTAAAATGATAATAATTAATTACAGAAACACACTTCATGACCAGTATCTTTGGATTAAAAACAAAAGAACAGTCCAACACCAACAATAAAGTAACGAATGGGCAGAGCGACTCTAATTCACTGGACTCACACAGGGATGTCTGAATGGTTTAAAGAAATAGCAATCCTCAGGCCATTTGAGAACCAAAGGAACTATTCTTGTGGAGACAACCTGGATCCCAAGAAGAGCTGTACCTGGGAGCTCGAACACACAGCCCAGGGGCGCACAGAGCCATGGAGTTTGAAAACCCGGTGCCACGGGACAGCAGCTCAAGGTAACCTGCACTTGGCGATCCCGGGTGCTGGGCATCTATTGTCATAGCCCCATTTGTCCATGGAGTCCTTTCAGAAAAGGTGCAGCATAAATACATGATTAAATAAAATAAAATGAAATGGAGTAAAATAAAATGAAGGTATTTTCCACCTCTTGCTGCCTTTCACCAGGATTCTATGGTTCAGATTTATGCTGGAGGTGGGGAGATAGCAAATAAAAAATGAAAAACAATTTCATATTTTAAATTTATGGGACTAGGGGATAATATATCACTTTTTCCTCAAGCTCAGTACAATAAATTGTCTATAACCTACTTGGTATGTTTTGCCGTATCACTCATGCCGGCTCTTTTTTAGTTAACACATTTAGTCTTAGCTAAATGACTCATTTCAAAAATGCAACTGCATAATTAATTACTTAGGGGAAGACAGTCTGTCCCGTTTTTCTAGATATTAACAGATAGCACAAAAAGAGCAAAAGACAGGCAGGAGCATCCTGGTAGCTCTTTCTTCCTTTCCATGTGTATGAACTGCTTTCCCGGCGCTTTAAGGTGATGAAAAGGACAGGAGACGGTGTCTAAATCAGCTGGGCTTGATATGATGCCAATGCCTTTGGCTAAACATAGATTGACTTAATTCTTTCAATAATGACTTTGGTCTGCAGCACTTCTCTACCACAAGAGGGAGAAACCCAACAGAACAGAGAAAATCTCCTCACCGGGGTTATCTTGACTCTGCTCCAGGCAAAACCTAGAAATATTTTTTTAATCGAGATTCTCCACGGCAGCCCTTTCCAAATGCCAGTATCCATCATCGCTGACTGGATCAATAGCTGTGTTTTGGCCCCAGTCTCCTGCGAGAGATGGCATGCCATCAGTGATAGACAAATATCACAGTTAAGCAAAGTATCCAGCCAGACCTAGTAACATTTTTATTGATTTTTGTTGTGCAAATAATGTCTTTTTGGGCTGAATAAATGGCTTTGAGCCAAACAGTCATTGTTTATGATTCCAAAATGCAATAAAGGGACAGGAAATATATTATAGCCAATGTCTCAAGGCACACAACATAATCATCCTTTGGTAGTAAAAAACTACCCATCGGAAACCAAGAGTGCATATTTATCCATGCTTAAAGGTGCCTGTAGGACTTGCAAATCTTACACAAAATGTCCTGTTAGGAAACAGATGGCATTGCCCTTTAACCTATCGAATAACTACTAGAAAACCCAGCAAAAAAATAAGCACTGTATTTCTTCAATCAATACAAAGAAAGCAGTTTATTATGCTCCCTTCAAATGAAATATCCAAGTTGCCAAAACTGCACCCATTCAATTCAAAAGAAAACACATCAAAAAACTCCCTGACTTTATCAAAGAGTATAAAATCAGAAAATATTTTAGTAAGGTTTTTTTTTTTAAACTATACTTATTCAAAATAATTGTGAACTCGTTCCATTTGGTAGCTCAGCAGAAAGTAGCCCATAAATGATTTGCCCCTGAACTAAAATAAGTCTTCGGTGTGTTAATTTTGGCCTTCTTATCTTTGCTTTAGATGGCTTGAATTTTTTTAAGGGGTTGCTGAGCTGGGTTCTACACTCATTTCTCTGTAGAATGTATAGCTGTCATGTATTTGCCTCCAGATCCCCACAAAAATGAGGACCCTGCAAGTTGTTTCACGCCTGCCCCCCATCCCCCACATGTCCTGGGTTGTGGTCTGTGCAGACACATTACCAAGAACACACAGATGTGTTGGGTTCCTACCAGAACAATGCCTCCAGGAATTAGCATGATTTGGTGGAATTACACATGGGTCTCCAGAGTCCTGCAGAACTGAGCACACATTCCAAAATCTGGGATTGCTCAACTATTTCTGTCCTGCCATGCACAGGCAGACATAGAAATATAAATTTTGCCTTCTCTGCATCTCTCTCATATACCCTACTTTCTATATGGGCTGAGATTTATTCTTGTACTTAACATCATAATTTGATCAAATATTTTTTTCAGAAGTACTTAAAGAATGAACAATTTAATTATTTATGTAGTGTTTTAAATTTTGCATTATTACTCTACTTGTTAAATAACTGTTTCATCGACTACAATGTTATTTTCTTCAAAGAACATTTCTTATAAGAGTGTGCTCAATGCAAAAACACAAGGAAGCACAGAAAACATATTTTAAACCAACTTGAAATTTACTATCACAACATTACATACATGCTTTCCCTATGTATCTGTTATAATGACACATGCTTATCTTTGATAGGTATGCATTATATACTTATGTATTTAACAAAATGCTTTTTTTCATACCTATGCATATGGATTGTATGTTTTTATATTTAACAAAATGTGGTTTTTACATATACATATATGAAAAAGCTTTTTGTTCAAAAGATGGTCCTGTCCTCTGAAAAAGTGGTGCGAATACATGGGTCCTCCGGGGGATTCAGCCTTGTGCTTCTCCCCGGGCGGCAGCAGTGCTGACCACGGGAGTGCTCTGAATCCAAGCCGACTTGGCAGGTAAAATTGATCTATCTCAAGATTCCGAGTTTCATTTTCCTGTCTTCTGGAGCACCTGAATACCTTTTTAAAAGCTTATTCATTTCTACAGCTTTGGCAAATGTTATAAATATTATTTTCCATTTCTATTGTGATTCTTTTCCCTGTTATTACAGGATTTCTCATTATTCCACATACAGAATCAAAGTCTTTGCGGTCAACAACTTTGTTCTAGGATTTCTTTGTTTGTTTGATTTTTAATGTGACTGATGTTATGGATTGTTTTAAATACCGAATGATTTTTTAAAAAATTTTTCTTTCTTGGTTTGTATCTCTGATATTGTTCTCATGTGAATGTTCTCATTTCCCTTCTTACATTTCACTACCATTGTCAAGGGTTTGCTTCAGTATGAGGCTTGCAACAAAGATCCGATTTTGTGTTTCCTAAGTCCTGACTATTAGACATGTGATTCTTTCCTGGATCATCTGAAAAGCTTCACTCTTTGTTTATTAAACATCACTTTACAACATAGACGGCGCCTGGTATTTCTGCACTGTTTTATTTCTATCTCTCCTTTTTCCGCTCAGTTCTCTGTGTTTATTTTAGCATTAGAGGGTCTTATGATATCTTGTGAGTTTAGAATCTTTCTTCTGATTATTTTAAAATACCTGAACTATAATATCTACTTAATCCTTTTGGTGAACCTGAGCACTTTGCTTGGAATCACACACTATGTATACCTTCACTCATGGAGTTAGTAACTTATAGTATTGAATCTTGTCCATAAACCTAGCATATTTGTCTCTAGTTGTTAAGAGCTCTTTTCAAATTATGTAGTTTTTTTCCCTGACATCCCATACATTTCTTTTAAGTTTGTTTCTTAGGACTTTGTAGATTTTGTTGCTATAGGGAGTGACATCCTTGTCCATTACATTTTCTCACTGATTCTTGCCAGGGAACGTGAGCCCAGGCTACTGTTCCAAGGCAAGAGGTCAATCGCCCACACTGTTCTGCACCTAATGTTTTGCTAAGTTTCTCATAAAATGAAGAGTTTCATTGCTTCTCTGGAGGGTTTTTTTTTAGATAAATATTTTCTGAAAATTATATGACTCTTGTTTTTGCTTTCCAATATTTTAACTTGCTTTATATTAACAACTAGAACTCCCAGAATAAAGTTGTATAGTAACAGTCCAGCGTGAGGTCTTTTACCAGACAACAATGATTTTTTTTTATTTTTCATTAAGAGCCTGGAGGCTGGTATGTGTGGGGGAGAGAGAAACACTCATTAAAATCTACTTTTTTTTTTTTTTTTTAATTTTGGTGGCAGCATATGAGGTTTTTCCCCACAAATCCAGAAATTGTATCTAATGAACAGCACCCAGAACCCTCCGGACTGCTTTCTAGAACATCAAACAATATGTTTATGTTTGCATTAGCAGTGGAAATTTTTATTGAAAGATGAGGAAGTTTGTATTCCAAATTTTTATTATTTGTACCAGTGATACGTGAAGATCACATTTTTTAACTACATAGTTTTTTTAAAAGAACAGTAGAAAAATGTATAGTTAGCTGAGAAATCTCTACTCACTTGAGTGATTTAGCTGATCCAAATCTTGTTTCTCTTCTTTATCTCAAATTTTACACTTGGACACCTAGTGCCTGAGATATTTTTTCTTTGTAATGTTAGGACTTTAGCACGTGAGATTTGTAAGTTCCTGCATTCTGGTTTCCATTTGCAGTAATATCCAGGAGAAATGTTTCCCGGCCTTTTTATCCCTACAGATATGGTCTCAGGTGTTTCACCTCCATGACCCTGACGGATCAGTGTGACAATCACTGTTCTAGTTGAAGAAATGATGGGACATGTAGTAAGAGCACGGTTTCCTCCAATTCAGCAACTGTCTGCTTACATGATCTTGTTAATTTAGAAATACCTTTTCTTTTTTGCTCTCTTCAACATAGATTTGTCACCTGTGCTTTTTCACACAGATCTCAGGATTTATCTGAGCTCTCCAAATAAGACAGAAAATATGTAATGATTGCATATGGGGAATTTACAGAATTTGAATTTATAGAATCTGAATCTGTTCTTATGTAGTAATTTCATCACCCTGGTCATATTTAGAAAAAAAGCATGCATATATGTGTTGACACTTTCAAAACACAGTGCTTTATTTTAAAAATACATATAAAAAGATCTATACTTTCATAAGTTTGAATATTATATGCACATTCAAGGGATAACACTAGGAATCTACCCCAAAGAAATGAAAATATATACCCAAGCCTATGTGCAAATGTCCACAGAACATTATACATAAGAGCCCAAAAGTAAAAACTACAAACCAATGAACAGTGTGTTGTGTATCCATGTAATAGAATCTATTCAGCAACAGAGAAAAATGATGTACCGATTTACCACATGGATAAGTTAGAAAAGCATAATGCTAAGTGATAGAAGCCAGTCACCAAAGTCACACATACGTGCTATCATTCCATTTATTTAAAATATCCCAAAATAAAGAAAGGAAGCAGATTAGAGTTGTTAGGGTCTGGGGAGGGAATGGCAGGTGCCCACACGCGAACACCTGCTTTCTTTTGGGGGAGATACAAACGCTCTAAGAGTAGTCCGTGCTGGCAGTTGCATGATTCTTTCTATTTGCCCAAAATCATTGACTCATTCTGTGGTATGTAAATGATACCTCCGTAAAGTCACTTTAAAAAGGGATAATCCCTGTTAATTTATGTTTCAACAAATCTCTATGAAGTACTAACCTTTTGAAAAGGTTTATGTTAAGCCATTTTCCACATCATCTCTCATGGCGCAAAGGTGGGTAGAAGGAGTAAAGTCAGCAGTCTGAGAAGTGATGGAAGCCTGGTGTATAACCATAAGCAGCTTACTACATATGTCTCTGAACCTCGTTCCTTACCTGTAAAACAGGTGTAATAACCACGTGTACCGACCCATGTTAGTCTCGGATGGGAAATAGCAAATGTCCAGTCTTCGCACATGGTCAGATTCAGCAACATAGTCCTTCTGTTTAGTCTTTGCAGAGTTTCCACTGATGCAAGGTGGAGGAGAAGAAGCACGGACTCAGACATGGGCTCCTCCACAGACCAGCTGTGCAACCCGGGACAGCAGCTCACTGTCTCTGAACCCAGCCAGACCATCTGGAATATAGAAATACAAACCTTACAAGGGCAATATGGGACACAAATATAGTAACATAAAAGCATTGACAACAGGTTCTGATACACAGTAAATGCTCAATAAATACTAATTTTCTTTTTCAGGCTACTTTCTGTAGTAAAAACATACACAAATAAGGAGTTATAAACTGATATTTGTCTCAAACATTTAAAATTCATACTCTGAATGTAATCATCCAATAGGAAGGATACTACTAATGTTTTATCACTGATGCTCTGTGTATGCACAGTAGTTGCAGCACATATTTGATGATGTTAGTTAGATGCCTGGGACAGTCTGCATCAGCTAAATGGCACCTTTGGTTTACCAAGACCTCCCCCCATCTCTGCAACATATTCTCTCCCCCCTCCTCTCTCTCTCTCTCTCTCTCTCTCTCTCTCTCTCTCTCACACACACACACACACACACACACACACACACACACACACATGCATGCATGCACACACACAGCATCACAGGGAGTAAAAATCCAAAACCAGATGAAGAGTTCAGAAGTCTCTATATTCTAGATCTTTTTGGTGGTTGAACATCTTTCCCAAGGACATGAAAACTTTGGTAAAAACAAGTTTAAAGACAACAGTGAGATAACACTATACATCTATTAAAATGGTCAAAATCTAAAACATTGAGAACACCATTGCTGGTGAGGAACTCTCATTAATTGCTGGTGGGAATGCAAACTGTTACAGCTACTTTGGAAGATAGTTTGGAGGTTTCTTACAAAACTAGACATACTCTTACCATATGCTCCAGCAATCACACTCATTGGTATTTACCCAAAAGAGTTGAAACAAATGTCAATCTAAAAACCTGCATATGGATATTTATAGGAGCTTTATTTATAATTGCCAGAACTTGGAAGCAACCAAGATGTCCTTCAGCAGATGAATGGATACATGAATAGTGGTACATAATGGGATATTATTTAGTACTAAAAAGAAATGAGCTATCAAACCATGAAAAGATGTGGCAGTACCCAAATGCATATTACTAAGTGACAGAAGCCAATCTGAAAAACCTGCATACTATATGATTCTAACTCTATGACATTCTGGGAAAGGCAAAACAGTGGGGTTGGAAAAAGATAAAGGAGTGCCCTGGGTTGGCTAGGGGAGATGGGTGAATAGCCACAGCACAGAGGATTTTTTAGGGCAATGACACTACTCTGAACAATACTGTACTGGTGGATACATGTCATTGTACAAACCCATAGAATGTACAACACCCAAGAATGACCACTACTGTACACTATAGACTCCAGGTGATGACGGTGTGTCTATGGAGGTTAATCAGTTGAAACAAATGTCCCATCTGGTGGGGATGCTCATAGTGAGGGAGGCGGGAGGCTGTTGTAGGCATAATGCAAGTGTGGGAAATCTCCATATCTCCCTCTCAATTTTATGGTGAACCTAAAGCTGATCTAAAAAAGTAAATCTTCAAAAACATACAAATAAATGCTTCCTCCTGCAGGCCAAGTTGAGGTGTCCTGGTGCTCTTCTAGGCTATCACCAATGGCAGAGGTTTTCTGTGCCTGACATGACAGAGACCAAACCTCAGGAAACCACAGGAGAGAGTTGGACTCCATCTGGAGAAATCAACCTTCCTTGCAGGGGCTGTGCTATATAAATGCCCATTTCATGCTGCAAAATTCAGCTTGACAGGTACTCAGGTGTCTATTTACTGTGCCAGCATTGGCCTTCCCAAGAACTGGCTCACTACCAAAAGCTACTGACTGATCAATTATCGCAGCAACATCATATACCTAAATGTTTATATCAGTTATCCTAAATTCCAGATTAAGCTTTCCAACCAAACATCAGCTCCCTGGGTTACACAGCTTGATGGTGAAGTGGGGTAATGAGAAGCATGAGATGTCAGCAGAAATACAGCCAGGGGTAAGGGCTCCAATCATTTGACTCAGCCACCTGCACTAACCAGGGGGAATTGAGTCACCTTGCAAAAACTTCTCTTGTCTGTCGGGGAATTGGTGTGGGGACCATAGGGCCATGGTTATAGGTCTCTCTTATCCTCTCCTGCCAGCCTTTGTTGTGAATTTTGACGAGTTTCTTAGTCCTCTTTAGTTTCTAGTTTGTTCATATTGAAAACAGAAATCATACAATCCATCCCAAAGGATGGTTATAAGAAACTAACTGTGGTAGGATACACAAAATGCCTGGAGCAAAGAGGGTTGATGAACATTCATTTCCTTTTCCACCTTCTGTGTCTTTTCTTCTTTTCAAGGTCCAAGAGGGGAAGTCTGGTGCTGCCCAGGACTACCTGATGTAATACTGCTATAGGGATTATATGTCACTGGCCAGGAAGAGAGTTCCATGGTCTTTAATTTTTAAAATACCTTGACTTGCCCTGAATCAAATATTACAGCTTATACTCAGAAACATGTTCTGATAAAAGGCAGAATAGATGAGGGTGCATGGTGGGCACCCATCCACAGAGGAATAACAAAACATGTTTAGGCAGCAAAAATTCCTGTGTGGTGAAATGAACACCATTCCATTTGCACAACCTTCAGCAAGCATCCCCAGCATGAGTCTGCAAGGGACAACTGTCAGAACTCAGAGCAGACACTTGGACAAGGCTTTGGTGTCACCAACATTGTGTGCAGTCTACAAAACCAAAAACACTAGTCCTATTGTCTTGTTGCTTTATTTGTTTGTTTTGTCAAAATATTTTGGAGTTTTTGCATAGACAATTTTAATCATCTTGTCTGTGGTGCCAAGAGGTTTTATTTTCATTAGCCACAACAGCATCTACATTAAGTAGGTTATTATAATTTTCATTGCATATTCCACATTCTTTATATTGTAAAGTTGGGGAAGAACTAATCAGGCTCAGGTTTCTGGCAAAACCGGTCAAGTTCCCGAACAAACCCCCTGGAGAAAAAGCTCCTGCTTGTGCATAAAGCGGGGCTTCAGTGAAGCTTGGACACACAAATAGATCCAATGGCTGTTGGATTGGCTCTGATATGATGTTATATCCACTCATGTCCTGGTCTCTTTAAATCGTATCGTATCGGCAGCCGTCCGTCTCGAGAGACGATGGTGTAGCTTCTTAAGAGTCTATCTGCACCGCCGAGAATGGCTGTGCAGTCCGACTCGGGAGTGACACGGTATCTGTCTCCTCCCGTGTTGGATCGACATCTTGCGATGACGCTGGAGTGTCCTCTCTAGTGAAGCTGAAGCTACAGAGCCTGGGCAGGGTGATATGGAGGGTCTGCTGTTGCCCATGCAGCAGACCCCCCCTCTCTTCGCAGCTGAAGGGTCCAAGGGAAAGACGGAGTCAATACAGCTTGGCTTCAGGTGCGCCGCAGGAGTTGCCAATGTTGACTACAACGTCAAACCGCCTTAGGGACTCCGGCTCCGGATTTTCTGTCGGGGTTTACTCCCTTAGCCTTTCCCCTGAAGAGGTATGCCGCAAGGCAGCGGAGGTTTTTTGGAGTCAGAGTTTTCCTTCTCTTTAAATAAATGGCAGAAAAATCAGCTTGCATGGTTTAAGGGAAAGACTTGAAGTGGCCAATTGGCTTACTGATCAGCATCAGTTGTTCAATAGACTTGAAACTCCAGAGCAGCACCCTGCCAGAGCTGTGGGACCTGGGGATACCCTTTTCTTTTTCAAGGTTTGACAGACAGTCCAAATCTCAGCTGTCTCGTGAGTAAGAAATATGTGTTATCTCTGTGAAAGTGCAGAGATGGTGAGATCATTAGCAAGGTTGGAAATCAGGGAAGTCAGTCATCCTTCAAGGTGGATGCCCTAGAGTGCCCCTCACCACCTCCCAACTGTCAGGGACCACTGGACTGTGGCCTCTGTTCCCAAATCCTGGGGTGATGATACCCTGCCTCCTTCTGCACTGTCTCCTGGAGAGAAGGCTGTGTGAGTGTGGGAAGGAGGGAGCTCCCGTTCATGACTCAACTACAGGGCTTGCAGAGCCTACAGGCCTGGACAGGGCTGGTGCTTTGGCAGCCCTGATGTGTCTGTAATGTTGACTTCAGATTTATTACAGAATGCCACCTGTCCAGTGCTGAAGGCAGCCATGGAGAGTCCCAGGTCGGTGCTTTCAGAGTGGGGACCTGGGTTTTCTCTGATGGTTGGACATCCCACTTAATACATGTGGGGGAGAAGTTGGCATGTGACAACTTTTTTTGTATAGCTTTATTGAAATATAATTTGCATATCACACAATTCATCAACTTAAAATGTAAAAATTAATTGTTTGGGTACATTCTCAGTTATGTGTAACCATTGCCACAGGAGTGGAACTGCTGGTAAATCTATGTTTAATCATTTGGAGAACTGCCAGTCTGTTTTCCAAAGTGGCCACACCATTTCACATGTTCACCAACAATGTATGAGGGTTCTGATTTCCCTGTATCTTTTCCCACATGTATTATTATCTGACTTTTAAGTCTAGCCATTCTAGCAGGTGCAAAGTACTATATCATTGTAGTTCTGCTTTGCACTTCTGTGATGGTTAATGATGTTATTTTCTTCTCATGTGCTTATTATCCATTTGTGTATCTTCCTTGAAGAAAAATATATCCAGATCCTCTCCTCATTTTTAAATTGGGTTATTTGCCTTTTTTAATATTTGGTGTATGAATCTGTTATAGATTCCAGATACAAATTCTTTATCAGATATATGATTTGCAAATATTTTCTCTTGTTCTACTTATTGCCTTCTTATTTTCTTGATAGTGTTCTGTTGAATACAGAAGTTTTGTTTTTTATTTTTGATTAATTTTTTAAATTTTGATGAAGTCCGCTTTGTCTTTTATTGCTCATGCTTTTAGTATCATTCTTAATAATCCACTGTCAAATTCAAGATCATGGAAATTTAGCCTATGTTTTCTTTTAAAGCTTTTATTGTTTTAATGCTTACTGTTAGGTTATTGGTCCATTTTGAGTGAATTTTATAAATGGTGTGAGGTAAGGGTCCAACTTTATTATTTTGCATTTGGCTATCTAGTTGTCCCAGCACCATTTGTTGAACAAACTCTTTTCCCCCCATCAAATTGTTTTGCCCCTATTGTACAAAATCAGGGGACCATAGATGCATTTAGCAGTAACAGTTTGCAAATGCTCGGTTCCCTGTCTACAACCAGTTAAGAGCAGAAAGCGAGAGTAAGCTTTTAGAAACCATTACAGCATGTGACAAAGCAATTTTATGTGCGTTGAATCTAATGATTTAAAAGTTTATTTTTATTTCATTTTTTATTATTTGTTTTAAAAATTGCTCTGCTGTAGATTAGAGGTAAAAAGTAAAGGGAAAAAAATGCCTGGTCCTTCCTGTCAGATGGTTGGAGAAGCTGAGAAGCTGAAGTAAAGACCCAGAGGGTGCTCTGCTGTGCTGGGAGCAGTCAGTTCTCAAGCAAACGTGTGATTTTCGTTAGTAGAAAAATCTAGGCCTATTCAACCTGGCCAATAACAACTTGCATTTGATCTTATCTGTATTAAATACAAAGTCTTTATCATTTAAAGTACTCTTAGTGAAAAATTAGTAGGAAGGCACCCTTTTTTCCAAAAGTAGCTGTGAAACCGAAGTATTTAGATTTAAGGATTAGACAGAGGCAAGGGGTCATCAAATGGAACTGATAAAGCTGAGCATTTAGTGTGATTTCAAGTATTTCAATATATTTAAAAACCGCACAAATCCAAACAAACCTCAAAGCTTGCTTTTGTTTGTCAATCTTAAAATTGCCTCTGCATATTTTTTTAAAAATGATGAGTGCGTATTATTTTTCAGGAACATAAAGACTGAAGCCCACATAGAAAAAGACAAGAAAGCCTCCTTATTGAATTCTAATAACTGATTCCTCAGGGACTACGATTAGGGGCCTGAGAGTGAGCAGTGAGCAGTCACTGTGAGGCCTTTCCTGGGTTATCTGGCTTTGAAAGGATCATGTTCAAACCCTGAAAAGATAAAAGGCGGCCTCCACAGGCTATGAGCTGGACCGTTAAACATTTCCATATGACAAAGTCCTCTCCTGAGGTCTGACCTGCCGGGAGAGCCCAAGTCTGCAGATCTGAAGAAGCCAGACCCTCTCCTGCCTGCTTCTCAGAGCCGAGTCTGGTGAGCAAGCTTTTGAAAACTACTTTAAAATGCTTTCTGTGGGGGAAAGTCTAATGAAAGGGGAACAGACATATAACAACGTTCAAAACCAAACTCTTATTTAAATGGATTTCTAGAATAAAAAATAAAACGCAAAAGCTGATAGTAAATCATGTGCAACGAAGTTCATTTCTGTTGGCATCTACTCGCTCCTTTTGATACACTTATCAGATATTTATTTATTATGTTTATATTTATTTAATCAATTTATAATAGTGATGGCTTTTTCCAACGAGGCACTGACAGCTTCTTTTTTACACCCTCTTAACATTGTAAAAGGGGTCTCTTACTAGATATGTTCTAATGGGGAAAAATAACTGGATTTTCTTTTCTACCTTTTTTTTATTTAATTTTAATTATTTCCTTTTGAACTTTTTACTCATTTTTAAATATGTGCTAAAGCCAGGTATTAAATAAAATTAATAAATTATAAAAATATTGTTTAATCATATCATTTCTGCCCAGAATTTCATACATTATGGGCAATTCATAAATGGGTTTCCACTGATTACAAAAGACTATTTGAAAGTATTTGCAAAAATTTTAGAAATTATTTTTACTTACAAAAAATAATTTTCAAAAAAAACACATTTATTTAGTTGCCTATAAGCTTTTTATATTTTTGTTTTTAGCTGCTACTAACATGAGATATTTTTCTGAAGTCATTAAGTATAATTCTATTCAATTAAGGCTTCTCTAGTGGTCTAGGGAAAATGTAGTGATGGAATAAGGACACACAATTGACAATTTTAATGTGTAATCTCTTGGTTAACATTAGTATTAAATTATAAGTGGCATCGAAGAGTGGAGTAGCTGAAAAATGTATGGAGTTTGATAACACATTGTAGCTGGAAAAAATAGTTTACATGTAAGAAAGTGCTGTGTTTATGAGAAAGATAACATTGAGGATTTTGTAGCTAAACTGCCACATAGAGCAGGACCAAACGAGCCTCTAAGTCAAGGTGGCATGCACACTTGTGTGGGTTCCAATGGACAGGTGCCCTGCTGGGTGATGTGGTCCCTACAAAGATGTGCGTCTCAACCTGGCAATCAAGTCCCTCGGGCACTGACCCTGCACACATGTGCTGGGAGTCTGTGCTCCTCGCCTCCTGAGAAAACCCTGCTCCAGGAAGGATTTTGTTTGCAGAATGCTAAGACATCACCTTTGCAGGCCACACATCCCTTTTACCCTTGGAAATTAATAAAACCCTGTTTCTGTCACCTCGAGGAGCTTGTTGTTTGCGGGCTCTGACCTCGGATGGATTGAAGTAGCTTACATTGCCCAACACACCCAGGGGAATAACAGAGTCACAAAATAAAGAAAAAGCAATGTCTGTTCTCAGTTTAACTACATACCTGGCAAATGTGTATTTAGCAGCCAAAATGCTAAATGAAGCCATTAAAATCACCTTTATTTTTTAAAGAAACAAAATATGTAAAGTTTTCTAAAAGTATATTTGAAAGGTCCAGAGAGTTATTTTTTTAAACCAATTGGTCTAAAAATAAAGTTAAATAGCTCTTTAGAGAACAGAATATATTCTGTCCTAAAAGTTCCTTTTGAAAATTAATTAATAAATGTAAAAAATTTTCCAAATTTTAAGCAAATATTTAAGGTTCTGGGGGGATAAATTCAATAAACTATACTTTTTAAATCCTTACAGCTCAAATATTGGACACTTTTGTGTTTATATTAAGAATTTAAGAGTAGAAATAAAAGAATGTATAATTGAGTCAGAATATCTATAGAATGCTCATAGTATTCCAAATGTAATGCAGTGCTAACTGGAAATACCAGGGAGAAATATGCAGGATAATTGGGTTTTAATTCAATTTCCCTTGGACTAAATAGTATGAGAAAAGATGTACAGTGTTTTGAAGCTTTCTATTTCTTTTCACATGCATGTGCTTCTTGATCAGCTTATCTATGAATATCACCAACTGAATGAGAACTCTCTCCCAATTGGCATCTCAGTCATATGTGCACGTAATTTCATTCACTGGTCAATTTTATGTCAAACATTTCTATACTAACTAATCCAACTAATGTGGCAGTGAGTCCTGACATCAGAGACTTTTAACTCTGAATGCCTCTTACTATTTCAATTCTCAGTGATATGAAAACATTTTCTGTTATGTACATGTGTTAAGCACTTGTGTGGATGCCTTTGAACCTATCCTGTTGCCTTCGTGAAAAATGGCTGTGTGTGTGTTTCTGTGTATACAGGCAAATATCATCAGAAGCACCTCCACTGTGATGGTAACCTTTCCATACACTTTCCAACTTGTCTGCGTTTTCTTGAAGGTCGATTGGGTTTTCAGCTGTGTTATCTGTGAGGTGTTTGATGGAGTGGTCCAGATAACAGGAGAGAGCAAAGGGAAGAGAATTTTTTGAAGATCACAAACATGGCTGTTCATTTTGTTATCTGACCCTATCTGTTGTCATAGTAACAGGTTTCTTTTAACCCCTGTCATGGGAGGGTTTGTCTCTATCTGCTCTGAGTTCTCCTTTGACTGAGAAGTTGCTCCTACAGCATCCAGATGGTCCCAGCCTCTGTGAAGTTCTGCAGAGGGGCCACAGGCACGAACTCCCATCTTGGAAAGGATTTAAATTACATTTTCAATTTAAACCACTATCTTAATTTCAGAGGAGATAAAGCTAACACAGATGCTTTCTTCCCTGGTTTTACCATGTGTAAGTAAATGTCATTTAGGAATGAAATGAACTAATGTATTGATTTGCTAAGGTTTAGGCAGGTTTAATATTGCATCACATCTGTGATGACTGGGAAAGTGACCAAGCACAGGATGGTGTTGGAGGCAAATTTTAGGGAAAGAGACAGGGTCAAGGCTGACCTAATTTTCTGTGCTGCTCCAGGAGGTGTGCAGCTCATGCACTCTGACACGTCTGTGTAGACTGCTCACAACAGTGCCGGAGGAGGGGCTGGAAGCAGGTCCAGTTATTTACTTATTTTTAAATGTTGTTTTTCAATTATGGTTTACATTCAATATTATTTTGTATTAGTTTCAGGTGTACAGCATAGTGGTTAGATAATTACATACTTTACAAAGTGGTCCCCCTGATACTACAGGTACCCAGATGGCATCACTGTACATAGTTATTACAATATTAGGGACTATAGTCCCTATGCTATACTTTACATCCTGTGGCTATACTGTGACCACCAATTTGTAATTCTTAGCCCCATGCATTTTCAGCCAGCCCCCAACCATCAGTCTGATCTCTGTATCTGTGAGCCTATTTCTATTTTGTTATTTCATTTATTTTGCTCTTTAGATTGTACATATAAGTAAAATCATAAAGTATTTGTTTTTCTCTGCCTGACTTATTTTACTTAGTATAATACCTTCCAGGTCCATCCATGCTATAGCAAATGGTAAGATTTCATTCGTTTTGTTGGTCAAGTAATAGTTCATTATATATAAGCACCACAGCTTTCTTATCCGAGTTGTCTACTGATGAGCACTTGGGGTACTTCCATATCTTGGCTATTGTAACTAACACAGCAATGAACATGGGGGTGCATAACATAGTCTTTCAGGTTAGTATTTTGGCTTTCTTTGGATATATACTCAGAAGTGGAATTACTGGGTCATGAGGCAGTTGCATTTTTAAAAGTTTTCGAGGAAACTCCATACTGTTTTTTATAGTGGTTGCACCAATCTGCACTCCCACTAACAGTGCATGAGGGCTCCCTTTTCTCCACATCCTCACCAGCACTTGTTGTTTGTTGATTTATTGATGACGGCATTTCAGACAGGTATGAGGTGATATCTCATTTTGGTTTTAATGTGCATTTCTCTGATGATTAGTGACATTGAGCTTCTTTTTATATGTCTATTGGCCATCTGTATGTCCAATCCAATCTAATTTCAAAATGGGCAGAAGACCTGAATAGAAACTTCTCCAAAGATGGTCTATTCATTTTAAACAAGTTTTGGAAAATGGAGTTTCAGAGATGAGATTTCTCATATTCATCACTCTGAGCAACTTAATGCAACTGCGAAGTTCCTTTTAGGTTTTTCAGGTAAAGAACTCTCAGAAATGTCCTCTCAGTGCTTTGCTGGGTCATAATCACCCACTTCTCTCTCCACATGCTTCCAGCGGCAGCTGCACTGGGCCCTTGCTATTCCAGCACTTCAGTGTTTCTGTGGGCATGCCTACACCAGCGCCCTGCCAAACACTGGCACTCGTGGATGGTCAGGAGAAGATCTAGAACCAGCCACTCACTCTTGGAGCAGTGCAGGCTGAAGGGTGAGCTAGGCCACTCCCCTCTATACATTCTCTGCCTCTCTGCTCACTCTGTTCTACAGCAGATAAGAGAAGAAAATTCCTTCTTTTTCTGAAAATTTTTTAATTTATTGATTTTAGAGAGTGGGAGAGAGAGAGAATGAAATATTAAATTATTGTTCCACTTATTTATGTATTCATTGGTTGATTCTTATATGTACCTTGACCAGGGGTCAAACTCACAACCTTGGCACATTGGGATGATGCTCCAACTGAGCTACTCAGTCTGGGCAAAAATTTCCTCTTGATCCCAGAGGCTCCTAGTCTTGGTCAACCAACAGGCTTTGTTTCCACATACCAAGGATTGGGTGTGCATGGCCTTCATTAAGCCAAGATGTGTGTCCTTACAGTTTTCCTCTGGTTTAAAAAAACCTCCATGCACAAGCATCTTGTATGAATTTCTGAGAAGGGAGGTCAGTAAATCAGACATGTCATTTAGCAATTTCCTAATGGATTTTAGGAGACCAGTGGAAGCCTTTCTGTCTCCTGGCTATCCAGGAACTCCTCTTTTTTGTGGACAGGGATCTCTCAATGGCCACCTGTTGCAGGGAGCCCTTCCCTGGACAAAGCCATCCTCCCCAGGACACA
This sequence comes from Furipterus horrens, assembly GCF_987537825.1. NCBI lineage: Eukaryota > Metazoa > Chordata > Mammalia > Chiroptera > Furipteridae > Furipterus > Furipterus horrens. The sequence continues at coordinate 33,286,835 of NW_028327175.1, forward strand.
GGGCTCCTGTAGCTGTCACTCCAGAGACTGGAGTTAAAGTCATATCAATGTTCCTTTGAAACATGGCCATCCAGCCCACTGTCCTATTGAAACCTCAGTCTCTTTACCTATAACATGGAGACAACAGTATCCACCCCATAGGACTGTACGAATAAAAAAAATCATTTTTCTAGAGAGCTTGACAAATAGTCTGACATGTGGCAAACCTGTGTGCCCCTGTTGTTGGTGGCTAAGTGAGAGAGCTATCAAAGACTTGAGCACCGTACTTTTTGGTCTGAGAGAAATTGAATGAGAACTGAACCATCCTGTGTATCTCCTCACGGTATTCACATTTAGCACTGTGTTACCTTTGGAATATTGTGACCATTCTATTGATGTGACAGATGTTTCCTAAAAAGCAAGATGAACATGTTCTATATTTTAGTTTATACGAGCTGATGTATTTATTATTATGGTCAATAGAGATGTTTTGCCAGGAAAGCCTTAAGTTGTTTGCACTGAAAGGAAAGAAATGTTCAGTATCAGTGCTGCACAAGCTATTCACTGCCAGTGATGCATATTGAGTAAGGGATCTGTCCTCCAGTTTATCTAGGCCCTGCCATCCAGGACCAAACTCACAAGGCCTTGAACGTAGAAGAGGAAAGGTACTCCCGTGAGCACCACCTGGTCCTACTTTGTAACTTTCCACAATGCTGTTCCATTCAGAACTAAAATTTTCATTGCATGGTTCAGGCTGGAGATGATTTATTCACATTTTATTTAAGATAATAAGAAACATCTCTCAATGATAGCTTTGATTCAAAAGTTTTGAAAAGCATACATCCTCTTTCCATTGACTTCCATTATAATATTTTTCCAAAATGAAATAATTTTAGATGAAAGATGCATGAAACTAAGGCAGCAATCAAAGAGTGAATTTAAACTGGCCTCAGTGATAATTATTTGCTCTAGTCAAGACCAAGTACATAGAGAATAATGGAACTCCCTGCAGGGTTGATTTTTTAAAATAACAATAAATGCTTAAATTTAACTGGGATATAAAAAATTGTCACACATCAATTTCAAAGAGCTGCGGTAATTCATAATGTCCATAATAATGAAAAGATATTTTAATGTAAAGATGCTGAAAGAAAGTACCAAAGGTGATTTTTGTTTTTGCTCTTGTTTTTGTTTTAGCTCACATAACCACCAGAATTTGTAATTTCTGAGCCTTAGAACTAAATGTTTCTCAATAGTAGCAAGAAAACTTGATTATAAAATAAACATTTTTCAAATATTCTTCAGGATATATTAGAACAATGGTCAATTTACAGAGAATATTTTGAGTCGTTGTTAAATAATCTCGATGGAATTTCTTCTGTAGAAACTACAACAAATTGACACTCTTGGGAGACTGGATGGAACTAGTGAAGGGGCGCAGTGCGTGCTGGGCTGGTCTCAGCATGGGTGTGCACTTGTCCTGTGGTTTCCCCTTTGCTTTACAAATGTGGTGCCACCTAAGTTCTTCCTTGGTTCAAGGGGAAGCTTTTGTTCCTATTTTCAAATGAAGACCCCAAGATTGGAGAGGTAACTATTCTCAAGAGCACTGAGGCCATCAGGGTGTTATGAACCAGGCTTGGGACACGAGCAGAGGTGGCCTTTGTCACTCGCAAGATCTCTGAACCTCCCTCATTTCACCAGCAAAGAAATCGTCTATCTCAGCACCTACAATAAGATTCCTACGTTGCTTTGCCTCTGTTCCAAGATTTTATTCACCATTCCAGTCTTCATTGCAGGTGCAATTTAAACATATGGAGGTAACGCTTAAGGTCTAACTGATTCCCTCATCCCCACCCCACCCATCCCTGTGTGCACACAAGCCCTTGACAACACAGACTCCTTAAGTTTGATTTCTGAGACTGTCAGGTAGAGAAGCTACAGATGTATACCCATAGAAAAGACTGTTTTCAATAAAAGTTTCACCATGGGCAGTTTGCAAGGCTACCTGCATTAACATATATTTATTATAGCTGATTCTTTATCTCGCACATCAATGTGACTGCTGTGTTTCTTCTTTGTCTCTCATGTGATTTTTACTTTTCTATGTGTTTGCTCTTTCTGACATTTAGAAAACCACATTTAACTTTTCTGTATTATTTTACCCTCTCCATTTAAAAAATTATTGACCACTGAGATGACTTTAAAGTACAGCTGAGAGGCACAAAGATGAAAATTCAGTGAGCAAGAAACTTCGACAGATCTGACAGTACTCTTGTCCTTTCTATAATTCAGTGTAATTAACAGGCATTTTTTTTTAGTCACAGCCAAATACAGGGCATCCTGGTAAGAGGCTGCCAAAGCTAAAGATGACACAGAACCAGTCCACTTCCACCTGGAGAGGGACACCAGCCACATGCAGGGACAAAGGAGGAAAGGGGATGAGGAAAGGAGAGTGCTCTAGACAGTACAAAGAGAAGGCTGTCACCCTCATTCTGGGGGTCAGAGAGGGTTTATGAAAGAGGTTGTATTGAAAATAAAACTTGAATATAGTTAAGTTGTACGGTCAAAATTAATATCCAGTTAATTTACAAAACAACAAATCCTCATCCTGGTTGCATATTTGGCAGACTATCTAGCAGTGTGTACCACCCTTCCTGACTCTCCCTTTCCCTTAGCTAGATCTGTGCACAGGCACTCAGGGGTGGGGGGCCAAGGTGAGGTCCTTCCCTTGGAAGATCTCTGTTGGCATTTTCTCCTTTGGTCACCAGCCTTGTCACCCCACACTGTAGTCTGGGTGACATGTCTGTTTTGTCCCTGTCAGGATCCCTGACACCCTGCAGGAGACAATGACTTTTTCTTTTTTTTTTTTTTTTTTCAGATTTAATGTGTTTTATTGATTAAAATATTACATTTGTGCCAATTTCCCTTCCCTCTGCTCCCCTCCACCCGGTGGCCCCCCTCCCTCCAGTTGTCCCCCCCTTTTAGATTATGTCCATTAGTTGTGCATACAGTTCCTCCCAACCTCTCTCCGTCTATTCCATTCCCTCCTACCTTGATCCCCAATTCCTATATCATCTCCCTCCCTTTCCCCATTCCCCCTCCCTGTTGACCTCCCCCCAATATGCTTCCTGTACCCACAGTTCCTTTTCCACTCTCGTTGCCTATTTAGTTTGCCTTTGTTTCATCTCCCTAGCTTCTGTTTTTTAAACCAGTCCCTTTAACATCTCATATAACAGTGGTTTGGATCTAATGAACTCTTTCAGTTTTATTTTGTCCTGGAAACACTTTCTCTGTCCTTCTATTCTGAATGACAATTTCGCTGGATAGAGTATTCGTGGTTGTAGGTTTTGGATTTTCATTACTTTGAATATTTCTTGCCAGTCTCTTCTTGCCTGTAGGGTTTCCCTTGAGAAGTCAGCTGATAGTCTAATTGGGACCCCTTTGTACATAATTATTTTCTTCTCTCTTGCTGCTTTTAAGATTCTCTCTTTATCTTTAATTTTTGACATTTTGATTATAATGTGTCTTGGAGTGGTTCTCCCTGGGTCCAGTCTCTTGGGAACTCTCCTTGCTTCCTGGACCTGCAAGTCTATTCCCTTCCCCAAGTCTGGGAAGTTCTCCTTTATTATATTTTCACTCAATTTTTCATGTTCTAGTTCATCTTCCTCATTCTCTGGCAAACCAATGATTCTTATGTTGGGCCTTTTATAGCTGTCCCAGAGGTTTCTGATCCTCTCATTGTTGCTTCCCATTTCCTCTCGCTGCATTGGTTGACTGCTTGTTCCTTCTCCATATTCCAGTTTGTTGAAATGAACTCTGGATTTTTTTTTCTCACCATCTATCTCGTATGCGGTTTTGTTCCTTTCGTTATGAAAGTTTTTCGCTTCTTTCTTATCTTTTTCCTGCTCTTTTGTGAATTCTGTAAGCCACCTGATAACAATGGCCCAGAACTGAGCCTCTGACAGGTTTCTTATCTGTTCATCTGTCAGGTTCTCTATCTGCTGCCTGGTGAGTTGTGTTACCGGTATTTCTAAAGTTGCCTGCCTCATTTTGACAGATGCTTTTTGTTTTCTTGGGCTGGCTGTGGGGGCAGTGCCTGCGTACGCGTCACAAATTAGCGACCGGCGCCTGCTTGTCCGAGACCTATTTCGCAGCCCTGTGGTGCTTTCTGTGGGGGCGGGGGTCCAAGATGGATTCACACAGTTATTCAGCTAGGAGACCGGGATCCGTCCTCCCGCCCCCCTGGGCCTCACTGTTCAAGGCGATGCGGCGGCCGCTCTCCCCAGCGCCGGGGTTGCGCACTGCCAGGGGCTTGCGTAGCCGGGACTCCTCGCCGGGGTCGTGCACCGCCAGGGGCTTGCGCAGCCGGGATTCCTCGCCGCCCCGCCGCTCCAGGTGCGACCGCAAACAGCACTGCCCTCTTTAACTCTTACCTGCCCAAATGGCACCGCTGGTTTATAACTTCATATGTTGGACTTCCGTGTAGTTTTATTTTCTGGAATTTCTAGTTATCCTTTGTTTTGAAGTAGTTGTATTCCTCTCTAGTTGTAGAGGGAGACCTAGCGTGTCTGTCTAAGCCTCCATCTTGGCCGGAAGTCCTGACAATGACTTTTTCATCTTTAACTTATTTTTTTTTCAGAGATTTTATCTTTGCCCCCCGTCAAGCCAGACCTGGCAATCTTGGTGATTCCGAGCTGCTAAGTTGTCCCTTCTTTCTCTGTTACTTGACATATACTCACTAGCCAGTTGGTGCACTGTTGGTACCTTGAGTGTGCATCATATTCAGTTATATGAACACAGAGATTATAGCTTGAAAAGCACCTTAGGTATAAGTGGCCCACTGATATGTATAAACATGATGTACATGCAGATATCTATCTTACATGCAGATGTTCACAGATGTAGACAAGTGTTCACTATTGCTTGTTTTTCATAGTGGAAAACTGGGAAGAACTTTTATGTTCACCAATAAAGGGGCAGTGAAAGGGGATACTGCACACACATGCTGTGGCCCTCAACCACATGGTGGGCAGAACACATGACCAGCTGTCCAAGACTTATCACTGCATGGAAAGCTTAGTCACAGAACCTGATGTCTGTCCCACTAATGTAAAGCAAACAAATGCCCACACTGTATTTTGTAGATACCTAGCCATGTAATATGAAAAATAGAGATGTTTATTGAAGGAGATATAAGATACAAGAAACACTGTACATAAGACAATGATGCTTCAGTCCCCATCAAAGTTATGACTTCCCTGAGGAAATCTGGTTCATTGATACTGGTTTGAATCAAGTCATTAGCAACTATAGCACCATGTTTCTTCTGATCTGGTAGCAGAAACCAAAGAACAAATTTTGCCACAACACATTTCATATAAGACCCTGTGTCAAAATCTCAGACACGGTAGTTTTTGGAATCCCCGGATCAGCTCTTAGTTCTCACACTGTCAGTCTCTGATCTTTGTTGATTGCAGCCCATACATGTTCTACTACCTCAGGGGTTCTGTTTGTTGCAGGCCTTCCGAACATGGATCAGTTTCAACAGATTTTTGACCATCTTTGAAGCATGTGTGCCACACTTCTGTTGTACTGCACTTGTTGCATCATCCCCTAAAGCCTTCTGAATCATCCTAATAGTTTCCATGGAGGAAAGTTCAAGCTTAATGCAAAATTTGAGGCAGATTTGTTGTTCTACTTGCTCAGTCATTTTGAATGCGACAGCCACACAGTACATGTGCTCACTCAACGGTGCCTACTGCCCCCACTGACTAGTACAGTGAAGTTCATATATGCACATTCCAGTCCACTCTCCTCGACTGCTAGGTTACATAGATGTCGCGGAAACCATTCTCATTATATTAACAATGGCTGGACTTTTTCCGGACAGACCTCGTATGTCCCACATCCCCCTCAAAGGTAAGCCCTGGTCCAAGATAATGGTTCTTCAGGCCTGTGCAATGATCTCTGTCCACACTACTTTTTCACAACCATCTCTACCTATCAGACTGCTCATCTGACAGGTTCTTCATCACACTCCTTCTCTTCCACAGGGGAGCCCTGACCCTCCTCCTCACAGAAAGGAAGTGCTACATTCATGGTGTGTCCTGCCTGGGCACAGCTCACCTTAAAATCCCAGGGGAAATCTTCTTTGTGTCTGAGCCCCCTTAAGCTCCAGGCATAGTGCCTTCAAATCTTCAAATTATAAGACTGTAGAACATGTTCCTGGTGTCCAGTTATAATGGAGGTTCTCTTTCCCACAAAAATCCATCTGGTTTGCATCAACCTTCCCTTCCCAAGGTGACACTAGCATTCTGGTGACTGAGAATATTTCTCAGAACTTACTGTTTCCAACCTGGTTCCCCTAGGGCAACCTCCAAGTTCCTGTTCCTGAGAGATGCCCTTACATCCTGGCTCCCGTGCTGAGCACATCATGGTGCACTGGGACATCAGTGGGTGATAGAGGCCAGGTTCAACTTCTGGTCCCATTGGCTGTGGTTCCCACTGATGACTTAATATCAGAAGCAGCCAGCTAGAATCTGTCTTTACAAGGCAACTCCATTTCCTCAAATCTACAGTGAAAGAAAAGGCAATAGCCAGCAAGTAAGTGCAAGATTAAGCAACAGCTGGACAGGAGTGGGTAGTAGATGGAGGGCTGGAGGGAGGCAGGATGACATGTCACATGACTCAGCAACAGAAATAACATAAAATCATCCCCTACTTCATAACCTCTGTGGCTGTTCTCATTGCACCATCAATACAGCATCTCCTGGCCTGAGGTCCCCTGGGGTGAGCAGTCAGCTCTCTGTGGTGTTCCCTTGTGCCCACTACACACAGCCACAGCATCGTGGGACAGTCTTTCTGCAGACACACTCCCAGTGGGGCTCTGGCTGGGGGCCTATGCTAATATATGGTTTGGGATGACGTATAAGCCATTCCACTGGAAGGGATTGATTTTAACTCCCTCAGGGGGTTGGGATAGAGGTTAGGTTCACACTCAGTAACTCTTGATGTCCTACAAATGTCCTTCACACCAAATCTCTTTTGTTCACTCAAGATATGCTGTCATACAATGCATAGGAGTACAATATTCCATTTACATATGGGATGACTGGCCATGGCAATCAGTCTAGGACTTTAAGATGTCCTCTGAAATCATATATAAGAAAGACTGTCCCATTACTAAAGTACCAGTCATATGAAAATCTTGAATACTTTGGCATTTTAAGAAAAACATTCTGTTTTAATCGTCCAATACAGAGCCTCTTCCTCCCCATTTTCCAGGGACACCATGAGATTCTTCTCCCAAAGCTTAAAAGGGCTGTGGACTCTCTTTTGAAATTATATATTTTTAAATGCTCAAAGGTATAAAGATATAAAATTAAATCAATCACTAGCAGAGAAAAATCATGCTTTTGCATTGTTGGGTGTAGAGAGGCAGGCTATAGATACTGCTCGGTAGAAGAGCTTACACTCACAGTGGACACTAAGGAGCAGAACTAGTCTGGGGAGAGCAGCTAGGGAAAGGATTCTTTGAGGCATTAGGCATTATTTAATATTTATATTTAAAATCAAATTAAGGACTGTTTAAAGGATGTTTGCATTAAGAAATTGGATTTGCTTTAATTATTTGGTTATTTGTGTTCCTAAATAGCATTTATTAATCAAATGAAAATCAGCTTTTAATAGATTTCATTTCCATTAAAAAAATAAGCCCACTAAATTATTAAGTGATAAAATGCTCCTTAGAGATCAGCATTCCTAGGATGCTCTCCCAGCCCCTGTCCTTATCCGAGCCACCTTCTTTTGCACATTTCCAAGATGTTTTCAGACTTTAAGAACCTTGCTATCAGATTCATTTGCAACAATGCTTCTATGATCATTTTATACTTAATTTTATTTTAAATCCTTAAATTTGACCTTGTTGAAACCTTAGGCTTCTTTACCTAGGTGGGTATCAGGCTTATACTGAGAGGTGCTGGTTGGGCCTTTCAACCCTCCCAAACCTGGGCCAAACCATACAGAGATCTGAGAGGTCACTTGGCCAACACAGCATCTCAGCCTCCAATTTTCTCCCATTCCCAAGTGTGCCCATTTCCGGGCCTTAGGTGACAATTTCCAGTCTTGGAAAACATAACCAGAAACCTGAAGATAATTAAGGAGAAAGAACACCAAAATGCCCACAGCCATGGCTGAAGCCTGCTTTCCCTGAACTTGGCCTGAGGAATCGCCTAACTACAATCTTTCTAAACCTCCCCCTCCCTGTGCTTAGGCTTTGCCTGTTCCCGCACTTCCTCACAAAGTTTCAGAGAAATTTCTTCCATTCCCTAAAGATAACCAGGTGATGCACGTTGAACTCAGTGACCCTCCTCTCTGGGAACACACTTTGCTGCACTGGCCTAACCACAAACAGTGTGGCCTCCTGAACAGGTCCACCAAGGCTCACTTGTGAGCAGAGGCCCCCTGCGTGTTGGAGCATGCAGGCCCCAGAGCCATTCCTGCTAGTTTCTCCTCAACAAGAACCCAGGTCCAGAGCTGCAGAGGTCACTGGTCAGGGGTCCGGGCATTGGTATTCTGTTCCAGTCTCAGTCCCTGAGTGGTTGTGCACAGCCAGGTGAAAGTTCCTCTCCCAGACTATCTGCTTCAACTTGGTGAGTACAAGGTGCCTACCCATCACAGTGCATCTCCAGAACTCACCGCGACAGTGTTCAGCCTCTAAAGGATGAACAAATGTATATCTGGCAAGGGAGTGAATAAATAGCCTCAGGGATGAAGGAACAGATGACAAAGTGACCACATGCTCTGGGCACCAGGATCCCATGTCTACTGCCTTCCACCTGGTCTGGCTTTGATCCACAGCCACTATTAATCGGGTTTGTGGCTCTGACCCTCCTCTCTGACTTTCAGGCCCATCATTAAGCTCCTGAATATTAAACTCCACCAGGTCAAACAATGATCAAGCAAACCCAGTGGCCAACATCAATGACTTTCCAACCCTCACTCCAGGGCCACCCAGCCTTTCTAGCCAATATCAGGCCATAAGCACAAGGGTTAGTGCTGATGTGATTGGTTTTGTGCTTTAGATTTTCAAACAAGATTAAAGTATAAGGTTTGAGGGAACTAGTTATAATCTAATAGTTAAGATGAGCATGTTTTCAGATTAAAGATCTGTTCATAAGACTTGATTAGTACAAGGTGAGTGTGTAGAATATTTAAGTCTGCATGATGCCTGAGCATATCTGGGATAAACATTCTGTAAAATGCCACCTGCCTAGCTCATATTTTTAACTTTTTTGTCCAGGTCTAACCAAGACCCTGTGATCCAGTCCTAGGAAGCCATCGTTGCCCTCTGTCCCTGGGTGGCCCACAGAGGTCAGACTCCTAGCTTTCACTCTAGTCAGAGCACAGAGAACCTCCAGATTAGCTTATTTATGCATCAGAGTAACCCACAAGCACAGTTTCAAAAAAGAATTGTATTTCATTAATTCTTATTGATGTTAAAAGTTTCCTTTTTAGCAAAACAAAAACTGTTGGGTGAGCATCATACTCTATGTCAATAACAGAAAGAAAATAAATGTTACAACATGCTAAATAATTGCCCAATGGTACTTGTACTAATGACTGTAAACTTCTCCTATGCTAATTTTTCTCTGCACTTTTAATTACAGATCAATAATACTTTGCAGTTGACATTTAAAAATGCTGAACCACATGTAGCAACACAGACTGAGAGAACATCTACAATGTGGAACTGAATTTGCCAAATCAATAAACTTTGCCATTTAACAAATAGTAGCATGTAAACAGTCACCAAGATTAGCAAGCATAAAGGACTTGGCCTGGAGGACTTAATTATTGTTTAATAACACAAGGCTGCATTTCCCTGTCAGGAGCCCTCTGCTGGGAACGGCATGGCCATGGGTCCCAGGCTCCGCATCTAGATCAACCTTCTCAACCAGAGGGAAACCTGCTTGGAAAACACAGAACTTGATGGTCTGAAAGAAAAGACATTTTCACAATGGGCATTCTCCTTACTTAAAAGGAGTTCCTTCATAAAAATCAAAGGGCCTACTCAATGTATGTAATGGATCGAATCATGAAGACATTAGATAAAGATATGAGATTTGAAATCATCCTCTTGTGAGTGTATCAATATCATGTCAATTACTCATTTTGAATTGAGAGAATACATGCAATGAAATACCCATCCACCTTGGAGACTAACGAAGAGGGAGGCTCAGAACACCCACAGACCTCAGGAAAATCAATCTCAGTGGTGGCACATATGCAATTTCATCCTTATTATTATTAGCAATAATAATAAATCTAGACCTTCAGCATCTCAAGCATGTGATTATTGAAATACCATTATTCACATTGGAGGCAGAAGTGATTTGTCTTGGCTGACCTAGGCCTCTTACGGGCAGGTGGGCAGTCAGGATGTATTTCCAAAATGGCAGTCATTAATTGCCATGGATCTCATCCTTTGACTTGGCAACTGAAACATTGGTGAATAAAAGCTGAAAACTGTATGGAAGATGTTAACTCACCTGGTGGCTGCTGTGGGTCTATCAGCTTCTGAACTTAGTTCATTTTCTCAATATAAAACTTTCAGACGGTTGTATGTTCCTGTTTTCATGCAACATCTCATTCACCAAAAGCAGTTGCCTGAATTTCTTTAACCTACCAAATCCAAATTTATTTTGATTGAAACAAAATTATAGAAACAGAAGAATACACTCAGCAGCCAGTGTCCAGCATGGACTTAAGTGATCATGGGTCTCCTGCTCGTCCTCAGCCTGCCATTAGAGTCCAGCCAGCTCATGAACCCTGCTCTGCTAGGGCTCACCAACTTCCCTATTTTCCAATGAGTGTTTTCCTTTATAAAGATGCCATGCTTGAGCTGTCCTCAGCACTTTGATCCTCTACACCCAGACCTGCACCCGACCTGGCTTCATTATGGGCTCAGAACTTTGCTTCCTCTCTAGTTTTATGGTTCCATCTCCCAGGAAAGCCCTGCCTCTCATGCCTACCTGACCAAATCCTGCATATCTCTTAGGGATTGATTTAAACCAGGTATTGGTTCCAAAGTCTTCTTTCCTTTACCTGCTGTAAGCCTTGGGCGGGGGTGGGGGAGGTGCCTCCCTCCTCTTGAGCTTGGTATTCATCAAAGCTCAGTTTTCAGTGACTCCTGAGTGCAATGGATTAGAGTCAGGGAGGGTGTGGAGGTGGATGCCATCCTGGGAGCTTCCCTCTGGGGCTGGTTATGGACCGAGATCCCCTGGAGCAGTAGTTGGCACTGAAGTGTCAGAGTCGGGTTTTCTTCTGAGGACAGGAGACTTTCACAGAGTCATACCTCTGTTCTCATTCATGAGACAGTCCAAAAATATCACCATAATATCTACAGAAATATTTTTTAAAGTTCTAGGCAACTAGCTCCATTATTTCAAGAAACAGGAGTTCATTAAGTATTTGAGAAACACATCTTTCTTGGATTAAATTTTAAAAATCAAAATGTTTAGGCTCACATTTGTAAAAAACCAAAACATCCCTCAAAGTCATGAGATTTCAATGTTGTGGAAATTCATAACTGACAAGGCATCTATACTCAATATCTCTAGTTGAAAAGTCATTGCTGGAGCCACTTGGCTAAACTCGCTGGGAACAAGTAAAAATGAAAATTATTTTTCCCCTGTTGCTTCCCAGGTTGTTTAAAATTGACTCAAACAAGGTGGAATAATAGTTCAAACTGGTAAAATATAATTTTTCAGTGACTTAAAAAGTTATTGTTAATAGGAAGTAATAAAAGGCAGCTCCTCAAAGAGGAAAGGGGTTCCGCAGAGCCTGCCCTGCACAGCTCATGTAGTTTTTGTGACTATCTTCTCTTAAAATAAACAGAACATTCCAATCACTAAAAAACATCCAGTAAATACCTCAGTACTAAAACTATTTTTCCAAAAAAGATACTGAAAGCAAATTTTAATGTAAAGGGACAACCCTACAGTGTCACGTGAGAGAACGGCCCTGGAGATGGGGAGGTCGCCAGCAGCTGGCAGGAACAGAGGCCCAACAGTGACTCTAGGTCTGGTTTCTGTGTTAAGTTTTCAAATAGCAAACATTTGGTCCACTCATCTTTTTTTTTCTTTCTCATGCCAGTGAAGACTAAGAAGTAAAATATAAAAATATAAGCTGAATTTGAAACAGAAAAAAATGTGAAGACTCAGAACATTTCTTCAACCAGCAGTTTGAAGGAATTCTCTGCTGATGTCCAAGTTAGCATGGCAGTGCCCCCCTACCTCCCAGTTATAGAGGAAGGTTTTGCGAGGGGACGTCATGTGTCATCTACTTTTGCTCAGCCATCACACCGAATTGGCTTTTATGGACTACAGTTGGGAAATTAGCTGGCATGGGTAAAGATATATCAAAGTAATAAGCAAGAAAAATGTTACTAAAATATCTGAAGAGGTATTTAAAATGACTGAACTTTAGAGGCACTCAAGAAAGTTTGAATGCCACAGTCCTGCCAACATTTACTAACCCTTAACATCATGATTTAGCATCTGGTTGAGATACTCACTAGTATGAAAGTACACACTCATAACATTATTTCATTTTCCTTCAGTATCAGAAAGAAAGCCCACTTGTGGTATAGTAATCCCTTTCCACAAGTCTGCAGCCTTGATGATGGTCAGAGACAGAGGACAAAGAAGATGTGACAAACGGGGTGATCATAGTGCCCTGCAGGAAGTGGCCTTGCATAGAGATTGTAAAGGTAGATGTGCATGTGTGTGCTTGCAAGTGTATATGTAAATATGTGTGCTTGTGCACACTTATGTGTCCATGTGCATGCATGTCCAGTATATGTGAAGTGTGTGGTGTGTATTTGCATGTGTGTACATGCATTTGTATGTATGCATGCCATGAATGTGTGTGTGTGTGTAAAAATGCCACCATTAAGTATGGTGGGGGTTTGGAGGAATATCAACCCTGCCAGTTAGTATATACACAAACAGACTGCACACTCCTATTCAAACACTGTTCAAACACAGAAACATTTTCTATATCATGCTCCTTCCAGCCCAACGACTGCCTGTTACAGGAGCCTGGATTGGAAGAAATGGCTGGGCCCAAGTCCCAGGCATGCTGTGGATCTCTGAGAAGATCGTTCCTTTGGCTGGGGTCCTGGATAGAGACCCAGGTACCACAGCTGGAAGTTGACTTGCCAGCTGCATTCCTCGAAGTCAAATGGCAGGTTCTTTCTTGAGAGGTTTGCTCCTGAGCACCCCCTTTCATGCTGCTTGTCCACGGCTCCCCACAGGCAGGGGCAACTCCCCAGTGGGCCTCTGTTCCTGCAGGAACCTGAAAGAGGGAGGCTGGGACCAACTACAGCCAGCTAGTCCCTGTGGCTTTCCTGGTGAAAGTTCTGGGAGACTGGTCACCACACCCCTCAGACCAGGGTGGCTACACGCGTGCATTCCATTCTGTGTCTGCCCTGGCTTCCTGCCCACATGAGCAATCGCAGCCCCATGTCTTATGAGCAGGTCCCTTCCTCTCAGCAGCTAACTCAAAGAGGCTGTGGAGGAGAGTCCCAGGTCAGACAGAAATGGCCATTCAATAGCTGGGGCTTCTCAAGAAGAGGTTCACACTGCTGCAGCCTGTGGTCACTGACTGAGCCCGAAGGATGATGGGCAGATGGTTTCTTGGGGGGAGATCTGAGCAGCATCCCACATGGCTGTCACAGTGCAAAATGGCAGGGGTGACAGCTGACTACTGACTCTCAAAGACATCCAGGTTCTCTTCCCTGAAAACTAAGTATATGATCTGATGTGAAAGAAGGGACTTTGCAGTGCAATTAATTTAAGGATTGAGAGATGGGAAAATGAAGGGAAATGCAAGAAGCTATAGTCTGACTCTGTCCTTCACATCCAAGGACAGGCAGGCTTGTAAGGGAGGCAAAGACACTGATACAGTGGGAACCGAGTGCCAGTCACCAACTGACTGGGCCTCCTGGGGCAGGTGACAAACCTGCTTTATCCTTGGTTTCTCTACCTGAAATATGGTGCCGCTGAGCTCAGCACCCCCCTTGCTGGTCAGGTATTGTTTGATTTTCTGTAAAACTGAGTCCAAAGGCATCTTGGGAAGCTTAAAAGATGTTTCAGCACAGTCCTAAGAACGTTTCATCTGCAAACATGACCCAGTCCACTGAAAAATCTTTCTACCTGGTGAACGTAATATTAAAATCGAGTCTGTGGGTCCCTGGAAAAACATCACCTTGCTCTGACTTTGTGGCTGCTCCTGGTGCTCTGTTAACTGCCTTGACAAGGAAGGATAATTTCTAATAAACACCATGGAAAGGAAGAAGTTATGTGGCCCAAGAAGACCCTCTGAATAAGTGTTCTAACGAAGCCAGGAAGCCACAGAACATTGTCAGGCCCCCAGAGGGAAAATCCTCAAGCTGAGGTCCCTCTGCTGCTGCCCACCACTCCGGGCCCCAGAGCAGGCAAGCGGGAGGGTGGAGTGGCACAGTGGCACTACTGCAAACAGTTGTTTTCATACAGTCTGTTGGTATGTGTGGATGTTAAGCCTCATATTAAGACTTGCTTTTTGTCATACTTAATCTTTCTGCCACACATTTTCATTAGATAGTCTTAAATGTAATATTAATACTTTTCAAAATAAGTATTTGTTTAGTTATGTTACAAAAGTTCTAAAAATTATTATCCAAAATGTATTTTGAAAAAGAAAAATGTTATTATTAAAAAAATATCTGCAGCAAAAACAAAATCAGCTTGCTTTGCCTTCAAATATCTGCAGGAGTGATTATACTTACCCAGGGCATGAGCAGGGTACTGCATGACATGTTAGAAGGCCCAGTGACTGAGCCACCCCAAAGACTGACCTGGGAGCCCAAGAAACAGGAGGTGGAACCCCTAGTGCACCCATGTCCTGGGCTTTGCAGTGTCTACATCCAAGGGGAAATCACACATTGGCCTGCATTTGGTTCTCACTTCTTTAGGAGCATTTATACAAAAACAAGGACTAAATTAAGAAGCAGAATGATTTCCCAGGACCTTTGAAAAGCAATCCATCTCGCACTGGCACTCACAGGCTGCGTTGTCTTCAGTGGCAAGTCTAGGATATTTTCTTTGCATCTGCCAGCCTCATTCTCCTGCAGGCCCAGCCTTCCAAGTGTTTCGGGAAGTTAATTATTAAATCCTCTCCATTGTTGTTGAGCTGTATGATAGCATGGGCTCAGGCACAGTGCCCTATGCTATCTCCCATCTACTGCACATTTAACTACCTTTGATCTTATCACGCAGAAGATATAGAACTGAAATAATCACCATTTAAATATATTAGGTTGTTTGACATAGGTACTACATGCAGGAAAATCAATAATGATTATACAATCGCCAGATACAATGTAAACGGCATACCACAAAGTCTTTACCGGGTGAGATAACATCACAGAAATCCCAACCAGAGTCAATAGCCATTAGTTTTTAAGAGTGGCCACTTGAACTTGTGTGTGAGGGTGTGTGCACTGGAGCCAGGTAACTCATGGCTGTAGGGTCTTAAAATAGATGAGGTTCAAAGAAGTAAAGAGAGGTCTCAGTGACTTCTGAAGACTTGCTGAACTTTTGAAAGTTAAGTATCATCAGATTCGGTTTCTGTGAAAGCTAAGAATTGCCGTTTGCATTTTGCCCCATTTAAAGAAAATCCTAACAGCTGAAGAGCCCATTTAGAATTTTAAGTAAAGTTAAGTGTCCCAAACACCTATCAGAACACAGAGAACTCAATCGGCATCCATTGGCATCTAACAGGAGGCCTGAAAGCTGAATTTTGGTCCTAAACCCCATCTGCCTCTCTCAACTAGGTAGGAGGAGAAAAATTACAGGAACGAGTCTATTCTGCATTATTTCTCCAAGGCTGTGGGATCCTGACATTCCCATAAGTGAATTTTCACCACTGAGTCATTTGGGAAAGGAATAGTTTTCACTCATAAAAGTCTCTGCAAGAGTTTCTAAAACCCAGAGACCTATCGTGGCATTTGGAAGTTCACAAATGGCGTGGGTTCTTGGCCAACATCAAGCAATTAAGCAATGGGTGCAGTAAAATGCAAGGAGCTATCAACTTTCCAGATTGTTCTCAGGCGGAAGAGATCAATCTCTTCTGAGTCTCGAAAGCCAAGTCTGAAAAGGCATGTGCTGATTCCGCTGACGTATTGGTCCCTCTTTGCTGTCCAGATGCCATTCCAATAGGACAACCTTCACAGGCATTAATCAAGGTGGCAGCCAACGTATTCTCCCTCTGCTGAGAGCCATCGAGAGAGAGGCAGGTGAAAAAAGTCAGCATTACTCCTCCATTTGCATCCACTCGTAGCAACAGCTTGGCATGCCTAAATCCTAAGCAAATACTACAGGATGAAGAGAAAAGTTCAGCAAAAAATAGAATGCCGCCATTCTCGTCCTCTTAGAAAATTAAAAGCTCTTGGAAGGAACACAGCCGTTACTTTAAAACCCTTATCCCCTACCCTCTCCAACCCAGCTGTCAAATTTACTGTTTAAGCTTTTCTTTGTAATCACACAATTATGCACTTCATCACCTTCCCCACCCACATCATTTCATCTAATGGTTTTAAAGGCAAAGGAAATTACTTGTCCTCGCAGCCAGCACTTGACACTTTTATGGGTCATTTGTAATGAAGCTATTCTTCGGCTTTAGTGGAGACCTTGATTCCTACCAGTGTGAATAATTGTCAAAAGGTGATTAATTAAATATTCACCACTCCCCTATAAAATTGATCAACATATTACATTACACTGCTCCAAAAGTTATTTTATTTCTTCATTCGACTTCAAATTCTATGCATTTAAACAAGCTTTAAAACAGATCCATATAATTTACCACATATTAATTATACATACATACTGACTAAAGTAAAAAGAAGTGTTTTACACCTTTTTTAGCTCTGTAAAACATGCCACCATTATTTACAGCATTGAGAAATCCCCAACTGAAAATAAAATGTCTTACACTGGGATCTCTTCGAGTGTATAGTACAGTGACTTTGGTTAGTGGGTTTTAATTTCCACAAACATGTAGTTTTATGTAAATGAAATCTTCAAAGCAAAAAAGTAATATTACCAAATTTAATAGATATATAAAGTTTTGGCTTTTAAAATATCATCCCAAGACAAGACACATCAATGAACTTTGCAGACACATCGCTTAAAACAGTTGGGGTGGGGTTGCATAACAGGAAAGGAAAATCGTTACGCTGGGGACTTTGCTGAAATAAAAGCGTAAGTTTCCATCACTAACACAAATGTCCAGCTTTGGTTCACTCCAGTTTTGGGTGGTCAGAATAAATAAGTGCAAAATCTTCCCAGAAAACCAGACTTTCCTGCTTACATTTCCCCCCAATGTTCAAGCCACTGTGGTCATAGAGTACCAGGCAAGCAGAGAAGTTCACAGAAAAACTATAACTCCCAAGTTCAAATGTTAAACTCAATTCCAGAGATGTCCACGAGGCTCAGTAATCAAACCAAATTTTATTATTAAAAAGCAATAGATGAGAATTATGTTTTTAAAAAATCTGAGAAAATAGAGGGAAATTTTTGAAAAATAAAAAAAAAATAATCCAGTTTCTCTAGACAGTGTCTCTGCCTTTGACTGGGGAGTAACAGCTAAGGAATGGTGTGATACAGTTGTGCCTCAGACAGACACTGAACAATGCCAATACGTTCAATAATAATAGAAAAAGCACGGAACCAGCCAGATGCTTAAACCCTGCGGAGTACCTGTAGTGTTAGGTGTACCCCCTCTCCTGCTGCCTCAGAAGCACCCAGAACTAAATCCAGTACAGCCAGGGACCCTGAGTAAAGTTTGCACTGACTTCAGTCATGGACTTTCTAGAAAACCTGGGAGGCAACTCTGCATGCTGATTACAGATTTCATTGACATAGTCAATCAACTCCCTCTTTTTTCCCTAGGCTGTTAAAATGTCATTGAGTGAATATAGCAGATTTAAGAAAATGATGAGCAAAAAATAATAATACTTCAACTTGAACAAACTTGCTATTTGTAGACTTGATAACATGGATGTGCTGTGGTCAAGATGATTTCAGCAGCGCCAGGAATGAATCCCACAAAGGGACTGAGTTTAATCATCCAATCCCAGACTGTATTGATTTTGGGACTACTTGCAATGACTATATAAATAAGCCATTTCTTTGCAACTGTATCTACAGCCGGTCATGAACCCAAAACCTTCACAACCTGGTCCAAAGTGAATTATGCCCTGCAGAAATAAATTAATAAAACTAACATAGCCAGGCTCCTCCACCAACTTATTTTCATGTTTCAAGAGCTTAAAAATATAAAATCAATAATCATTTAGTCATAAGGGTAAATGAAGCGACATAACATCAAAGTATACCCTTTAGCCATTCAAGTCATCCTAGGTAATTTATCTCATCAAAAGGCAGTGGTAATAATCCTTTCCACTCTGAGACAAGCTGCCACACAGCTGCTGTATTATCCTAGAGTAAACAAGTTGGGAGAAAATATTAAAAATCAATATCTGTTTCCTTCTATCAGACCAGATGGCATCCATCATACACCCACCCCTGTGAAGGTGCCCAGAGTGAGAAAGACGAGGCATTAGCAACACGCAACAGAACTCGGCTCAGTGGGAAATGACAGCTGGAATTCCTTAAAAAATGCAGCATTTTACAATTGTATAAATTTGCTGAACTTATAATTATTGGGAGAAAATCTATCGTAGCCATAGGACACAAATAGGAAGCAATTACCAGCACTGCAAATAAAAATGCAAACAGCAGCTTTCCATAGTCCCCGCAAGTTACACCAGTTATTTGATTGATTTATTTGATCATTCATTCATTCATTCATTCATGTAGCCTAGTGTTTCCAGCTATGAAACTCAAGCATCAGGCCATCAGATGGGAGAATCTATCACATTGACACATTGTTGTCACATGTCACAAATTCCCCCAAGACACCTACTCAAAGTTCTGATAGTTTCTTTGTTGATCACAATGGCCCAAGTAGAAAGAGCAAGATGCTAAGTACCAAGAGATCTGTTCTCTAGGGGAGGGGAGAGTTGCCTGATCCTGGGCACCCTAGCTGGGTGGTTTTCCTAGTGACAAATTCAGATGTTGGATACCCTGGACACATGAGCAGGAACCAGCTGAAGAATAAGGCTGCTGGGCCTGACATGGAATGCATGGGAGAAAAGGCTGGACAGACCCTTCCAAAGAATCAATAACCCTACATTTCAGGGTCTTCCTGCTGTAAAGTCTAGCTTGAATTTTATTATCTCTAGAAAATAAGATGTCATTACTGTTCTTAGGGAAGTTTTAGTCTCACCTCTGTCAAAGACATCAGGATGCACATACCCACAAACACACAGACTGTAATTAAGCACCTGAAAAACACCCCCACAAAATCCATAAAGCACATTGTTTTATGGGAATGGTGGATTCAAGTCTTTGGAATTGAGGCACAGTTATTCTCATCCTGATGAACCATTTCTATCTCATATCATCCACTATAGGCTGTATTGTGTCCTCCTCAAAGTCTGATGTTGAAATATAAACCTCCAGTACCTTATAAAGTGACTGTTGGGAGGTAGGACCTTTATAAAGAAGTAATTAAAATTAAACGAGGTCCTAATCCAGTAAAACAAATGTCCTAATAAGAGGAAGAGACACAAAGAATGCCATCTACAACCCTAGAAGGGATGCCTCACCAGAAACCATTCCTGCTGACACCTTCATCTTGAACTTTCAGCCTCTGGAACTGTGAAAAGATAGAATTCTGTGGTTTGAGCCCTCAGGCTATGATATTTTGTCATGGCAGTCTCAGCAAACTAGTATATCTTCCCTATAGTTACTTACACTTTAAGCTCAATATGATAGTTTCCTCAGAATTTCCTCAGTGCAATCTTTATATACCAGATTGTTTCATAAAGAGGCTCCTGTAGCCCTGGCTGGTGTGGCTTAGTGGATTGAGCACTAGCCTGAGAACCGAAAGGTTGCTAGTTTGATTCCCAGTCAGGGCACATGCCTGGGTTGTAGACCAGGTCCCCAGCTGGGGACATGCAAGAGGCAACCAATCAGTGTTTCACCGATACTTCTCTCCCTCTCTTTCTCCCTCCCTTCCCCTCTCTCTCTCTGAAAATAAATAAATAATTATTTTTTTTTAAAAAGGGGCTCCTGTATACTCGAATAAATAATTCTTTGAAGACCCCAAAGTAAATTTATTTTGGAGTAAATCCTACCTTATGTCAAATTCTGGGACAATTCCCTTATTTTATTTGATTATAGTGTTTTTCTCTTCCTAAGTTCCAGTCACTAAATGTCCCCAGGACCCCAGTTATTTTTTTCCTTAAATATACATCCCTAGTTTACCCATTACTGGGGTACCATCTGACAAGTACTCACAGGCTAGACATCAAGTAGTTATGATTAAGAACTCAGATAGCATCAGATTGTGATAGAACCATTATCATCACAGATTTACTGAAAGTCTGTGTTTAATCAAAAGGCCTAAATAATTTTCTCACATTTGTATTTATAGATTCATGATTTATCACCTGTCTGTCATTGCGAAGTTGCTTTTGTTTTAATCTAGGTGCCTGCCCTTACATCGTTTTCTAGCAGATGCGATCTTAGGGTGTACTCCTTGTTCTAGCTGAAGGAATTCTCTATGTGGATCCTGACTCTCAGGTAGTGAATTTCTTAACATTCTCGGATAAATTTTTATTCCAGAGAGAGTGGCAGACAAAGCACACAGAGCAGAGATCTCCACAAAGCACGTACCCATGCAGTTCCACAAGCTAAGAAACTGCTGGATCAGATGTCAGAAAATCACAAAAGGATTCTTTACTATTCCAAGAAAAATCTTAATTTGAAACAAGTTACAAATCACAGAAAAAGTCTACAGCACTTTGTTGGATTTAGCTAACACATTGAGGCTGCTGTTTCACCCCACTAGATGTCCCATGAATTGTCATCACTCCTAATTCTCACTCAGGGACTCTCTCACAGCAGGCACGTATTTGTACTAAGTGCTGGGGGTAGAATGATATTTGTAAAGTTACTCCATTTGTTGACTATAACTTTTCTTTTATAGAAATGACTAACTGAGCTCTCGTAATCTCAATTCAGAGCCCAAAGTACAAATCTTTGGATTGTGAAGAACTGGACTATCAGTTCTCAGAAATATCACATCTGCTTTCACATCATACTATATACCAAATCACCAAATGGGTTACACATGAGACTGACTCAGAGAAAGTCATCTAAAAGTCACTGAATGCCATCCCAGGTCCTGACTCACAGCTCTCCTCATCGAGGCCACTGTGAAGGTGGCAGATACATCATGATGGCCACCAAGTATTACCATGTGGGGCTGAGCCCATTGATTATTTGAGCCTTCCGAGGGGCCTTCCCTGCCAATGGCACTCAATATTTCTCTTTTAGGTAACATTCAATCATTGACCCACTTCTTAATGCGTATTAAGAAAGCAAACTTTTGAATCTTTGTAGTTGCTGATTCAAATTTAACATTTGAAAATTTTCATCTAAATCAGACATATTATTTTTTTCCCATGGCAGATGAGATCTCAAGACTGGCTAAGAGGTTTAAAATATTGCTTCATAAAGAGAAAATTTCCAATTTCATAATCTAGAGAAGATTCTCTGCAAGTTTAATTCATTAGTGAACTTCCAGCACAGCACATAAAGCATGCACACTCCAGCTATGACAATTACTATTTGTATTCAGTAACTGAGTATTTGATCAGGGGCAGATCTATGTACTAGATAACATTTTCCATTAGTGTTTCTTTCTTTCCTGCTCATGTTAGATTAAGCTGTTTTTTAAGCAGATTAAATAAAATTAAAAAAACTTGAATGAAATGGAAAAATCAGAAGAATAACATCCATTTTAAAACCGAGGCCAGAAGGAACAACAAATATAAATAAACCCATAAACACTGTTAAAAAATTGATCCAGTGGTCAGACACTGATCCCCAGCCTCATTGTCATCATCACCATCACCTAACTCTGTTGGAGTTGGAGTGGCTATATCTTACGAACCTGAATTTTCACTTATTTCTAATCTATAGAGAAATTTATGCACATAAATCTCATACATGGATATGAAATTTAGTATTATTTATAGTAGTGTCACGCTTCTCCACTCCCCCGCCAAGCTGCTATGTACTTTACACCAAACACATACTCACTATTAGATACAAACTCTTGTACGTTTGGTTGTTTGTTTGGTTTTAGTCATTGATTTATTTTATCTTTAACTTTCTACATTGTTCTTTTCTGAATTTATACCTACCAAATATCTACTCAAGATCCAAACTGAACTTGGAGAGTTAAAAAGTTAGTATCTGAAATGAAATATCACTGGATGGATTTAGCAGATTAAACAATACAGGAAAGTATAGTGTAAAGGGCAGAGGAAATTTGGAGGAGACACCCAAGCAAACAGGAAAATAAAAATAATAAAGAGTGTATTAAAATAAAGTGTATGAAATTGTTTCATTAACAATTGTGTGTAAATTTTATATTTTTGTAATCAAATAGACACATCTGGGACAAAATATTTGAAAAGCAACATTTGGCAATAATTTTGAAATTAAAAAATGCATATGTCTTTTGACCCAGAAGTCCCAGACCTGAGGCCCTATAACACAGAAATAAAATGATAAGACTTATGTACAAGGATGTTTGTTTCAGGAGCATTGTAAAGAACAAACAACTAGAAACACGATGATGTCTTTTATTAGGAAAACGAGTTAATCAATTATAGGATGCTACTTTCCTGCCATGGAATATGATGCAACCATTAAAAATAAGAAAAAGCTATGCACTTCATGAGAAAACATTAGAGAATGTAAAGCTATAGCAATATATAATGTATCTGAAAAGAAGCACAAAGAGGGAAAAAAAGACTAAACAAACAAAGACTAGACCCTTCATGACCCATAGAAAAATATCACACCATCTAATATAAAGACATTTAGAGTCACTAAAAGAGGAAAAGTGTCAGAAATACATTTGAATAAATAATAATAATTTTTTAATTGTTCAAAATGCTGAACACACAAATGGAAGAAACTCATTAAAGCTCAATCTGAATAAATGCAAAGAAAACCACACAAAGCAGCCAAAGGTTACGGGGTTGAGATTCATAATGCAGACGAATGAAGATAACAATAGACTTCTCCTGACAATTAATGAAAGCCAGAAGACAATGGAAAAAATCTATAAAGTGCTCAGATGGGAAAAAGAGTTGACCAATTTCTGTGTCCAGAGAAATATTTTTCAAAAGTAAGGTTAAAATAAAGATTTTGCCAGATAAATACAAGCTAAAGCAATTTATCATCAGTAGATATTTACCACAAGCAATGTTAGTTAAAAATCTTCTTCAGGTTGCGGTTAAACAACAATAAGTGGGAACCTGGATCTACAAAAAGAAATAAAAATACCCAGAAACTGTAAATATGTAGACATACATTAAGGTACATTTTTTCAATTTTAAAATATTTAAAGGAAAAGTGATTGTTCAAAGCAAAAATGTAACGATGTGTTATGAAATTTATAGCATATATTTAAATAAAATGTATGACATTGGAAATGGAAGCACATGCTTATATGGGTCCTACTTTATGTATGTAGAGATATAATATTTAAAGGTATGTTTTATTGAATTAAAGTTGCATATTGCAAATGTTAAAAAGCACTAAAATATGTAATTAAAAGAGGTATAATGAATAAGCCAATAATAGAGATAAAATGAAAAACATTTTCAAATGATTCTCAATCTAAAAAAGGCAGAAAAATATAAACAAAGAAATAAAAAAGGGGGGGCAACTAGCAATATGATAGACTTAGTCAAACCATAACAATATTTATAGTGTATATAAAAGATCTAAAATCATCAGTTAAAAGGCAGAGATTGTTGCCCCTGATATAAAAAGCAAGATCTAACTATATACTGCTTGTAAGAAACAAGCTTCAAATATAAAAACAGAGCTGGGTTAAAATAAAAGAGTGGAAAAGGGTATAAAGCACAAACACTAACATAAGAAAGGTGAAATGACTTAGTATCAGACTATGTAGACTTTAGGACTAGAAATATCACTAAATATATAGAAAGATAATTCATAATAATATATTTGTCTATTGATCAATAACATATAACAATCATAAATTTGTATGCTCTTAATAATAGGTAGTGAATTATGTAAAGCAAAATATCTGACATGGTGGTATTAAATTGGAAATAAACAGTAAGAATACATGTATGATTTTCCCAAGTATTTGGAATGTATGAAAAATATGCTTAAATAATCCAATGAGTTAAAGAAGAAGAAATAAAAACATAGAAAAAATTGAAATATTTTAAACAAAATAAAATACAGTATATAAAATTTTACAGACTACAGCAAAAACAGTGCTTAGAAGAAAATTTAAAACATTAAATGCCTGTGTTGGGAAGGAAGAAAAGTCTAAAAATCAATAGTTTAAGACTCTACTCTTAAAAGCATAAAAAAAGTAATGGAATATCAAAGCAAACCCAAAATAAGGGAAGGAAGAAAATAATTAAGATCAGAACTGAAGTCAATTGTAAGGTGGAAGGGTGAGCCTAACAATAGGGAAAATGAATAAATCCAAATGCTCATTTTTTAAAATAACAAAATTTATGAATATTTAGTTAACTGAACAAGAAAAAAGAGAAGAATAAATTGCCAATATCAAGAATGAAAGAGGGAACATTATTACAGATTCCATGGACATTAAAATATATGATAAGGAAGTATTATAAAAAGCATTATGTCAACATATTCAACCACTTAGATAAAATGAGACATTTCTCAAAATGTATAAAACAAAAGAAAGATTTAAAATTTTGAATAGGCCTGTATCTGTCTAAAAATTAAATTTTAATTTATATTTTTCCCACAAAGAAAATTCCAGGCTCATATGACATTAGTTAAAAATTTTATCAACATTTTGAGAAATTAATAATAATAAAATAATGCAATGATAATACACAAAACCTGTCAGAAAATAGAGAAAGAAAATGGTATGCAATTCATTTTATGAGACCAGAATTACCTTGATATCAAGATACCAAAACCAGACAAAAACATCATAAGAAAATTACCAAAATTCATCATAAAAATGAATGCAAATTTCCTTACAAAATACCAGCAAATTAAATTCAGCAAAAAAAAAAAAAAAGAAAGAAAGAAAGAAAGAAAGAAAATATAGTGACCAAATGGCGTTCATTTCAAAAATTCAAGATTAAGGTAACATTTGAAAATTAATCAACATATTATCAAAATGAAGAAAAAGCACATAATTATCTCAATAGATGGAGAAAAGCATTTGACAAAATTCAACACCCATTCTTGACTAATACTCTCAACAAACTAAAGGAAGCAGGGAACATTCCCAAACTAATAAAGACCATCTGCAGTTAACCTACAATTACATCATATTTAATGGGGAAGGACTGCATGTTTTTCCCTGGAGATCAGGAACAGGCTAGGATGTCTGTTTTCACCACTTCTAGTCCGCATTGTACAAGAAGTTCTATCTAAGGCAATACAGAAAGAAAAAAAAGCAACCCCAATACAGATTGGAAGAGAATAAGTACAATATTCTTTATTTGTGGATAACATAATCTTGTATGTAGTAAATCCTAAGGAATCTACAAAAGTTTCTAGAATTAAAGAAATGAATTTAGCAAGGTCATATAATGAAAAGCCAATATACAACTAATAATTAATTACATTTATATATGTTAGCAATAAGCCAATGAAATATGAGATCTTTACAATATCCATTATCAATAGCTTCAGAAACATTATGTAGGAATAGAAATATAAAAATACATGGAAAAGTACAGAATATTGTTGAGGAAAATTAAAGAAACCTAAATAAATGGCAAGATATATTCATTGATTGGAATACTTGATATTATTACAGTAGCAATTTACCTCCAATTATTTGATACATTTATTGCAATATAAATGAGAATTCCAACTTCCCTTTTGGTGGAAAATTACAGGCTGATTCTAAAACTTATATGAAATTGTAAAGGACCTGAAATAGCCAAAACTGTTTTAAAATAGAGCAGAGATGGAGGACTTAGTCGTATCTTGAAGCTTGTTACAATAATAAAGTCCATTTGGTATCAGCATTAAAATAGACACATAGATCAATGAAACAAAATAAATAATATAGAAGTAGATGCACACTCAAGTGGTCAATTGATTTCTTACAGAGATGATAAGCCAAGTTAATGGGGAAATGACAGTATTTTTAATAAGTAATCCTAGGACAACCGGACATCAATTTTTAAAAACCACACATACATGCTAAACACAAAAATTAACTTGAAATGGATTACAGGCTTACATATAAAACCATAAAACTTATCAAAGAAATAATAGAAAATCTTTGTAACATTGAGGCAGGAAAATATTTCTTAAAATGCAAAGCATAAACCCCATAAAATAAAAGCTGATAAATTGAATTTCAACACTAAAAACTTCTGGTCTTGTAAAGATATCAAAAATTGAAAAGGCATGTCATAGACTGGGAAAAATATTCAAATATTTATATCATAATTATAGAAAGAATTCTTATAACTCTGGTCCACACACACTGAGAGGGAGGAGGGAAAATGGGGCTGAGGTAGTGATTTGCAGTGGGTTGAATGGTAGCCCCCTGGAAGATATGCTCATGTCCTAACCCCAGATCCTGTGAATGGAACCCTATTTGTAAAAAAAAAAAAAAGGTTGAGGGGTGGGTCTTTGCAGATGTAATTAAGTGAAAGATCTCTAAATGAAGTCTTCCTGGATTATCTGTGTGGGCCCTAAATCTAATTACAGCTGTCCCCTGAGAGACAGAAGAGATGACACACAAAGCGTAATGGTCATGTAAAGATGGAGGCCAATGATGGTTATATAAAGATGGAGGCTAAAAGTGGGGAATCACAGCCACAAGCTAAGGAGGCCTTAGACTGCAAGAAAACACCAGACAGAAGGCAAAAGAGGAGGCTGAAACAGATCCTCCCCTGGAGCCTCCAGAGGGAGCATGGACCTGCTTGCACCTTGATCTGATATTTCCAGCCTCCAGAACTGTTGTGTTAAACTGCCCATTTGGTAGTAATTTGTTACGGAAGCCACAGGCATCTTAACTTTACCAATAATCTTACTTGTTAATAGAAACATGTATTCATGGGTGTAAACAAAATATGAAGTCCCACTTGTTTTAGTTTGGATTTGGTTCATCTGATAAAGTCAGAAAACCAAAGCAGCAGCAGCTGAAGGTAAGTCAGGATGTGTTTCAGTCCACCCCAGCAGGTACAAGGGTCTCATGGGCCCTTTCCTGGTACTTTCAGCTGTGAGCACAGGGTCTCCTCAGCTCCAGCCAGGAGAAAGGGACAAGGGATCGAAGAGGGTATGCCTTCCATCTCTAAAACCTGCTGGAAGTCAACACTTCTCTTCTGCTTACATCCATTTGGCCTGTACTTGGTCATGTGACCATACTTAACTGCAGCTGGGAAATGTAGTCCTTATTCCAGGTGACCATATACTTAGCTAAAAGCCAGGGTTTATTAATATAAAACAGTATTTCAGATTTCCATTCAAGATGGAGGCGTAAGTGACGCAATTCGCCTCCTCACACAACCATCTCAAAACTAATAACATCCAGAACCATCAGAAAATTGAGCTGTATGAAAGTCCGACAACCAAGGATTTAAAGAAGACACATTCATCCAGACAGGTAGGAGGGGTGAATTCGCAGAGATGGGCAGAGAGGTGGCGTGTCACAAAAAGACTGCGATGTCAACAGTGGTGACAAAACTGATGGGAGAGATACCTTGGGGGTGAGTGATCCCATCCTCAGGCCACACTGCACAGCCCAGGGTTCCAGCACTGGTAAGAAAGACCCCATTATCTCTGGCTGTAGAAACCAGTGGGGGTAAGGCAAGTGGAAGAAACTGCTGGGTTTTACTGCTTAAAGGGCCAGCATAGTCTTAGAATGTACGCAAACCCACCCATTCCTGGATTCACCACTGAGGCAGCAGTTGGAAGGGCACCAGTCACACAAGGGAAGGAGATGAAATGACCGGAAATGGAGTGAGCATGGGGCAAAATGCCGGAAGCCAGGCAACAGCATTGTCCCCTCTCTGAGCCCTCCCCACATAGCTGCAAAGCAGAAAAGTGAGTTGCCCTGCTTTGGCATTACCTAAGGCTCCACCCCACACAATGTACAAGTGCCTTTTCTACAGAAGCCACACTACGTAGACAGGGAGTAAAAGCAGCTCTACCTAATACATAGAAATAAACACAGAGAGGCTGCTAAATTGAGGAGACAAGGATATATGGTCCAAATGAAAGAACAGAACAGAACCCCAGAAAAAGAACTAAGCAAAATAGAGATAGCCAACCTGTCAGATGCAGTTTAAAAAACTGGTTATCAGGGTGCTCAGAAAACTCCTTGAGTACAGCAAAAAAATAAAGGAAGAAATAAAAGTTACACTAAGTGAAATAAAAAATAATCCACAGGAAACCTACAGAGAAGGGAAAGAAGCTGGGGTTCAGACCAATGAGTTGGAACATAAGGAAGAAATAAACATTCAATCAGAACAAAAAAAGAAACAAGAATTCAAAAAACGAGGTTAGTCTTAGTAACCTCTAGGACATCTCCAAATGTGCCAACGTTCGAATCATAGAGATGCCAGAAGGAAAGGGGGAAAAGCAAGAAATTGAAAACTTATTTGAAAAAATAATGAAAGAAAACTTTCCTAATTTGGCAAAGGAAAGCACAGAGCCACCCAAAGAAGGTGGATCCAAAGAGGACCACACCAATACACATCATAATTAAAATGCCAAAGGTTAAAGATAAAGAGAGAATCTTAAAAGCAGCAAAAGGAAAGCAAAGAGTTACCTACAAAGGAGTTCCCATAAGACTACCAGTGGATTTTTCAAAAGAAATTTCGCAGGCAAGAAGGGACTACCAAGAAGGATTCAAAGTGATGAAAAGCAAGGACCTACAACCTAGACTACTTTACCCAACAAAGCTATCATTTAGAATGGAAGGGCACATAAAGTGCTTCCTAGACAAGGTAAAGCCAAAGGAACTCATCACCACCAAGCCATTATTTCAGGAAGTGTTAAAGGGATTTAAGAAAAGGAAGATCAAAACCATGAACATTAAAAAGGCAACAAATTCACAACTATCTACAATGGAATCTAAAACAAACAAACAAACAAACAAAGCACACAACCAAAACAAGAGCAGAATCATAGATATGGAGATCATTTGGAGGGTTATCAGCTGGGAGGGGAAAGGAAGAGAATGGGGAAATGGTGCAGGGATTAAGAAGTATAATTGGTAGGAACAAAATAGACAGGGGGATGTTAAGAATAATGTAGGAAATAGAAAAGCCAAAGAACTTATACGCACATTCCCATGGACATGAACTAAGGGAGGATTGCTGGAGGAAAGGGGGTACCAGGCAGAAGGGGGCAAAGGGAGAAAAACTGGGACAATTGTAATAGCGTAATCAATAAAATGTGCTTAAAAAAGAAAAATACTTAAAAATAAAACAAAAAAACTATTTCTACGGTGGGGGTGATTTCTTGTGCAGAAGGGCTTTGAGCTATACAGTTTTCCAGTCATGACAACTCAAAGTCATCTCCTGCTCTAAAAGAAGCAGGAAATAACTAATGAGAGACAAAAAGTTTTTACCAGATCAGTCCGAAGCAGTCCATTATTGAAATCATTCAATTAATCCACAAATAATCAAGAAGGTCTCCCATACCTACTTACAACTAAGTAAAAGAAGCAGTTGTCATTTTATTTCCCATGGTTTTACTACTACATATATGTGCAAGTCACACTTGCCTTATCAAACATATAACCTAACCAGTTGTACTGACCAACTTTCCATTTCATTACTCATATCTCTCGCCCTGGCTGGTTTAGCTCAGTGGATTGAGCGTCGGCCTGCGAGCTAAGTGTCGCTGGTTCGATCTTCCAGTCAGGGTACATCAGAGAAGGAAAACTCTGACTCCAAAAAACCTCCGCTGCCTTGCGGCATACCTCTTCAGGGGAAAGGCTAAGGGAGTAAACCCCGACAGAAAATCCGGAGCCGGAGTCCCTAAGGCGGTTTGACGTTGTAGTCAACACCGGCAACTCCTGCGGCGCACCTGAAGCCAAGCTGTATTGACTCCGTCTTTCCCTTGGACCCTTCAGCTGCGAAGAGAGGGGGGGTCTGCTGCATGGGCAACAGCAGACCCTCCATATTACCCTGCCCAGGCTCTGTAGCTTCAGCATCATCACAAGATGTCCATTCAACACGGGAGGAGACAGATACCATGTCACTCCCGAGTTGGACTGCACAGCCATTCTCGGCGGTGCAGATAGACTCTTAAGAAGCTACACCATCGTCTCTCGAGACGGACGGCTGCCGACGACGACTCATATCTCTGCTTCATTCTTTTTTAGTGTCTACTTAATATTCCAGTCCATGAATGTATCCTAATTGATTTGACTGCATCATAATCTATTCTTTGTTTTCTCATTTTTTTAACTGTAAAAAGCTACATATTTATGTTAAAAATTAAAACAGTATGAAATTACCAAATACACATACTTATTTAGGTCTCTTTATTCTATTTGTCAGAAGTGAAACACTTTTAATAATGGAATGTGAATCTTAACAAATATTTCAGTGTGTTGTATAACCTGTATGAAATGCTGATTTTAAGAGCTGCTGGATACTCTATTCATTGATGTACCATTACTTATTGAACCTCTTTTCCAGTGGACATCTGTTTCCGATTTTAGACTATTACAAATGTGCAATAATAAATGCCCTCATACAGGGGCCTTTCCATAGTTTAAATTTTTAGAAAAAATGATATAGCAAAGATTACAAACATTTTAAATTTTGATAAATGTTTAAAAATAGTCTTTAAAAAACCTTAATTTGCACCAAAAATCTGATTTCTGTTTCCTTTCCACCTTCATGAATACATTCTCACATTCACTTGTCAAATAGTCTGAGGTTTTTGTCATTGGTGTTGATAATCTGTTTAATTTCTAAGTAGGTGTTTTTGGAGGTGGTGGTCATTTTGTTGTTAATTTGTAGTATTAATGTTACCTGGGTATTTTTTTTATTTTTGGAATTATGAAAGATTTTGCAACCTAAAACATGCATCTTTTTTATGAACGTTCTGGGTACTTTATAAACATTCATTTTTCTTTGTTGAAAATTTGCCTACTTATTACATATATTCACATAAAATACATTGACAGCTGGTACAAAAATTCCTACTAGAAAACTATGTTTGTTAGCACTACCCTTTCTTAAGAAACAAGATTGACACTTCGGCTGTTGGCAGAAGCCCATTCATAAAAATCAGGGCTACGCTGCTGCTTTTATCAGGCAGAACCAGCGATCACGTGTTTCCTCTGCTGGGAAAGGGCAGTTCATAAGGGCAGGTTTGGGACAGAGGTGCAGGAGTATGAAGGGAGGCACCTCTGGGAAACCTGGCTGGACAGGGAGTGAGGGTATCCCAGGAGAGCAGGTGTGGAGCTGCCCCCCACACGCTGCATCTGCTACCTCTGCACAAGGCTGCATGTGGGACTAGAATACAGGACCTGGGCGGGGCTCAGGAACAGCTGGTTGCTGGAATGGCTGAGGTTCCATCCTGTGCAGAGTCTGGTCTGGAAACAGTTGTACTCCCAGAGCCTCTCACTTGCATCTGAGGTGTGTGGGACTGGAGGACACATTTCAGCAACATTAGAGGCGGGGTGGGGGTGATGCATGAAGAGAAGTCACAGCCAGTGGACCACCTAGGTCAGCACATCAGGCAGAAGCAACCCAAACACACCAAAAGTGTGCCCTACTGTAGATGTCAGTACAGCCCTCTAGAAATGACTGAAGGGACACGTTCCACCCTCCTGCCAGCTGGGCCATGCCTGTGGGCCAGGACACTGGGAAGAGGGAGAGAGAAGGAGCATTTCCTCAGCTGGAGGCATAGTGAGGGCAGGGCCATGAGAGGTGAGGTTTGAGTCTGGCAGCCACAGGACATCATGGGGACCCTTGGAAGAGAAGGTGGGAGAATAAGATCACCAGAGATCTGAGAAAAGTAAATATTGGGAAGTCAGAGAGGACCACAGACCAGTATGCCTGGTGGCCAAGTGCCCCTCCCAGCAGTACTCCCTGCCCTGTCCCTTGAGAGAATAAACTGCTTTGCTCTTGGTGTGAATGTCTGGTCCCAGATGTTCCACCTGAGTCTACCTGCCTGGGGGCAGCAGCTCTCC
The DNA here is from genome assembly GCF_987537825.1 of Furipterus horrens. Classification (NCBI taxonomy): domain Eukaryota; kingdom Metazoa; phylum Chordata; class Mammalia; order Chiroptera; family Furipteridae; genus Furipterus; species Furipterus horrens. The sequence goes on from NW_028327175.1 coordinate 33,319,220, forward strand.
CCAATTTTGGAAAGCAGCCAAATAACTATTTTCTTCTAGGGTGGCATATTAATTCTGCATTCCTCCTAAAATCTATATTTTCTACATATGTAGTTCATTGAATAGTACCCCTCCTACAACAACAACAGCAAAAATTTCTCTACCCAGAACCTGTGAATGTGACCTCATTTAGAAATAAGGGTCTCTGCAGATATAATTAAGGTAAGGATCAGCCTAGATTAAGGAGGCCTACATTAAAGGATGGGTGCCCTTGTAAGAAGAGGACCCACAAGAAGAGGTGGGAGCCATGGGAACACAGAGGCAGAGACTGGAGAGAGGCAGCCATGAGCCCAGTACAGGACACCTGGGGCACCAGAAGCTGGAGAAGACAGGAAGGACCCTCCCCTAGAGCCTCAGGAGCAGCCTTTACAAGAGCCTGATTTCAGACATCCCCTGCACAGTTATGAGACAATAAGTTCCTGTTGTTTTAAGCCACCTCATTTATGATTATTTTTTTCATCAGGCACCTGAAATGAATACAGTATGAATCCATGTACTGCTCCCTGTGATTTTGGAAGTCTGTGCCCACATCTCTGGATAAACCCTCACCACCTCTCAACACTTTCAAAAAGCTGTCTCTCTCTCACTGCATCCGGTTTCTACTCAAATGTCACCTCTTCAATGTGACTTTCCTTTTATCATGGCCACTGATAAAATAGACTTCCAATGGCATGTCCTGTTTCTCATTCTCCCCAGCCATTCTCACTACTTAAAAAAATGATATATTTGGCAGATTCTCCTGCCAAAGTCACCTCAGATATGTGTCTTCTTAACACCAGACACCTCTCATGGCCTCAGTCCAGCCTGGCTGACATTGACCCTATACCTGGCCCTTCTCTAGCCCATCACTTTCCTGGTCTGCACCTGTCCCTGCCATAACAACGAGTGGGTGGGACTTGACTGCAAAGACAAGCCTTTGCTTTTCACTGACTGGATTCCAGGATGCCCTTCACACAGCAACACCAACAGGGAATTCTTAACATAGAGACCCAGGTCCTCAGGCTACTCCTCAAGCACAAGCTTGAAAATCCAAATTGGCTAAGAAGACCCATTCCCACTGAAATGTTATCTGATCCAACAGCAAAGGAGATTGAGGTACCGTTGAGGAACCATGATTACGTAGTCAGAGAAGACTCTGTGAGACTTTCAAAAATAAAAAGTATACTATACACCCTAGAAAGACGTGAGAGATTATAAGAGGAAATAGCTGGGTCATCAGCGATTAGCAATGGAATATGAAGGCCAGCATTCACTTGAATGCACGAAAATGCATCCAGAGAAAGCTGATTGCTGCATGTGATTCCGCATAGACTAGCCAGATCACTGTGGACAGTGGCTACAGATTTGGAACTCCAGTTTTGAAATTCCAACACTCTCTGTGCCACCTCATTTAATATATTATATAACTTGGTAAAGCTTGGCATGTGTGCCTGTCCATTTGTCTAATGGGTAGAGGGTGAATGCTTTATGATCACTGCTCCACAATGCTGAGTTCTGGTGTACAAAGTGAGTGCATGAAAGCTGTGCAAGTAAATAGACAAAACATTCCAGGGCCAACACTTATTCCAGCCTCAATTTCCTCTGCTATGACCACAAAAACAAATTCCCAAAGGACTTAGCAGTATGTCTCATTGACAGCCCCTTTGGAGAAGGCGGTGACTCTCAGTGTCTGCAGAGTTGCCCACAGAATGTGTTGGCTTAGACTACTTGCCTTCACCTCCTGCCCTCAGAGAGTCTGCCCATAACCTGCCAATGTTATACTCTTACCTATATTTTGAGCACTGTCTCCCTAGACAAAACAGCTTGGAAGTGTTAAGTGGCATATCATATGTCCTCTTAAGTTGATTATGGGATCAAGCGTAGGGTCAGGAGACTGCTGCAAACCTGGCAGAAGATGAGGGTCACCATCAGGCAAGAGCTCAGGCTGGGCTTCATGGGTAATTTGCTAACTAGTGAAAGCCCATCCTCACCTCCAGGTGAGAATAAACCCCATGAGACCAAACCTCTCTCTCTCTCTCTCTGTCTTTTCTCTCTCTCTCTCTCTCTCTCTCTCTCTCTCTCTCTCTCTCTCTCTCTCTCTCTCTCTCTCTCTCTCTCTCTCTCTCTCTCTCTCTCTCTCTCTCCTCTATCTTTACTCATAATGATATTCATGGTGGCAGGCTTAGTGGTTATTACTTTGCAGATGCTTATATGCTTATATACCCTGGCTGGTTTGGCTCAGTGGATTGAGCGTCGGCCTGCGAGCTAAGTGTCGCTGGTTCGATCTTCCAGTCAGGGCACATCAGAGAAGGAAAACTCTGATTCCAAAAAACCTCTGCTGCCTTGCGGCATACCTCTTCAGGGGGAAAGGCTAAGGGAGTAAACCCCGACAGAAAATCCGGAGCCGGAGTCCCTAAGGCGGTTTGACGTTGTAGTCAACACCGGCAACTCCTGCGGCGCACCTGAAGCCAAGCTGTATTGACTCCGTCTTTCCCTTGGATCCTTCAGCTGCGAAGAGAGGGGGCGTCTGCTGCATGGGCAACAGCAGACCCTCCATATCACCCTGCCCAGGCTCTGTAGCTTCAGCTTCACTGGAGAGGACACTCCAGCGTCATCGCAAGATGTCGATTCAACACGGGAGGAGACAGATACCGTGTCACTCCCGAGTCGGACTGCACAGCCATTCTCGGCGGTGCAGATAGACTCTTAGGAAGCTACACCATCGTCTCTCGAGACTGACGGCTGCCGATATGCTTATATGAGTTTGCTCTGGTGGCTATAACAAAGTACAAAGACTGGGTGGCTTAAACAACAGACAGTTCTGGAGGTCAGAGGTCTGAGATCAAGATATCATAGTGTTGGTTTCTTCTGAGGCCTCCTTCCTTGACATGTAGATGGCCCTCTTATCTCTGTGTCTTCACATGGTCAACCCTCTATGTGTGTCTGTGTCCTGATCATCTTTTCTTGCAATAACACTAGTTATATGAGACCAGGGCCCACCTACCTTAATGACCCCATTTTATCTTAATCACTTCTTAAAATACTGGATCTCCAAATACAGTCATAGTCTAAGGTACTGGGGTTTGGGACATCAACATATAAATTTGATGGTGACACAGTTCTCCTCATAACACTTCTCAAACTTTATTGGCATATTTGACTAATTAACTAACAGGTCAAAAAATGAAAGATGAGTTAAACATGATGTCAGATTCTCTGAGGCCTTCAGTCCTGAGAACAGAAGGTATATTGGTGGGTGTGGTATTATTCTGGTGAGGATGAAGCAAAAGATAGAGCCTTAACACCTGAAGACAAGTGCTGCAGAGCTGCCCAAGGTTGACCATGGTTAGAAAGTCACACATGCACAGTAGATGCTGTTCATAGCTTTACATGGTCACTGTGCTGGAGTTTAGCCCAGACTTTACTGTCCCTTTCCCAGAATTTCATAAACTGAAACATCACTGCAAAGATATGTCACATAACAATATTCCATTTCCTCTGAACTCCCCACATCAAAGCCTTTATGTTTATTTTCCCTGTGTGCTTACTTTCCCAGATTCCCCACACCTGGCTGCCAGCTCATCACTGAGCCTTCTCCAGTTAAACCAGGCAAGCAAACACTTCCCTTTGTTGAGACTTCGTATTCCTTTCACCTCCACTTCGCCCATGAGGAATGTTTTGTATTCCATTGACCTTCTGCCCTCTTGCTCTAGAGTGTCCATATAAGAGACTGTGTCCTCTTCATTTCTGAAAGACTTCCATCTTTCTTTCTTGGGGAGAAATCATTTTTCCTGAGAATGTCACCAAGCATTTGTTCTTACCTCTGTTGTTTCCTAATGGCCATGGCCATTTTTTACCAGAGACCACACTATGATAACAACTTTTTGTCATAGTTGCTGAAAAGCCAACCTTCTGAAATGTACTCCTTGTTCTTGAAGAAGTCACATTAAGTCTGTGGCAGATTCTAAACAGCTATATATTTAATGGCTAAGTGCCTCAGTTTTAATAACTCTGTTGATTCAACTGAAAACTTGCTTTTAAATAACAGCAAACCCATAGCACCTTCTCCTGTTGGAAGGGACTGAATGAGTCCTGTGAACTTTCTCTAGTAGAACGTGTCCATCATTCCTAAGTAAAGCTACATCCAGGCTGAGCATGGACAGTCCCAGGGTGACTACAGGTACAGTAATGAAAACATAAGCTATTTGGGAGTTTTTTTTTAATTAATTAATAATTTTAGTAAAAATATACTTTTAATTGTTTTATCAATTGAGGCATAATTTAAATACAACAAATACCCAGGCATTAAATATAAAATTTGGTAGTTTTCACAAATATGTATATCCCTGTAATTATGATGTCAGTCAGCATATAAAATATTTTCATCACCCTATAAAGTTCTCTCTAGTCCCCTCTTAGTGCTCCATCACCCTATGTCACAGGCAACCTCTATTACTCTTGATTAGTACCTGTCAGTAGTTCTGGAATGCATATAATGCAGTAATATGCAATACACTTTCTGTATCTGTTTTCTTGGTTCAGTGGAATGTATTTGATATTCAACCATATTATGTGTGGCAGTCCATTCCTTTTCATTGCTCCATATATTCCATTAAATTAATAGGCCACAACTTAACTCTCCACCTGTTGATGAATATTTGGGTTGTTTCCAGTTAGAAGTAATTACCAACAATGCCTTAACAAACATCAGGGCCAAATAGTGTGCAAGACAGGTGTTGTCTTCTCTCTTGGGTAAATTCCCAAGAGTAAAATTCCTTGGAGGAGTGGAAACTATAGGTTTAACTTTGTATCAGACTGCTCAGTATCAAAGCACTGGTACAACTTCCCACCAACAATGTCTAAGACTCTTAGTTACTCTGCATCATTGCTAGCACTTAATACTAACAGGTTCTTTTTAAGTCTGTATTTCTCTTGTGATTGATGCTGTTGATTAGTTTTGAAATGCTTATTGGTCATTTATATATCTTCTTTTGACAAGTGTCTGTTCAACACATTTACTCATTTTTATTAGGCTGCTGTCTTCTTATTAAAATGTAAGATGTGTTTATAAGAATTTTGTCAAATTATACACTATATGCAATATGTCATAAATCACAAATTAAACACTGTGGCTTGCCTTTTCAGTTTGTTGTCTGTGTATAAATTTAAGAGAGACCTTTTTGAAGTCCAATTTATCTTTACTTTACTTTTAAGGATATTCTTGTGTGTATCCTACCCAAGGAATAGTTGCATAGACCAAAATTATAAAGATTTGTTCTTACCTTTTTTCTATATGTTTCAGTTTCTGCATTGAGGTTTATGATTTGTTTCAAAACAATTCATATATGGTGTAATTAGGAGACACAATTAAATTTTCATGTGGACATTGAATTGTTCTTAAACCACAAAATGTATGTCAGATTAAGTGATTATATCCATGTAGATCAATATCTGGGTGCTCTATTCTGTTTTGTTGACCTATGTTTTCATCTTTTTATCACCATCGAACTTTCTTAATTACTATAACTTTACAGTAAACTTGAGGGGAATCAAGTAGCAAAATTTCTCCAGGTTGGTTCTTCTTCAAAATCCTCTGACTCTTCTTGCCCTTTGTAATTCTACATAAACTTTAGAATCAACTTATCAGTTTCTACAGAAAACTGTTAGGAGATTTTGATTGGCATTGCACTGAATCTACAAATCAGTACGGGGAAAATGTATATCTTAGCAATGTGGAAATTTCTTTTCCATGACTATGTAAAGTCGTCCATTTATTTGTATCTCCTTTAATTACTCTCACCACTGTCTTACAGTTTCCTTGTAGAGATTTTGTATATTGTATTTGATTTAATGTATTCCTGTTTGTTTAATATTTAAAAAATATTATATATGGAATTTTAAGTATTAAATTCCCTGTCATTTGTTGTCACTTTGCAGAAATACAGTTGTTTTAATAAGGACTTCATATCCTGTAACCTTACTAAATTTACATATTAATTCTAATATGTATTTTGTTTTTCTAATGTTGAATGGATAGTATGTTGCTTAGGTAAACTTTCCTGATTTTGTCTTATTTGTTTGCTTGTTGTCCTATTACACTGGCTGAAACCTCTAGTACACTGCTAGAGAGAAGTGGGCACACTTATCTTGCTCCCAATCTTGAAAAGAATTCAATATTTCATAATTAACAATGGCATCAACCTTGGGTATATGTTAAAGTATTTTATCAGGTTGGAAAATTTTATTCTCCTCAAGTAGTTTTCTGAGTGTTCTTAATAAAAGTTGTAAATTTTGTCAAAAGTTTTTCTGCATTATGGAAATGATCATGAGTTTTCTCCATTATTTTGTTAATATGATGGATTACATTGATTGATATGCCCAAATTGCATCAGTCTTGAATTCCTGAAACAAACTGCATCTGTGTGTAATGTGTTACCCTTGCTGGATTTGATTCACTAATACAGTTGAGGATTTCTGTTACTTTGTCCCTGAGACATGGAGGCATGTAAAGTGATGATCTAACCATGACCAAGTAGAGTTAATCCCAATAATTCAAGGTGAGTTTAGCATTTGAAAATCAATTAATGTAACATACCATATTAATAAAATTAAAAAATTTAACTATGCTTATCTCAATAGATACAGAAAAATAATTTCCAAATAACAGTGCAGCCTCATTCATGATAAAAACTGTTAGCAACCTAGGAATAGGGAAATTTTCTCACCTTGATTAAGAACGGTCCTGCCCTGGCTGCTGTAGCTCAGTGGGTTGAGCATTGGCCTGCAAGCCAAGTGTTGCTGGTTCGATTCTCAGTCAGGGCACATTACTAGGTTGCACATCAGGTCCCCAGTTGGGGGCATGAATGAGAGGCAACCATACAGTGATGTTTCTCTCCTTATCTTTCTCCTTTCCCCTCTCTCTAAAAATAAATAAACAAACAAATAAATTATTTTAAAAAAGAAAAAGAAGAATGGTCCTGGCCAAACCGCTGCCATAAGAACTGAGCAGCCCTGGGAGGGCATCACTTTGATAGACCTCCCTTAGAATAAAAGAACAATGCAGAAATGTTCCCTATTAGCCTTGGTCAGTGTGGCTCAATTGGTTGGAGCATCGTTCCCGGAACCAAAATGTTGTGAGTTCGATCCCAGTCTGCATGCCTGTGGGAGGCATCCGATCAGTGTTTCTCTCTCACCTTGATATTTTCTCTCTCCCTACCTCTCTCCCTTCCTCTTTCTCTAAAAGCAGTGGAAAAGTGTCCTCCAGTGAGGATAAAAGAAGAAAGAAAGAAAGAAAGAAAGAAAAAAAGAAAGAAAGAAAGAAAGAAAGAAAGAAAGAAAGAAAGAAAGAAAGAAAGAAAGAAAGAAAGGGAGAGAGAAAGAAAGAGAGAGAGAAAGAAAGAGAGAGAGAGGAAGAGAAAGAAAGAGAGAGAGAAAGAAAGGTTCCTTATTAGAGCTGCCAGTACATCACTGTGTCTGACTTGAACTTGTGCAGCTTCTTCCCATTTACACCACAGTCCCCTTAGAGCACAAATACTGAGATAGCTCCTGGCTTTGCATCTTCAGAGGTTTCATCTCTACTGTTACCTTGTCATGTGCCCTCTCTTCATGTGCTCAGAGGGGTATCACATATTGTATATTATAGACCTCACATATTTTCCAGCCTTCATTTCCTATTACTCTCCTGAAAATCTCTGAAAACACAAGAGGTCAATGTCCTGAACACTCACATTAGCACAAGGACTCCTCCTGCTGCCTTTATAAATAGGTCCACCTCTCTCCTGCCACCTACAACTCCCACACCTTTGTTTTTAAGCCCTGGTAAACACAAAATTATTTTCCATTTTTTAAATTTCATCATTTCAAAAATGTTCTATGAGCAGAATCATACAGGATTGGTTTTATCCTTTAGCCTCACTCTCTGGAGATCCATTCAAGTTGTGTGGACCAATAGCTCACTCCTGTGCACAGCTGAGCAGCTGGAAGACATTTGGGTTGGTTCCTGTCTGTGTATATTTCAGATAAAGCTGCTATGTATAGGCCATGTATGCATTCTTTCAGACCAATGTCCAAGAATGCAGTCACCAGATTGCAGTTGCAAGTTTTATAAGAAACTGCCAAACTGCTTTCCAGAGTGAATGTACCATTTTATATTCACACCAGCAATGTATATAAATGATCTAATTTCCTTGAATTTTCACCAGCATTTGATGTTGTCACTTTTTTTTTTCTTTTTTAGCCAATCTGATAGTAGCATACATCTCACTGTGGTTTCAGTTTGCATTTTCTTGATGTCTAATGATGTTAAGCATCATTTCATTTGCTTATTTGCCATCTCTATATCCTCTTTGGTGAAATGTCTTTTGCCCAAATTCTAATTGGAATTGTTTTTGTTGTTTTGTTTTACTGTTGAAATGTGAATATTCTTTATATATTCTAGATACTAGTCTTTTGTTGAATACATGGTTTGTAAGTATTTCCTTGCAGTCTGACACTTGTTTTATCATTCTCTTAGCAGGATCTTTCACGGAACAAAAGTTTTAAATTTGAATGAAGTCCAATTCATCAAACTTCCCTTTTATGAATTGTGCTTTTTGTGTCTGGTATTAAGAATTATTTGTCTAGTCCTAGATTTTGAAGATTTTCTCCTTGTTTTTCTAAAAGTTTTTTTTTTTTTAATTTTACATTTAAGTAAGTCTGTCATCCATTTTTAGTTATTGTATAAGGTGAAATTTGAGTTGAGGTTTATTGTTTGTTGGCTGGTTTTTATTTTTGCTTATTAAAGTCCAATTGCTCCAGAACCATTTGTCAAGAAAACTAACTTTCCTTCATTGAGTTGTTTCTTGGTCAAAATAAGCCAGTAATATTTGTATGGGTGTGTTCTGGGTTCTCTTCTGTTCCAGTGCTCTACATACCCAACCCTCCACCAACATCACATTTTCTTGATTCCTGGAGCCATGTAATATCTTGAAATAGGGTAGATAGGTTCTTCACACTTTATTCTTCTTTGTCAAAACTGTTTTAGCTATTCTAAGGGCCATGCTTTAAAAAATAAAATTTAGAATGATCTTTTCTATGCCCACAAAAACCTTGCTAAAATCTAACTATGTTTTAAATATTATAACTTGCACTCTGAATTTTCTTCTGAAAATATTATCAGTTTGGGTTTGTTCAAGTTTCCTTTTTTCCAAATGCTAACATGCATTCATTTATTCACTGCGCTAATTGTGTTGAGCATCTGTGATGTGCTGGGAACTGGGCAGGTCATTTGAGATGTAAACCAAAAAAAAAAAAAAATGCATGCTCTCTTTCTTCAAGGAATGCAAGGTTTTGAGCAGACTGCTAACTCAAAAATTTATTTTAAAAACTAATTTTTTTAAAATGTGCATATCTATTGAACCTTAAAATTTAACATAAAGAATAGATGGTGCTTTATACAGGAAAGCCAAGGATCTTGGGGAGAGATCTAATTTGCCTGGATTATGTGTGGTCCATGCTGCTCAGGTGCAGAGCTATCTCCAGGGGAGAAGCAGGGCTGAAATGTAAGCAAATGTCCTCATTGATTTTTGCTTCTATCCCGCAACATACTGCTGTGCCTTTTACAAGTAAAGGCCAGCAACCAAGAGCAAGCCATTCATTCATTCACTCACTTAATATTTGTCAAGTGCCCAGGACTTGCCAGGCTTAGAACCAGGGGTAGGACTGAGGTGAGAGAATCATCACAGACTAACACTGGCACCTCTGGGCTCCAAGGAGAAAGGGTGAATGAGAACTATGGAGAAGGAGCTGATGGTGGGAAGCAACCTGTAGAGGTCAAGAGTGAGAGAAAGTGTGGCTATAGTTGGAAGGGCAGGTGGGCCAGGGTACCCTGAGCAGAGAGTAGGGTGCAGCCACCCCGACAGCTGGAAGATGCAAGCCCCAGAGGCTTTTGGCCATGTAGGAATCTTTGGAAGCTTGGTGGTTCCCAGAAAATAGTGCTCTTCTTTCAGCCTGGCTCTGAACAGGTTGAAGAATAGAATGACACACGTGTAATCATGTAATGAGGTCTGGCTGCAGGACTGAGCCTCAAGGACTCTTTCTCTGTGCAAAGTCTCTAAGTAGATTTGTATTTGAAGATCCGGATTTCTCAGGCTTCAGTGGGGAGAATGAGGGCAGGGAGTGAATTGCTTTTAGAAAGAGCTAAGGGGCCAAAAATGCATGGCCTTTTATTCTGAGAGAGAGGAGGTGTGAGCCAGAGGGCCTGCCACAAGCCTGGATTCCTCCTCCCTCCCTGCTGCCTATGCTGCCTCTTCTCTTTTCCCTTCCAGGCTGTGTTCTGCCCCTCTCCTCAGCCTTTTATTTCTGTCTTCTCACAGCCCCTCTCTGTGATTTTGATTTGAATGTGTAAAATATGTTCACTGTGATATAAAGAGAAGGTACAGGCTTCCACACAGAGTTAAGGAATATCATGCCCTGACAGAGATATTCAGGTGGCCCATTGGAAGCCAGGCCGCATCCAGGCCCACCCTTCACTTCCAGAGGGATATGCCATCATGAACAGAGCCAGTGGCCAGGCCCCTGCACCCTGCCTAGGAAATTGTCTTTCCTGCCATGCTTTGGGTAAATGGCATAAGAATGCACACAAGCAACTATCAGTTTAAAGCTCTAGATTGCAGATCCAGGACACTTTTATATTTTTTGAAGGGTGGGGTAATAGAGAGAGGAAGAAAGGAATGAAAAGTGTAAATGTTAAAGGATTTTTTTAAAAAGAAAGAACTTACACTTCTGCCCTTTTAAACACGAGTACTTATTTTTTATTTTAATTTTCAAGACACAAAATATTTTCACACCATAGAAATATGGATAAAAAATATAACCCTAGGTAACTATCATTCAAAGTTACTAGCAATTACATTTTTGTCATTTATTTCAGATGTATTTCTCAGAAATAAAATATTGCTAACACAGTTGACCCCACTCTTCCCACACCACTTCTCAGGGGCTCTTAGTATGCTGAAAGGGGAGAGGATCCTTTTACATCTTACTGCAGCCCCTCCCCCTGCCTGTAAATAGCTCACTGTTGTTTATAAAATTCTATCATCAGCACCATCATCTCTGCATCCTTCTTTTTAATTATTACTTTTCCCCCCTAACTTTACACTCTCAGGACTTATTCATGTTGATACAAGTGGAGCTACTTCTCTCACTTTCAGCCCCAGGGAACATTCTGTTCCATGAAATATGCCCCATTCTTTACCCAGGCCTCTCCTGATTGCCATTCAGGAGGTGTCCAGTCTTGCACTTTGCAAACAATGCTGCACACGCTGTGCTTGGCATTTTCTCTGTGGTGGACAATGAGCCCAGGAGTTGCAGGGTGACAGGATGTGGGCATCTCCTGCTCTTTCATTTGTTGCCACATCTCCCTAACTTCTTTATAGCCATTTAAGCTTTATAGCTTAGCAGAGAGAGGGAGCTGCCGGGCTCTGCACACCCCGGGCCTGGTGGGTGTCATCCAGGGGGTGTAAAGTGGCAATTTTACAACTGTCTGGAAGTTCTCCCATCACTAGTGAGGGTGTGCAGCTCTGGTACAAGGCATTTTAGTTCTCAGTGCAGAGGGCCTGTGCCTGTCCCTGACCCATTTTCCACTGGGTGTCATGTCCTCACACACTGTTAGAATTCTTCTGGATTCGCACAGCAGTATCTGTCACTTATAAATACTGCATATTCTCTTCTCTCAGGGTCAGTGTCTGAAATTCATTTTCTGTTCAACTTAAGTTTTTACTTTTAATACAATCACATTTGTCAAATTTTTCTTTCTGCTTTCCTCTAGTTTTTAAAAGGGAAAAACAAAATAAAATACCCTCCCTTTCCTTACCTACACAATCCCTGGTGTGTCAGAATGTGCCAGAGTGTCCTGGAAGGGCAGGGCGGCAAGTGGGCGTGACGAAAATGCTGCCGAATTGGTGATCTGGGGGACAGAAAGCAAATTAATGTTAGCCAAAGGTTGTGAAACAGGGCCCCAGACAAACGCGCTGGAGAGCCTCACTTGTTATATAAAAGTAATATTCAAAAAACTGGAGAAAATTTTTCTTTAATGTTTTCTTGTGGGCGAGAAGTCCTACCTGTTCCCGCCGGATCAGAGCGGCCTCCTGCGGTCTCTGAGCCCTTCTGGGCGCTCACACCCGAAAATGCCGTGACCACCTCGAAGGTGCGCTCCGGTGTTTAAAACAGTGAGCACAGAGCGATGGAGCAGCTGCCAGCGGGGCGAGAGACGGGGGTGAGCTAACTTCTTCCAAAGACAGTCTTGCAGAAACATTAAACACACACACACACAAACCTGACAACTCTTCATCTGTTTCCACTCGCCCCGAATGGCTGCAACGGCGCGGCGCGGACCTCTCTGTGAAGCATGCGCGCGCGCCTGTGTCAGCGTAGTTCTGTTTGAGGGTTGGCGCCTGCCCGCGTGTGCGGGTGTAAAGGTGAAAAGCCGCAGCCTTCCAACTTTCCTTTTTCCAAACAAGCGCAGATGAAGAACGGGGCTCTCAGGTCTTCGCTGCTGTGGAAACGGGTCTCCTGTGACTCCAACCCGTAAAGGAACTCTGACCTGTCCAGTCCCCGGCCGGTCCCTCTTTCTTCTTCTTCTCGCGCTCCCCTGCCCCGCACCGCGCACCCTCCCAGTTCAGGGCCGCGGAAGCCGGCTGGGCACACGCGGACCCGAAGCACGGGGCCAGAGCACGCGGAGCCTGTTCGGACCGGGGAACCTGGCCAAGGGGCGACGAGAGGAGGGACGGGAGGAGAGGTGAAAGGACGGAGCGTCCTCGTGATGCCGAGAAAGGCGAGATGAGGATTCTCTGGGCGCAGAAGGGAGAGAAACTTCAGGATGCACGTTGGACGCGGGTCATTGCTGGGGAGGATGGGAGTCGTGCTGCCCACTAAAGAAAATTCGTTGAGGGGGTGGAGGCGGAAATCAGCAAGGAAGATACCTCGCCGTAATTAAGACCTATAGAGTCAGTTAGACGAGGAGGAGCCCAGGAAGTGAGAAGTCGGGTTTTAGAATGTGAAGAGGGAGCGCGACCGCCGTCTGGGAACCTCCCCAGTCTCAGTCCCCTCCGAGTGGCCCGAGGCGCTCCCAGAACCGCCCAGGCCTCGGAGTATAAAAACTTCGAGCTGCATTTCCGCTCAGAGCTTCAGGACAGGAACGGCGGGGACCCCTCAGACTGTGCAGTGTCCCCTCTGCACGTGTTTTCCAGGCGCACGTGGCAGCATCTGAAGCTTCTTGGGGGACTCTGGGAACACCGATGCATTCGAAACCCTACAAAACATGCTCATCAAATGCCTAGAGGGCGGGCCGACACCACGCCTGAAAGATACTTTTCATTTTGACTTAAATTTTATACAACTTATAGAGACATATTTCGGAGATTGAGAGAGAAAGAGAGAGAGAAAAAGAAGAAAGAAAGAAAAGAAAAAAATGCAGTACCACACTCCTCACTGTCCTTGCATTTTTTCTTCTTTGCTGTCATTCCCTCTACAAACAGCCAGGAGGTCCTGGAACAGGAGGGACCTTCATTAGGAATGCAGTAGGAATATGCTTTGATACACTGAAACTTCTCACGTATTAAATAGTCCCCATTAAGGAGAACCCATGTAAAATTTATATATTAATCCTAATTGACAAAAAAATTACACACACCAAAATATTCACCCCAAGATCTTACAAAGTCCAGCGAAGCCCAGGGTAATAAGACAATGAGAAAAAGGTCGTGTGCTGAGTAGGTTTTATTGCAATGTCTGATAAAATTGTTCTTCTTCCCCGAATTAAACCTACATGGGAAGAGGTAAGTCGAGCCCGGGCAGGAGCGCGTCACTACCCGTTGGTGGCTGGGGCCATCTTTGCAGGGATGAGGCCGCAGCGGCGGGCCACAGCGCCCCCTCGCCGCCCGAGAGCGTGACTTCGGGCCTGCGCCTCGCCGGCCTCCCCGCGGCTGAAGGAGTCAGGTCGTGCCGCCTGTGCAGAGTGCCTGGGCCCGTGGCTGCCGCTCTCCAGGAGAGCCCTGGGGTCCTGGACGCGTTTCTGGCGTTTCTCACGGCTTGGCCTCTCGGGGAACTCGGCTCCTTGAAACGCCCACGTCCGGGCCACCTCGTTCTATGTGCAGCGGCCACTGTGGGGGCAAGAAACAAAAATGGGACTGTGTTAAACTGCTTTTTTAAAAGTGCACACACAGGGGAGGGAAGGGGGCACTGTCAATCTGCAAGTGCACATGGCCCACTCAGTTGCTGCAAGTGCACGCCCTGTCGAGGCAGTTCCTCGGTTTGCCTCGAATGCCTGCCGGTTTCCTATCATTCTAGCCCGGACAGTAACTGGAAAGAAGCAGAAGCAAAGTACCAGACCCTCCCTGGCGCTCCGCCCGCCCGAATGCCTCTCTGCGCCCGTAAGCCGCGCATCCAGGTCCCTGCTCCCCCGGAACGGCGTTCCCCGCAGGGCCGGGACAAGCCGTGCGAGCAAGTCCAGGCCACCCTCGCAGGCGGCCGTGCACGGAGCCACTACGTTTGGCCACGACCCTTGCCGCGTGTCTTTTCGATTGATTTTTCAAAAAGAAGGCCAAGCCAACTTTAATCTAAGAAAAGGAAAAGTGATTTTACAAAATCAGGGAGCTTTAAATCGAAACGGAGTTATATATTCCAGTAACAATGCAGACCGTGAGTTTTAATGTCTCTGCGTAGGCATTTTAATTTGCTACAGTCACTACCAATAAAAACGGCATGTAGTGCGATTCGACTGTTTAATAGTGCAAGGTAGACGGTTTTTATTAGTAGCAGGCAGCAGAATGGAAAATTTAGATTTCGGTGGAGGAGTGTAATTGCTGGGGGGAAAAATACACTCAGGAAGAGGCTGTCTTTAGAATCAGCAGCACTGAGCAGAGAGGGAGCAGGCAGTGTTTCTGGATACGCACCCTGGGCAACGGGGAGACCCTCCAAAGCCACGTGCACTTGTCTGGTTAGACACTTAATTGATGTCAAAATCGAGTGTATTCTGAGCATACTCTCTTGCTCCAAACTGGGGATGTTTTTGTAATAATTCGCTGTTTTCTTTTCTGCCCTTGGCAGAGCTCAGTAGGGGGAGAGGGAGGGAGGGCAAGGGGCCGAGCCCCAAATGCTAATGAACCACAGCAGGAACTGGTCTTTAGAAATGGAAATTATCGAGGCCAGTCCTTCTTGGAGATAAAAAATTAGACCTGATTTTCTTCACTTAAACTATTTAAATGGAAGAGAACCAAAAGGCTGCAATCTGATCTGTTGCTGCCTGTGCTTGACATCCAAGTGTGCACGACTCATTTACAGCTTCTTCCTGGTCAAATTCCCTCCAGAAAGACCAAATGTCATAGATCCTGTCACTGGCATGCTCCACAGGGTGGCTGAGGCCTCTCTCCCACTCTCTTTCTTTTTCCTTTTTCTCCGTACAATAATTGATTTAAAATATCGGCCCTGCACTTAATTCGGACGTCCCACTTGGGATGGAAGCATTGTTGGACCGCCTCTGCTGGATCTTTGCAGAGGCCCAAAGTGCGTGGGAAGTGGTGTGTTCGAGGGGAGTGGTGGTGGTGGGGTGCTGTGCTAGGGGGCGAAGTGAAGATTGATGGATAGAGGGGGCAGGGCAGTGGTCTGTAGGAATAGTGGGGGGGGGAAGGGGCCCCCCCGGAATGTGAAGGCTGGTGAAGGACGGACGGGTTGGTGGCTAGCAGAGGAAGATGGCTAGTGTAACTGCCTGGACCGCACCAACCAGGAGTGACACGCCTGCGGGTCAAGGAGTACAATTTGCCACTGGTTCCCTTGGATCCAGGCACGATCAAACTGCCTGTGACTTGAACGTTCCGCGTGAGACCAGGCTGATAGCTGGAGCCTCACGATCCTGCGCTGCAGCCTCGCCTAGCTACCCAAAGAATACTCCATGAACGAGTCCGTTAAGAGAGTTGCAGAGCCAACAGGGCTGGGGAATGGGTGTTGGTTAGGGGACGGGAGAGGTGTGGGGGAATGAGAGCTGTAGGGCGGGACTCCCACCTAAGGTGTTCTCTTCCTACAGGTCACCCACCCGAGATGGCCTCCGAGGAAGAGGCACCTGTTGGGTGGGCGCCCCCACTCATGCCGGCACACACCAGACTCCCTGTGGAGCGAGAGTTCCCCTTGGTGATTCTTGGCCTCCTCTTCCGCGGGACCCCGATGTGCGAGAGGTGGAGGAGGAATGAGGATTGGGGGGGTGGGGGGGTTCCGGGTTTCCATAGCTAAGCATCTCGATCCCTAGGCCCCGCGAGGCACCTCCCGAGCCGCGTGTTACCTGAGCTACCTGCGCTGCCGACTGCTCCCGAGCCACCGGTCCTTAGCTTCACGTCCTGTCACAGGCGGTCTGTCTGTCTGTCCATGGCAGTCATTCTCCTGAGTGTTTTACAACACAAATCCGAAAGAGAACTCAAGTTTTTAAGACAAAACCCTTTGGGGGAGGGTGAAACACTGGCAACGTGTGCTAAAACATTCCCAACGTCGGAAAATGCTAACACCCATGGACCCGAGTCTCCATCACGGACTTCCGGGCAGAAGGCTCACCTCAGGCCTCTCCTGGCAGTTCGCAGCGAAGGCGCCCGGGATCCGGGTCCCGCGGGGACAGGCTGGGAGCGCGGGGCAGGCGACCAGACGTGAGGCCACGCGGGGCGCCTCCCACAGTGAAGCAGGGTAGACCCGGGAAGGTGAAAGTAAGAGCCACGTACGCCACCCCCAGGTTGACTCAAGCTGCCAGTGCTTTCATTTCCACCCCCGCCCCCTGCAATCATCCCGTAAACTGTCGGCAGGGACACTGGGGTCCGGCGCGCAGTCACCTGGGCGGGCCTGTTCCGAGTGAAGAGAGGGGCTCGGAGTGCTCATCCACCAAGCCTACCAGCCTGGCCAGACTGCCGGAGGCCTCTGTCTAGTCCTCGCGTGCCGAGCTGGGGGCGGGCCAGTGGCTGCATTGGGACGGGGTGGCAGGGGTGGGTGGGGGAGGTGAGAATGTGGCTACGGCGGGAGTGGGGGACCCGGCTGGGAGTACAAACGAGTGGCAGGGGGTTCGCGCCGGGCACGCTGCTCGGCCCCTCCAGGTTGTGCGGCCAAGGGCCTCGGGGACGGGGCTGCGCGCGAGGCGGCTGCGCCACAAAAGCCTGTGCGTCCCTCCCTCCTCTTTCCTCCCCCGCTCCGGCCCCCCCTCAGCTCGGCTTTCTCCTCTCCTCCTCTCCTGGCTCCGGGCTCCTCCCCCAGCTGCGGCTGGGCAACTGGATCTGGTGGAGCAGGCGGAGCCAGGGATGGGGCGGGCACCAGAATATGCAGATGAGCGCATGACGGACAGCTTGGCGTTCCAATGTCCCTCGGAAACTCGAGCGCTCCTTCCTCAACTCCTCACTCCAGACTCCAGACTCCCCCAAACCCCGACCGCCGGCCTGGCGCGCGGCTGCGCCCACTGGCTCCACGCTGCCGCCGCCACTGCTGCCACTGCCGCCGTCCCACCGCTCCCCCGGCCCGCGGGCCGCCCGGGCTAGTGCGCGGGTCGGCCTGCCTCGGCCCGCCGCCCCCGTGCCCACCGCCGCGCCGCGCCCCGGTCGGGCGTGGATGGAGGGCGCCGCGAACCTTGCCCGCTGCTCGGCGTGACGCGGGCCCCGCGCCCACCATGTCCTACCCGCAGGGCTACCTGTACCAGGCGCCCGGCTCGCTGGCGCTTTACTCGTGCCCGGCGTACGGCGCTTCGGCACTGGCGGCGCCGCGCAGCGAGGAGCTGGCGCGCTCGGCGTCGGGCTCTGCGTTTAGCCCTTACCCGGGCTCGGCGGCCTTCACGGCGCAGGCGGCTACTGGCTTCGGCAGCCCGCTGCAGTACTCGGCCGACGCCGCCGCCGCCGCCGCTGGCTTCCCGTCCTACATGGTAACCGCGCGGGCGGGCGGGGACGCGGGACACCCGGGCGTGGGCACCCTGATTGGGGCGCAGACGGAGAGGGCCTGGGATCAGCGATCGGGGGGCGCGGGGAACGTGCCGTGGGCGGTGGCTCCCGAGTAGCCGACTCAGGCCGCCGCGCCGCTGGCTGGATCAGAGTCCAGGGCGAGAGGCAGCGCGGCCGGCAGGCGATGTGCTTGAACCCTGACCGGAACCCTCGCCGCTTCCCTTAGGCTCTCGGGGTAATTTTCCCAAAGAGCCTGGAAAGTGAGACTACGCTGGTATCGGGTTCTGTTGTGGGTTGTCCTTAGTTCACGCACCGAAGCTTAGCGAGGGGTCCAGAGCGGGCTCGGGACTGGCTTCTGTCTGCGCAGGGCGCGAGGGTCGGCGCCACTGGGACCTCCGGGGCGTCTGCCGGGCGCTTAGCAGTTACTTGCGGGGCTTGGGGATCACCGGGTTGGGGGAGGGAGGAAGCATAAGTCAGGGGGCTCCGGGGCCTGGCCCAGCCGGTCTCGGTCTGGTTCTTAATCTGCACCGCAGGCTGTGCTTTCGAAAAACGTGTCGGCGGGCATGTGGCCCGTCAAGTGCCCTCTCGGTCCCCTGGGCACCGAAAGCTGCTCCTGCTCCCGGGTCTCGGGGTCGGCCCATGCGCCTCGGGTTTGCTGCTGGGTCCGGCGGCGGTGTCCGCAGAGCGCGTTTCGGGCGATTTGAGGCTGTTAAGGGGTTGTCGACACTGCCCGCCCTCGGCGGAATTCCAGGGCAGCAACTGAGTAGCAGGGGCCTTGGTGAAGGCTGCAAATGCCTCGAATTTAAACGTTAAAGGCTGAATTAAAATGCTAATTACCGCGTATTTGAAGAATTCGAAACGGTGACTGGCTTCTGAGTTGCAAATTGGATTTGCGGAGCTTTGGAGCTGTGAATAGCGGAGTGGGGACTTGGGGTGGTTTTTTAACCATGTAAGGGCGGGGTAGGGGGAGGGGGGAGGCCGCAGCGCTTGAGAATCCAGAGAAATTTAGATATCAAGGAACTATCTTCGGGCCTCTGTGTGCCAGCGTGTTTGCGTGCGTCTGTACTCGCGGCCTAGGGATTTTGCAGGAGAAGATATGCCATTTTAGGAAAGTAAAATAGTTAAATTTTTTTGCAAATAGAACTGCAGCGCCCTTTTTTTTTTTTTTTTTTTTTTTTTTGGCGATCAACAGCTGGCCTTAATAACCGACTGCGTTTTTTTTTTTTTTTTTTTTTTTTTCCCCCTGCTCTGATGCTGCGGGAAGCGCGGCTCCGCCGCGGGCGTTTCGCCGGGGGAAAGGCGGCCGCGGACGGCCCAAGCAGTCGCCTTCGGGCAGTTGCCTGCCAGGTACCTGCGCACCCCAATCACCAGGCTCTTGTCGGTTCTAGGGCACGCCCTACGACGCGCACACTACTGGGATGACGGGTGCTATCAGCTACCATCCGTACGGCAGTGCGGCCTACCCCTACCAGCTCAACGACCCGGCGTACCGCAAGAATGCCACTCGGGATGCCACGGCAACGCTCAAGGCCTGGCTCAATGAGCACCGCAAGAACCCCTACCCCACCAAGGGCGAGAAGATCATGCTGGCCATCATCACCAAGATGACCCTCACGCAGGTCTCCACCTGGTTCGCCAATGCGCGCCGGCGCCTCAAGAAGGAGAACAAGATGACGTGGGCCCCGAGGAACAAAAGCGAGGACGAGGACGAGGAGGAGAGTGATGCGACACGGAGCAAGGAGAGTCCGGATAAGGCGCAGGAGGGCACCGAGACATCGGCGGAAGACGAAGGTGAGCGAGGCCTCAGCTGGCTCTAGGTCTTCGGGAGTGAGTTTTCTTCTCAGGCAGGGTGCAGAGCTGAGGGAGGGGAGGGGAGGACGCTCCCGGCGACAGCCCAGGTTCCAGCCTGGAGCCCCTGCCTCCTGGCAGCGAGTGGGCCTAGCGACCCATCGGGCTGCTTCCGGGAAGGCCGTGCTCCCCCTAGGCTGTGGAGGTTCTGGGTGGAGGTGAGGAATGTAATGGGAGGGCCTGGTATGCCTGGACGTGGGGCAGAGGGGCCCTGGGTGCCTGCGCTGTTCCACGTGCCACAGATGGTGTCCGCGCCCCTGCAGGGATCAGCCTCCACGTCGACTCGCTCACTGATCACTCCTGCTCGGCCGAGTCGGACGGGGAGAAGCTGCCGTGTCGTGCCGGGGACCCCTTGTGCGAATCGGGCTCCGAGTGCAAGGATAAGTACGACGACCTGGAGGACGACGAGGACGATGAAGAGGAGGGCGAGCGGGACCTGGCACCATCGAAGGCCGTGACCTCGTCTCCGCTCACTGGCGTGGAGGCGCCGTTGCTGAGCCCCCAGCCCGAGGCCGCGCCCCGCGGTGGGGGTGGCGGAGGCGGCAAGACGCCCCTGGGCAGCCGGACGTCCCCGGGCGCGCCTCAGCCCGCCAGCAAACCCAAGCTGTGGTCTCTGGCCGAGATCGCCACGTCGGACCTCAAGCAACCTAGCATGGGCCCGGGCTCCCTTCCGCCCGGGCTGCCCGCGGTCGCAGCTCCCGCTTCGTCCGGGGCGCCGCCCGGCGGCTCGCCCTATCCCGCGTCCCCGCTGCTCGGCCGCCACCTTTACTACACGTCGCCCTTCTATGGCAACTACACAAACTACGGGAACTTGAATGCGGCGCTGCAGGGCCAGGGGCTCCTGCGATACAACGCGGCGGCCTCAGGTCCGGGAGAGGCGCTGCACTCGGCGCCCAAGGCGGGCAGCGATGCCGGCAAGGCAGGCGCGCATCCACTGGAGCCCCACTACCGGCCTCCGGGCAGCGGCTATGAGCCCAAGAAAGGTAGGCTGCTGCGGCTGCGGGCCCTCTGGGAGGGACAGCCAGCGGGCCCCGGTCAGTCAGCACTCCCAAGAAACCTGGGGAAGGGGCCTGGAGACCTGACCCGTGACTGTACAGGGGGAACGTTTGTCACTTAAAGGAGAAAGGAAAAAAGTGAGTGCACCACCCTTTGACTAAAAGTTAGAAGTGAAGGGAATGATGACTCCTAAAAGAGATGGGGTGAGCAAGGCAATCCTTGCCTTGCAATGAGGCCTACTCATTATTATTTACTGTTTGTTTATTTATTCATTTATGTATTGTGATGGCCATAATCAACATGGCAATTTTAGTTTGGCAAAGATAAACTGCCACCAAATGCAAATTACGGCTTGTCTCCCCACTGACTGAGCTTCAGCTTCGTGTGTTTTGTTGTTAACAATCTCTCCTTCTTCCCTGGATTGGAAGGAAACAAAACGTTCCAGTGATTCCCAGAGCCTTTTTCCTTTCCCTTCCTTTCTCTGTATCACCTCTGTTGCTCATAATTCGGCCTTGAGCTGATAAGACCTATAAAAGGAGATCAAGGGGGGTAAGGAAATGAGAACTAAGAAATGTGAGCAAAATGTGTCTCAGGACAGTGCAGCATAGTAGACAGTCAGGTTCCCCTAACTATTTGCCCCATACAGGGAGTGTTCCTGGGTGTACATTCCTGGGTGTGCGGGCTGGTGGCTGTGTTGCTGTCTGGCAGACACATGGCTGTGGTGTTGGTTCTGACTAACTGCCCCCTCCCCTGACAGATGCCAGTGAGGGCTGCACCGTGGTTGGTGGGGGCGTCCAGCCCTACCTATAGAAGGGCCGAGCACAGCAATGCAAGTAAGTGGGCACTTTGGTGTTTCTGCCCACCCTGGGGGAGCCTCCCTGCATCAATTGCTCTGTAAACTTACTTACTGTTTCTTGCTTCTTGTCATGGGATCTGAGGACAGCATTGCAATCTTCTTGGTCTTTTTCCTTTAAGTGGGAGAGGATTTTGTTCCCTTTTATAGAATCTACTTTTCTCCCTCCTCAAGTTCTGCTTTGAAGAATCACTTCTTTAACTGGAATGGATTGAATAAATATATATATACTGTTTTCTCAACCTGAGAATTTGTGTGCAATATGGAGTTTCTTTACTCTGCTAGATACAGAATAGACATTTGCTTTGATGAGCTAGTGTTACTGAAACTTGGAATCAGAAGCCTTTCTAGATGTTTGCAGAGTAAGACTGATAGACAAGAAGCACTCATCTTTTAGCAGGCCCATCCTCCTGTGACCAGATGGACTAGATAGGACCCTACAGATCATCTGGCTCACAGCAGTTATTGAAAAAAAAAAAAAATAGCTGTTTTACAAATAGGCAAAATTACTTATTACATAAGTTGAAGGTGGGAAAGAGGCTGAACCCTTTCAGATGAATCCTTTTTATAATGTGATGATGTAGATGTGGAACTGAAGGATTTGGGATGATTTGGTTTTTTCCTTGGTCCACAGGTAGGTGTCACAATTGCTTTGGAAAAAAAAAAAAAAGTCAGCAGGCCATTCTCTCTTCCCAAGTTAATAAATACACAGATATAAAAAGCCGCTCTCTCACCGGGACCGCATCTTGTGCCACTGTAAAAGAAGGAGCCACAGAGCGCTGTCAACCCAGACTAACGAATGGAACAGACTTTTGTTGGATATACGTGAATTTTGTTGGCATAGTATAGCTTCCCCAATGTATGTGTGACTTTTGAAAACAATCTTTTTTCTCAGGATATCTTGAATTGATCACTTCATTGCCACGGTATATATGCTATAGGTGTGATAGGATTTACTGTACAATTTATTTGTAAAAGATGTACACAGTAGAAATAAAACGTGATTGAAGAACTTGAGTACTTAAAAAGTGGAAACAAATTTGATATTTATTTTTATAATGATATAAAGCTTCTAGTAATTTATGCAAGTTGTATTGCAATGGAATCTAAACTTTTTGTAAATAAATTCTGCCTGGTTTTTATTTGAACATTGCTGGTTATACAATCTTTGTTGGTTGTTTAACAATAATTCTTTACTAATTTATATCTTAAATTGTAAATAAAAACAGACTAGACTACAGCAATATGGTGTTTGGGGCTCCTTTTTCTTAGAAGAGTGATTGGGTAGAGAGCCCCAGTGATATAGTCCCTCCCCCAGGTGATCTGACCTCAAACAGGCTTTTTAATGATAATGTGTAAAATAATTTCCCTCTTCTCATATAAAAAAGATGAAAGAGAAATAAGCAATAGGGAGATACCTATGATTTTAGATTAGTTATATACATATGTATTACAACAAAATTAAATTTTTGTGCTCTAAATATGCAAAATACTTGTTAGTGTAATTTAAAAAAAAATACTTGACAAAATAAAATAATCTGACACTCCTGTGCTTTAGGATCCATTTAATTAATATTTATTTCTGATCTTGACTTATTGAACCTTCTCAGTAAACTAGAAAATTGTGGTAACATGGATAATAGAGAGTTACACCTCCACCATAAATTACTGATGGAAGTAATTGTTTATTTTAAAGCCTGAATTATCCAAATTGGCATAGATTATTCAGATTTATTGAATGACTTCTTAACTCTCCTTTTTATATAACTCACATTAAACACAAGGCAAAAACTGGGAGGAGAGATTTATTTTCCTCTCAGTGGCTTTCACCTTTACCCTGGGGGAAAAGAAAAGCTTAAACATCCTTAGACTATTGCCTTGTTATTGTGTTACTCACTATCTAATTATAGGACAAGTCTAGAATTTGTAGTCAAGT
Source organism: Furipterus horrens (assembly GCF_987537825.1). Lineage (NCBI taxonomy): Eukaryota > Metazoa > Chordata > Mammalia > Chiroptera > Furipteridae > Furipterus > Furipterus horrens. The sequence goes on from NW_028327175.1 coordinate 33,342,801, forward strand.
AACATATTTCCTTTGATTAGTATCATAAAAGCAGGAAACCTGTCACTTTAATTTTCAGCAAAATTATATGGATATCCATATAATATAATTTCAGAAAAGAAATGAACAATCATTTATTTCCTCTGCAAAGATAAATTGAGTGAATATAACTTACGGTTATAAAACAAGAATAATAGCTCCTGAGATTGCCCTTTAATCAATCATACACTTATTTTTCAAGAGGTTCATCTATTTTATTCCATGATTAATAATGCTGCAGCATGAGCACATTATTGCATCCCAGCGGGGGGCGTCCCGGGTGCTTTTAGCTGCTTTGGAATGGTCAGTTGGGGTTCATTATGGGCTGATATTGAACAATTTATAAAATCTTGTCTAAACATCTGCCAGCTCAGATAGGCCCATGTGTCTGAGGATGGGAAATTGCTGGACCAGTTGATATTGACAAACGGATCTCTCTCCAGTGGCTTTTTGTGCAGTAGAAATTAGTGGCCTCTTGCTGGGGTCTTGTTAGAAAGGGTATTTGAAAGTAATCTTAGGTACCTGAAGCAAAGCCATGGGACTGTGAACTGGACACAGGGTGGGACGGTGGGAAGGAGCGGTTGTGGTGAAAAGGAGCAGATGCAGTTTTTAATTTTCTATGACTCGACTTCTTAGGCATTTTGTTGGTTTTGGATATGTAACCATTTGGATGTCAGACTTAAAGTGAATCTTTGGGGTAGAAAACTATTTTTCTCTCCTTCCTGCCTTCCCTAGCAATACACACGGAAAGGTTTGGAGCTGAGCTCTGTCTCATGGGAGCCTGGACACTGGGCTGTGAGTCTGGAGGAAAGCAAATGCCAGTCTGGAAGTAAAAGGGAGCTGGGAACTTCTTTGCTTGTTTTTGTTGCAGACATAGAACCTCATAGAATTTCTGTGAAGATAATGATTTTTCACTTGCAGATAGCGTTTTAGATAACAATATGAAGCTGATGGTTTGCTTTTATTAATATTAGCCACATTTCCTAAATCAGCAGGGAATACAACACACATGGCAGCAATATCTGTTACATGTAATATTTTAATTTCAGTATTTTGAAGACTTCAGTGAAAAGGACAAAAGTTAACAATATTTAACAAATTAAACCCTGAAAGACCATACACCCTAATTAAGATAAAACACTGAAGACACTCCATCTCTTAAAGTGTAAAATATGCCAGTAGAAAATCCAAGCAAAAATTGATCTCCGTGCATATGTTCAGAAATTGAAGCCTGGATAAAAGCTGCCTCCCTTTGGAACAGAAGATTGTGTTACCTGGACATGTGATACATCCCCCCACACAGGCACACACCCCAGACAGACCCCGGTCTCAGGGACAACGTGCACCTTTCAATTGGTGAAAACTCAAAGCAGCTCAGGAGATTAGCCTGGGCTAACGAATCTTCTTTGATGTTTATATGCCCAACAAATTATCAAAGATTTCCATAACTTACCCACCCTGCCTCCTGACCTGGATTTCTTTCTGGAGAACTTGATTTTTAAATGTACGCTAAGAACATAAAACCTGCAGGTGTTTAGAGGGGTCTTTCTAAAGAAATGCAGAGTGATTTATGAGTTCTTCATCCTGCAGATCGTTAGTTAAGATGAAGGAAGGGAGGTATCTTTCATTGGGGAAGGTATTAATGGGGTATAATTTTATTTTTTATTTAAAAGTAAAGTCACCAGCCACAACAGATATGTGCAGTTGTTCCCGGAGGGGGCACATGAAGTACCCCGGAGCCGCTCGAGTGGCTCGGTGCTGGACTGGGCGCGCTCCGGCCTCCGCGGCCCCTATGCCCACCGCGGCCCGGGGTTCATTAGAGCCGATTTATCGGAATTCGCGCTTTAATCTCAGGTAGGCCCAGAGGCCCGGCGCTGCTGAGAGCACCGGGAGCGCTTGCCCGGCGGCCGGGCCTCCCGCGCCCGTCAAATGTCAACATTTGTTCCCAATAAAAGAGTTATTGTTTCTGCGAAGCTGCCCGGCCACTGCCTTTGAAACTTGAAAAGAACTTCATCCACCTTTGTCTGATGTGAGGCAGGAGGGGCCGAGCGGAGGGAGAGGACAGGGGCCGGGGCCGCGTTGCCTGGGTTTGCGGGGGCGCCTCCCGGCACCCCTCTCGGGCCACCAGAGCTTATTCCGGAGGTGAGAGGGGCAAGGTCTGCACCGGGCTGCGCTCTGCACTCGCTTATCTCGTATCTTCAGACTCTGCGTGGTTGAAACTAATGCAAAAAACAAACAAATAAAAACAAAACAAAACAAACAAACAAACAAAAAAACACAAGAATTCAGTTCAGTAGCCGCGCGCAAAACCCGCGTACCTTTTAGGGTCATTTAAAAATCGCTTTAAATTACTTATTGAAGAGGCTAAGAGTAAAGTGGACCTTTCGTTTTTTTAACGTTACGTTTAAATGTACTCTAAACTTCCATTGCTAGAGTTGAGGTAAACAGGCAACAGCTGGGAAAAAATAATTCAAAACCAATTTCTCTTTTTAGAGTCAACCCTTTTCAAATTTAAATATATTGAATTTTTACGCAGCTTCTTCCAAGTAACAGTATACAATGATCATCCACCATATAGTTTTTCTTTAGTTATCCAATGCATTGAAATATCAATGGAAACATTCATTTTAACTTCAAATTAAAGATATAAGTAGATCTTTTAAATGTTTTAACTACTTTTACAAAAACCTCAACATTTTAAACATTTTAAAATGTGTCAACCCAAGAGGCAATCTTGGGAACAATACATGTCTGTGATACTGGGTATTACGATTAACATCATTTGAATTTCTACAAATCGCAAAGGGGACATGTCCCTTTGATGTATTTTCAAACCTTTATGTAAGTGACAAATCCCTACTGATATTTTAAAGGCTTATTATAAGGATAAGTAATCTATGACAATATAATTTTCCAGTTGCTGAAAATTACTTTCTATTGGCCATAGTGAAAGCGCATGCCAGCCCTCCCCTTTGGTTTGGCTGGAGCTCTAGGGAACTGGTATCCGATGATATACACTTGGACTTCAGCCACTGGTGGGAGAGGGAGAAGAAACTTCTGACCCCAGTTTTACTGTGCAAAAAAACCCATTTGCATGTTTCACCTGCAGCTCCTGCAGAGCACTTTTAACCCCCCCCCCCACACACACACAGAGTAAACTTGTGTTCCCTCTCTAGAGGACAAAGAGGTCTCCCACTTTCTAAGAAAGATAGAAATTGAAGGTGTTATGAAAGAAGGCCGTACTGGTAATATAATAAAAATGGAATGAGTTATGAAATCTCTGTCATCTGTTCCTTGCAATCCCAGGTACAAGGAAAGAGGAAGAACGTTTTTGTTTGTTTAAGTCTGGCCCCAAGATAATAAGGAAAAGTTGTTGGTTTTTTTTTTTTTAAGGTGTCTTAAAATAACTTTGTTCTATAGAGAACTGAAGACAAATTAAACCTAATACTCTATAAAAAGCGACTATGAGGTTTGGGGCTGCCACCCAATGGGAACAGAGTCCATCTCCATAGGAAATGCCCACAGGGAAGAAACAAAACAATGCTATACAAGCACGTACATCTTTGTGGGGAGATAAATTGACAATTTATCGTGTGTAACTCCTCATCAATTATTAATCCTTAGTGTCAACAACAGGGTTATAATTACCTTTGGTTATTTTAATATTTATTTTTCATTTCTCTGATCCGATAATTAGTTAATGCTCTCGAGTAATGAACCCGAGACCAGGCCCTCTCAGCCCCTCCTTTTTAGTGACCTTTAGGGGAAACACTTACATTCACCCTCCTGTTGTCAGACATCCTTTGCCTGCCTCCATTCTACCACAGGGCACCCCTCCTCCCCCCGCCATAAATAATGATTTCAGAGGAAAAGGGGAAAATGACAAACAAATAGGGCGCAGCTGGAATTAATAAGCCTGATCAAAGTTAGAGGGGCTGGGGTGCTTGCAGCAGCTCAGGTCTGAGGCCCAGAAAGGTGCCGGCAGTTCTTGCCTTCCTTTCTAAGATCAAGAGAAAGGGCAAAGCGGACATTTAACCCCTGACTTGTTCTAACAGGAGAGAGGTGGGTCGGGCAGAACCCTGTTTTCAGGCCGTGCTCACATCGGCGGGGCAGCGGGTCTGGCCGGGGAATGGAAAGGCGCTACACCTTCGCCTAGCGCGGGTGCGAGTCCCGAGCGCACTCCGCTTCCAACCCCACCTGCCACCCTGGGAGGAGGGGAGGGGCTTCCTTGGCCCTGAAAGGTTGGGAGGTGAGTTAGGAGGTTAGATGGGGTCGAGAAGGTGGCCCTGGAAGCGAGGCAGCCGCTCGGTGCCCAAGAAGTGTGGAGAGGAAAGGCAGTGTCCGCCCGGGAAGCCGCTGCGCAGCACGAAAGGAGGACCGAGGTTGTCACCGCTATCGCCTTGCGCCTTTCGAACGCCAGCGGCACTGGGCGAAGGTGCGCAAGCCAGGGGACCCCGCCGACCCCGGTGGGCCTGCTCCCCTTCCGCCTTCTCCCGGAGATCCCTGGGGCCCGAAGCTCCTTAATGCAATTAAAAGCCCCGCCAGTCTTGGTTCTGAGCACGCGTATTTTGCTCCGGCACAACTATAATCATTTCTATGGGAAACTGTTTTTACCCGCGCTCTCCACGTTCCTGGGTCGGCCGATTTGGGGACATCCTTCAGCGGACACCCCCAGACCCATTTCTGTCCTGCGTCCCCAGCGCAGCGCCGCCACTTGTGCTCTTCCTTAGTCAAATCTAGGCCCTAAAAGGCAGCAACCTGGACTTAGGCGGGTAACCAGAGCTGCAGCAGGTCAAGGGATAGTGGACCACCTGGCTCTCGGCGCCCCAAGGTGAGAGCTGGGAACGCTTGGCTAGGTGAGGTGGGGCGCGGAGGAGAAGGCAGAGCCAGACCCGCGGAATCTCCTAACTGGAGGCTGCTCCCCATATTCCCACGGACCGGGAGGCCCAGGTCCAGCTGCCTGCTAATGTTCTCTAGCCACCTTCGGGCCTCCTTCCCTTCGAAAAGGACAGAGTCGCAGGTCCCCAAGCTCCCTCCACCGACTAGCCTTCAGGACCCAGCAACAAGCCGGCAGCTCCTGGAGGGGGCCCCATTCTGGGCTCCCTCACTCCCACATCAGGTTGCACTGAGGTGGCCCCTATCCTGCCCCTACTCCGGTTCCCTCACCCCAGCTCCTGGCCCCAGGCAGGCTCCTTTTAATGTTCCTATCTCTCGGGTCCCACTCCGGAGCCCTCCCTTCAGTAATTCTCCCCGGTTCCCCCACTTCTCGCCTGGCTCTCCGGCTTCCAGGGTCAGGGGGCAGGCTCTGGGTGTCTACACCCCCTCCCCTGAGTGCTATTGAGTGGGGTGCGCGGCGCGGGAACCCTGCGGGGTCGCATCCGTGAACAAAAAGCGCGGACTAGTAGTTTGGGAAATGGAGGGTCATGCAGGTGGGAGGGGCAGCTCTCCTCCGCAGCTTCGTAAGCGTCCAGGAGTAGAACGCTTGGCCTCCCATCTTCCCCTTGAGCCCTTCTTTTCCGGATCCCCCTCTGCATACACCTCTTTTCGTGGAGCTGGTGGCACAACACACCCGTGCAGCTGCGGGTCGCACTTGCCCCGCCCAGGACGCAGCCCTTGCTGAACGTGCCCGATGGTCCCATGTGCGCGTGGAGACCACCGGGATCCCGCGCCTCAGCCGCCGCCCCCAGGACCTGCGAGGAACCCGTCGTTTGGGGCTGGCTTCGCGAATGGCATCAGCGGGGACGCCCTTGGACAAACAGAACGATAGTCCCGGGGGCGTGAGAGTAAGGCGGTGGTGTCTCCGTACTACGCACCGCAGGCGAGTTGCCTGCGGTTTCTCTTTTTCAGGAAATTTTGCAGACTTGTCAGGGCTCGACATCGCAGTTAGTCACCTCCACACACTCTCCCCTCCCCCATAACCCTTCTAATAAAACCGGCAGGAAGGCTGCCTGGAGGTGGTGACTGAGCCAACGTGGACGCAACGCAGTCCGCGGCCCGGATGGGGGCTCCCGCGAGCGTTCAAGGTTGCCAGACCCGGTTGTAGCCCTTGTCCTCTGAGGGCCACTGGTGGTTTTGACCTGGGCAGTCAGGTCTCATAGCTCATGTGCATGACCCTAGATTCCACTGCCTTCCATACCTCAGAGAGGATCCTTGATAACAGGAACTATAGGAGGCACAGGGGAGGCCCTGGGGTGGGATTGGGGGCAGGAGAGGGTCGCATTTGGAGTGTTGGTGTGCTTTGTAACCTTGGGGGTTGGAGCTCTGTTGTTGATCTGTGGGAAGTTTTGGCCCTGAGGCAACTCAGCTCTATCCTTCCTCCAAACAATACCTGGGGGCAACAAATCCCTGAAGGTGCATACAGCCAAGATGGAAGCATGGGGGACAGATGGATGCTCTGGAACCAACTTCCCAAGGCCTGCTGGCTGGGCTGCTCAGCCCATATGAAGGGGCAGATCAGTTTCCTGGCCTACCAAGTGATGACATTAGTTTATTTAAACAGGAGGCCCAAGCCAGTTCCAGGTTTATTCTTCCTGGCTCTCAAGCAGTGGAAAAACAATTTGTTTCATAATGATTATGTGATACTCAGGCCCTCAAATAAAAGTGCCCTTAGTGGTAATGGACCCAGATATAAACAGGGGTTACTGGAAGGGCCCAACTGTGTGTATTTACCTCCTCCAGAAGGACTTATCTGGCTGGAGGTGAGGGGCTTAAGGTTGAACCCAAGCCCTGAGGAGAGATACAGTTTACCATTTCTGTAGGGCTGGACATTATATAAAGGAAGGGGCTGGGTTAGAGACAGACCCACACAGGAGTTATACTGTAAACAACTTTCTACTGATTTTATGATCTTCAAGTGTTCAGTCAGATACATGGAGCAAACCAGTCACAGTGAGCAAGGGTAGCTCCTGGGGCTGGGGCTGCAAGGACGGTGCCCCCAGGCCAGGGGCACTCAGCCTCTTACTCTGAGGTTGAAAATGCTACCGGTAGACAATCAGCGATGGTCGGAAATCATCTGGTGTTAGGATGCTCCAGAGAAGCATGACCCTCTGGCACTGGCAGCCTGTGGCAGGATGCTTGGGGGCAGATGCTGGTTTCTATGGAGGGGTAATCACCAGGAGTGTGTCCCAGTGAAATGAACTGTGAGGTCTGTACAGGCTGGGTGGCTTCCTTGGCTTGGCCTCACCCCTGGTCCTGGGCAGTGATCCTGCAGAAAGGGCAGTACATGCATTCTGAAGGTGGTTACTGCTGGGCAAAGGAGCCTCAGATAATGGGATGCATGACAGCAACCTCCATGACCTTGGAAGTGGAGGCAGCAGCACTCGAGACTGTCTTTGTGTGGTCCTTTGAGTGGCCCAAGTGACCCTTCCAACAAACCCACCTCCTCTCACACAACCCAGGAGGATCTGCAAAGAGGTTCCTTCTTGGGTCAGGAGGCCCAAGCATCCTTGCCCACTGGCCCTGTAGTTCCTCTCACAGACCTCACTCTACCTGAACCCCAGAGCTATCCAGTTGGGGCCAGGCCAAGAGGATAAATGAGTACCACACCGTGTGTCTGAAGAGTGAACATTTGTAAATCAGGCTTATAAACTGCTCAATATTATGTACTTTAACTTCTCACCTTGTAAGATCACCTTTTAATGACAATATTACAAAATATATGCAAAGCATGATTTTCATGGAAGTCATTGACATACAGAAGAGGACAGAATGTGATGATCACTGTGCATGTCTGAATTCTTTGTCCTTGGAGGGTGTCAATGTTTGGATTTGTAATAAAATAAAGACAGCATAATTCATAAATTATATGTTTAGTCCATTGATTTTTTCTTGTTGTCTTTATTTTGTAGTAATCAAGTTTTTCATATAATTTGTCTTTCACTGAAATAATGAATCAAAAATTCAAAAGCAATTTTATTGAACATGTACACTAAAATATTTGCAACAGTAACCGTATAGGAAACCATATATACCAATAAGAAATAAAAATAACCAGCTTGCTTTTGTTTTCCAAAAAGTATCATTTCTTCTAAAATATTCTAAGCTATCTATTAAAAGTTCAAGGCAAAGTAGACATTATAATCTATAAATATCAAGTTTTTAAATAAAAACATTAAAAATAAAGATGCATTGTTTAAATATTTAAAATTTGATTCCTGACAAGGAAAGGTCTGAGGAACCCCACTGAGGGAGGGATGGTAGTGGAGAAGGAATGGACGGAAGGTGCTGGGTCTGGCCATCAGTTCTATGGTGGTGTTCCACTAGGGCCCAGCAGAGAGCAAGTTTATCATTATCTCTGCTGAGCCTCCTTCTGCCCTTCTGCATATGGGAATCCAGGTCACTGGGGCTGTGGGGAAGATTGAATGCCAAGGTGTAGTGGGGGTATTGGGGGCAACACTGGGAAAGTAGTTTCAAGGACACCAGGGGTTGGCCATCAATGGGTTGTGGGTTGGGTGGGTTTGAGCCCCCTTCTCTTACAGTGACCAAGCACCACTGATTTTGCAGGAGCACCTGTCACCAGCTTACCAGGGGTGTGATTTGAAAGGCAGGCTCCATTAGCTGAATTTTCAGTTTCCTGCTAACTTCACACACAGGAAGCTGGACCCTGCTCACACGTTGTGCTGCAAAACAACAATATAGCATGTATACATCTTGTATGCTTGATTTTTAAAATAGATTCTATATTTTGGAGTAGTTTTAGGGTTACAAGAAACTGCACAGCAAGTGCAGAGAGTTTCCATTCTCCCCACACCCAGTATCCCCTCTTATTTACACCTTGCATTAGTGTGGTGCATTTGTTACAACTGATGATCCAAGATTGATCCATTACTATTAACTCAAGTCCTTAGTTTACATTAGGGTTCACTTTTTTGTTGCTCATTCTATTAGTTTTGACAAATGCACAATGTCATGATATTTGACCTTATATAGCACAAAAATAGACCTCTTCCTGACCTCAGAGGTGTCTCTTAGATCTCTGAAAGAAATAATTGATCCAATAAATCAATAAGTACAATAAAAATATAATAGAGTGAGCACATGGATATATAAATATGTTAAATAACATGGTTCCCAAAATAAAAAAAAAAAGACATCTAGTTATATTTGAATTTTTAAATAAACTGGTATTTTTGTAGAATAAGTATGTCCCCTGAAGTGTTTAGGATGTAGTTACTCTAAAATGTGTTGTTGGTTATCTGAAATTTAAATGTAACTGGGCTTTCTTTATTTTTCTTTGCTAAATCTGGCAACCCCAATATTGATAAGACACATTACAGAAACATTTGTCAAATGAAACTTTTCTCATCTATGGCTTGGAACAAAAGAGTGAGAGGGAGACATTGAGGCTAAATTCACACAACTCAATTTAGTGACTATTCATGCATGGAGTCATGTGTGTAAGGTGGCTTTTGTGCAAGCCAGCACAAAGGGAGTAGGTGAACCTTGTCTTTGAACAGAGACCCCAACAATCCTTTCAAAATCTCTCTTCTGCCTTGACCCACTCTCCAAACCTTCCCATCTCTCCTTTCTCCCATAAAAACCTATTCTCAAATTACACACTTGTCTCATAAGTAAATGCTCATTTTACCACCAGGCAGATGGTTCAACGAGAGAAGTGATGTAGGCTGAGACACGGGGACAGAGGAAGCAGTAAGCTGCAGAGGGACAGATGCATAGAGAGAGGAAGGTGATATAGGGAACATTCACATGGAGTCTATAAGAGAATTGACTGATTTTATGTCCAAATCAACATTAAAGTCATATATATATATATATCCGTCGGCAGCCGTCCGTCTCGAAAGACGATGGTGTAGCTTCTTAAGAGTCTATCTGCACCGCCGAGAATGGCTGTGCAGTCAGACTCGGGAGTGACATGGTATCTGTCTCCTCCCATGTTGAATCGACATCTTGCGATGACGCTGAAGCTACAGAGCCTGGGCAGGGTAATATGGAGGGTCTGCTGTTGCCCATGCAGCAGACCCCCCCTCTCTTCGCAGCTGAAGGGTCCAAGGGAAAGACGGAGTCGATACAGCTTGGGTTCAGGTGCGCCGCAGGAGTTGCCGGTGTTGACTACAACGTCAAACCGCCTTAGGGACTCCGGCTCCGGATTTTCTGTCGGGGTTTACTCCCTTAGCCTTTCCCCTGAAGAGGTATGCCGCAAGGCAGCGGAGGTTTTTTGGAGTCAGAGTTTTCCTTCTCTGATGTACCCTGACTGGAAGATCGAACCAGCGACACTTAGCTCGCAGGCCGACGCTCAATCCACTGAGCTAAACCAGCCAGGGCAATATATATATATATATATATATATATATATATATATATATATATATATATATATATATGTATGTATCGTCGTCGTCGGCAGCCGTCCGTCTCGAGAGACGATGGCGTAGCTTCTTGAGAGTCTATCTGCACCACCGAGAATGGCTGTGCAGTCCGACTCGGGAGTGACAATCCCTGCCGCACTTGTTACAGGTGAAGGCAGATGGCTGTTGTTGCTGCTGTTGACGCTGCTTCCGCCTCGATCTTTTCTGGACCGCCTCCTCGTTGCGCGCAGCCTCTGCCCGTGACGTACCTTGCCTGACCGCGAGCCTCCAGGCTAGGCGGTCGTCTGCTTGAACTTCCCATGTGTTGAGATTGATGGAGCATTGTGTCATGTCCTTTTTGCAGATGTCTTTGAATCGCAGTTTTGGGCGCCCTGTCCTCCTCTGGCCTTCTGCTAGCTCACCATAGAGGAGGTCTTTGGGAATACGGCCTGCATCCATTCTTTTGACATGGCCGAGCCACCTGAGGCGTCTCTCACTAAGAACTGCATGCAAACTGCTCATGTTGGCTCGCTTCAGCACCTCGGTGTTGGGGACCTTATCCTGCCAGGCGACATGCAGGACGCGTCGCAGGCACCTCATGTGGAAGCTGTTGAGTTTCCTTTCGTGCCTTGTGTAGGTGGTCCACGTCTCGCTGTCATAGAGGAGAGTGCTGAGTACGCAGGCTTGGTAGATGCGCAGTCTGGTTTTCTCAATGAGGCTGGAATTGTTCCACGCTCGCCGGTTCAGTCTGGCCATAACTGTGGCTGCCCTGCCGATTCTCCGGTTGACCTCCAAGTCGACTGACAGAGAGCTCGAGATGGTGGACCCGAGGTAAGTGAAATCGTTGACAACCTCCAGGGTGTATCCGTCGATGATGATGCATGGGGGAGTCCCTGTGCCTTGAGCCATAACGTTCGTCTTCGTCAGGCTGATGGCTATTCCGAACTCCTTGCATGCGTGGGAAAGGCAAGTGACTAACTGCTGGAGTCCCTCTTCGGAGTGTGATGTCAAGGCTGCGTCGTCGGCGAAGAGCATCTCACGGATGAGCACCTCTTTGACTTTGGTCTTGGCTCGTAGACGGGCCAGGTTGTAGAGCTTGCCATCGGATCTGGTGTGAATGAAGACACCCTCGCTGCAGTCCTTAAAGGCGTATTGGAGGAGCATGGAGAAGAAGATTCCGAACAGCGTAGGCGCGAGGACGCAGCCCTGCTTTACTCCGCTGCTGACTGGGAAGGCCTCAGAGGTTGCGCCGTTGTAGGACACCGTGCTGTGCATGTTGTCGTGAAAGGACATGACCACAGCAAGCAGATGTGGTGGACAGCCAATCTTCCGTAGCAAGCTGAAGAGTCCGCTTCGACTGACCAGATCAAACGCCTTCGTGAGGTCGATAAAGACGAGGTAGAGTGGTTTATGCTGCTCGTGACACTTCTCCTGCAGCTGGCATAGGGAGAAGATCATGTCCACTGTTGATCGGCCAGCTCTGAAGCCACGCTGGGACTCTGGGTAGACGCGGGAAGCAAGGGTCTGCAGGCGGGCAAGAGCGACCCGGGCGAATACTTTGCCGACGACGCTGAGGAGAGAGATGCCCCGGTAGTTGTTGCAGTCGCTGCGGTCTCCTTTGTTCTTGTACATGGTGATAATGTTGGCGTCTCTCATATCCTGAGGGATGTAACCCTCCTTCCAGCAGAGACAGAGTAAATGGTGGAGCGGCTGTAGCAGGACTGGTTTCCCACTCTTTAGGATTTCTGGAAGGATTCCGTCGCTTCCTGGTGTTTTCCCGCAAGCGAGGTGGTCGATGGCTTTGCTGAGCTCTGCCGCAGTAGGTGGGGTGTCTAGCTCCTCCATGACTGGTAGGTCTGGGATGGCGTTAAGAGCAGTGTCTGTTACGGTGTTCCTCGTCGCATACAGCTCGAGGTAGTGCTTGGTCCACCGCCGCATTTGCTGTTCCTGGTCAGTGATGACCTCACCTGTCTTGGACTTAAAGGGGGGCGATCTTGGAGGGGATTGGGCCTGTTGCCTTCTTGATACCCTCATACATTCCTCATGCGTTGCCTGTATCGGCGGCTTCCTGGATGCTTCTGCACAGGTTTAGCCAATAGGTGTTGGCACAGTGGCGGGCGGTCTTCTGGACTTTGTTCCTGGCAGCCCGTAGAGCTTGAAGTATACTGGGAGTGGGCGTGGCCTTGTAAGCCAGTAGGGCCTTCCTCTTAGCCTCGATCACGGGTTCCATTTCTTCCCAGTGAGCCTCGCACCAGTCAGCGTTCTTCCGCTCTTTCTTCCCGTAAGCAATAATGGCGGAGTTGTATATGGCATCGCGGAGACGTGACCAATTGGATTCGATAATGTCATCTGCCGCCATTCCCTTGCTGAGTGCATCTTCCATCCTGTTGATGAATTGCTGGGTCTTAACTGGGTTGCTGGCACAACTGGTGTTGATGCGTGGGCGACCCTTCATCTTGGAGTGGTGCAACCTCTTCGACGTTATGCGCACCTTGCTTACCACGAGGGCATGGTCCATGTCGCAGTCTGCACTGTGGTAGCTGCGGGTGAGGAGGGTGCTGCCAATATCCATTCTTCTGGTGATGACGAGGTCAAGCTGGTGCCAGTGGCGGGAGCGAGGGTGCCTCCATGACACCTGGTGGATCTCTTTGCACTTGAAGAATGTGTTTGTCACGCACAGGCCGTGGTGACACGAAAGCTCAAGCAGTCGCTGACCATTCTCATTGATCTTTCCTCTCCCAAAGTTTCCGAGGCAGGTGGGCCAGGCCATGTGGTCGGCTCCTACTCTTGCGTTGAAGTCTCCAAGGAGATAAAGAGCGTTACTTCTGGGGATCTTGGATAACGCTTCGTCCAGTGCATGGTAGAATTGTTCTTTCTCTTCGATATATATATATATATAATTTAAATAACTATAATAGAGATTCACTTGGGGCAGTTCCACAATTCTATTTTTAAAGCAGTTTGACAATAAATACAAATAAGATCCTGAATATTTGGAAGAGAAAACTCTTTGTTTTAAATAAGTGATCTGCATGTTGATTATTTTGAGGTACATGATTTTGGGTTTGAGGATTAATAGATGATCTGAGCAAAGGGAAGTTGAAGCAGGAATTGAGCCCCATTGACATTAAGGGCACTATAATAAAGCTGAATAAAATTACATTGATTAGACTACAAAACACGACCAAATAATAATTTGAACAAAAGTTACAACTCCAAAACTTACTTATCGGAAAGAAAGAAAAACAAAATGGTCACTTTAATTCAGCATGAATTTATTGACAGTCACTCATGTTCATGGCATTTATATTCCACATTAAGTGACTTTATGATTTAATCCAATGGTCCTTAAGTCAGGATGGCATTGGGCTCACCTGGAGAGGGGTTTGGGGTCAGTTGGTCTAGCAGGGCTCAGGCATTGGTATTTTTTTAAAAAGGTGATGGGCTGAGACTGAGAAAATAAGAACTAAAATGCCTGCAATGGAAATTCAGTCAGCGTTCAGGTGGTGGAACCAAGTGGATTAGACATGAGACCTTCACAGCAATGGTAATATAACCTCTCGGGTGGGTCTGGAATTTGATGACCTGGACACTCTAGAAAGAGCCAGAAGTCTCCAGATAGCACTGAAGTCCTGCCAATAGAAGTGTCCAGTGACAGTTGGGGCTAAAGTGGTTTAGTTTGACCATCACTAGTTGTCAGAAAGCCCTTTGGTTTCCACCAGAAGCAGGAGAAGTGTCTCCATGTTGCAGGCTGTGATTCCTGGGACTGGACACATCCTTAGCCCTGACTCAGCCGTGGGCTCACAGCCACCCTTTCCCACACTCAGCTGGAAGAAAGGATGACAGCATCCAAATCTGGTCTCTGGCCTCTTTTCAGAAGCTGTATTGATTTACCAGCCTGTGTGTCCCAGTGACAGGGACACTGCTGGATATGTCTGAGCTCAAGTGTTTACAGATGGGGAATCCAGGAAACAATATAATGCAATCAAAGTCACAGTTTTGCTCATGAGGTTTCCCTTGAGATGTGTAGTCTTGATGTGTAGTCACCTACATAGGCTATATTCAAATCCATTTGTGTGAAATTGTCAGGTGTTGGTAATGGGTTAGAGTTCTTATAGATGTCTGCTTTTCAGTTCAACAGTAACTGAAAGCTGATGATGCTAATTGGGGTTTTCAATAATTTCTTCCTCGAATTCCATTGTGATGTTGTGCAACCCCACTCATGAATCCAGGTGGTTATCAATGAGCTCCTTAACATCCTACAGTAGACACAGCCTTCTTAGGAGATCCCTGTTGGCTTCAGCAGATTTGAATCACTATGTATTCTTCTGGTTGCATATTTGGAAGAGAACTGAACTTTGGTCTTTTGTCCACCATCCAGCACACTGCTTTGCTCGCTCCTCATTTACTGTGCCTGCACTGTGGTCTATAGAAATATACCAGTTTGTTCATTGAGAATGTTACTTTTAAGTAGCAATTTATGTCCTAAGCAGAAACTCATACTGAGAAGAAACAAGAGATGTACTAAGCCATGAACTCACATGAAATTGAATGTTTTCATTTTAACTGTTCTGAAGGGAAGACACATGATAATTAAAAAAGCAATGCCTAGATGTTCGTTTTCTCTGTCCTCTTTTCTTGATTTTCCAATCTCCTGCTAGGCCCTCCCTTCGGCCCTCATTCTGCCACCTGTCCACTACAGCCTCCAAACACAGACCTCCTGCCTCAAAGCCTTTCCCTTACCAAACCGTTCCACACCAAGACTCCAAAACGATCTTCCTCAAGCAGATTTCAGGCCTGACACTGGCCCAATCAAGGGGCTTCAGGGATTCCCCTGAATATAGAATCAGAGACTTTCAGTCTTCAGCAGAAAGATATAAGTCTTGCCAACCTCCTGCATAATTGCCCTCATCTTCCCTGGCTGGTTCTTATTCAAAAACACATCTTTGTGATGGGGCACTGTGTAGACTGCTAGCAGCAGGTACCCAGTATAGACAGCTGTCTTCTGGGGCCTTGTGTAGAGAGTCAGCTGCAAGAGGCTTGTGTGGACAACAACCTGCAGTGGCTTTGTGTAGACAGTCAGGTGCCAGAGGCTGGACCTTCAAATGCATGATCCTTGTCCTCTTTTCTTCTCAAGAAACCTATGAAACCTCTTAAATGTGATTGGATCATGTTCACATGAAACTGCCTCAACTGCTCTTCAGTGCAACTTAAATTAGCTTCAGATGATTAGACTATATTCTAAGTGTGTGTTCTTATTAATACATGTTAAATAATCATGACCTTTTGAAACAGCATACACTGGTTAAAATATATGTGGGGTGAGAAGCAGAAGAGGGCACAACCAGGGAGCAGCAGGAAAGGAGAAACAGCAGCCAGGGTTCGATTCCCAGTCCCTCCACTTGCTGACAGCTCCTCACAGTTAATTAACTTGCCATCATGGTGGTGCCTCCAGCTCTTTGTTATGCATGAAGGAACAGAAAACTTGCTTCCTTAACTGAAGTCTCTTCTAGTAAAATTCTCTGTGAGAAGTGCTGAATCCCTGTTAGATACAAATGCAAAGGGAACTTAAATTGGTAGAACACGTTTAATTACTACTTCATGGAATTTATGGGCTTTTAACTGCCACAGAATAAGGGATGGCTTCTTAGCAATGACATCAATTAAGCTGACAACTGTGCTTATGTATATGTTATAGTAAAAAATTTTAAATGGCTGGGAAGAGTGTGTATGTTTCTGTGTGCACATTTATGTGCAAGTGTGAGCCTGCCTGCCTATGCAGACACTGTGAGCTCCCTTTTAAAGATGGTATTATTTTCCAGACCCTCTTTCCAGGTCATAAGACTCAGCACAGAGACTTTATGATTGGGTAGGAGACTCAAAGATGGTAAAGAAACTCACAAGATTTAAAACCATTTTTATTAACAGTAACTGCTATTCACTTTAATGAATGGCCTTGAAAGAGAAGTTCAATAGGTAAATGCATGTGAAAATTTTTTTATCAATCTAATATTTTATTTGTTTCATTAGTGGCTACTAACATCATTTGCATCATAACTGAGCCAGCGTTCTGTGGGCTGAGAAAGAAATACATTATACTTATGTTTAATTTTTGGTTTCCAGGAATATTTTGTTTTGGGATGGTGATGGTGTCATGGTCATGTTAGGGATGTGGGAAGTCATAATTATGATGGAACTAAGTTGTGCTTCTGCTAACAGGCTGTCCCCAGGCTTCTTTGACTTAGCAGGTGTGGTGGGTGGAGTCCCCAAGGATGGAGATTGGGTCGATTGACAGCTGTCTGTGAAGCAGGAAAGTGTTCATTCAGCATCCATAGTCACATCACAGCTGTGCACAGCCATGCCATCATTTGTTATGCCATGGTTTCTGTGACCCAAATAGGTTACTCTATTTACACACACACACACACACACACACACACACACACACACACACACCTTTTATGGTTAATGTCGAAACCCAAGTTAATTCCAGTGATCAGAATGAAGTTAAGAAGCTTGGGCATAGTTCAGCATTTTGGAAGAACAGTCGGGGTCTCTCATGTAACTTGTGCTGGAAAGGGGGCTTTCGGCTTGAGATGCTTTACAACAGTATTGATTCGAGGGAGAATTGATGCAAATTGTGGGATCAGCCAAGATATAGCAGTAGCTTGTTTACCTAGCACCTCACATCCATATCTCATTTAAACTTCATACAAACCCGTTAGGTGTCTGGGTTGATGTTACTTCACTGTCACACAGAAGAGTGCTGAAGCTCTGAGTGAGTAAGGACATGTAGCTAATTATAAAGGCAGTAACTGACAGCATTCACTGAGTGCTTACTGTGTACACTTAGTATGGATTACCTCATATGATCAACAACAATGCTACAACACAGTGATCGCCATTCTACAAGTTAGAAAACTGAGGCTTGGAACTTGCCCAGAAAAACCCAGGACAAGAAATATGCTCTGGATTCTGCTACAGGCCAAGCATAGGCTCCATGCTCCCTAAAGGGCCAGCCAAGCCTCCACCCAAAGGCTGCTGCTCCTCCAGGGTAATTTCTCCTTCCTTCTACCACACCCCTCATGGCCCTATCCTCAGCTGTCCCTGCTGCTAACTGGTCTTTGGGCAGATGAATGTCGTGAATGATATGAAGACAATGAGTCAGGCCCAGCCTATGGTTGTACAGAGGAGGAATTCCCAATCTCCCATCATCAATGGAAATTATCTCAGTAAATACCCACCTATAAATTTGTGTGAACATACAGCAAAGGAAAGTGAACCAGATTCAATCCTACGTGCAACAGATGGAGAACAGTGGAAAGTCCTTTCTGATTTCAGTTGAATAGCTAGCTGCTAACATCAGTTCTCCTTAAATTACACTACAGAAAATTCACAGAAAGGCTTTAGTACTTGAAAAACTTAGACAAACTGAATAATCCAAAACCATTGCTAGGCCACAATGTAGCAATGATGGTTGTCTCAGTTCTTAGGCTGAGGTGGTCACCACTTCTGCCCATTAGGGGTGCTCGTTGGGGCACAGACATTACTGGGAGTGACCCCATGCTCCTCGGCCAGAGCTCAGCAAATGAAGATTAAGGAAGTGCTCTAGCCTTTGTTCTTCTGGAATCTGAAACTAAAATCTCGGCCCTCGGTTTCTTTTCTGAGATCTTCCCTTTTCTGACTTTATAAACGTCTCTATTTCTGTCATCTCTCTATCTCTCTTTGCTTTCCCCTATAGAGTTTAAATTTCTGAGAATAACTCAAAATCTGAAAGGGAGATGAATTGTAGGGCTGTGGTTTATGCCAACCTTTCTTTTAATTTACTCTCTTGTAAAGAGTGCACTGTTGGCTCTTCTCACTGCCTTGAATTCCGTAAGACATCAGCCAGGCTCTTGTATTTATACTAAATTGAGGGAACACCCCATATAAGCACATCCTGTCTCTCACATTTTCCCTTTTTTCTACTGAGCTCACTTGGCTCAAATATTAGTTTAAGTTGCTTAAATTTTTAATATCATGCACAATACTTTTGCTTTTGTTTTTTTTTTTTCTCTGTGTGTGTCTCTCTCTCTCCACACACACACACACACACACACACACACGAGTTCCTGGAGGAGACCCCAGTACTCCCCCTAATTGCACACTGAGGCTCATCTCCTGTGATTCCTGCTTTGCCGGCACAATCTAATTTTGGAGCCGGAGTTATGCCTACGTTATTTCACATGGATTAACAACCCTTAAGCAAGATGTATCAAGTTGACCGCGTATTTCAGGAATATTTTGGGACTGTCACTCATCACCAGTCAGCAAGTTGGCACATTCTGTCTAACACCAGCTGCCTAGAGAAAATTGCAAGGCACAATGGAGCCTCTCTTTTTTTCCCATTAGGCCATCTCTCTCAAATATATCGAGAGCTGGGCAAATGGTGTCCACCTGCCGGGTTTCAGTGGGTGCACATCTCCAGGTTTTGAAAAATAAATATCTCAAGTTTAGGATGAAGAGCAAAGGCACTTCTTGAGGGTCAACAAGCAAGTTGCTTCTAGTAGAGTGACAAGCAATATGGGAGGTTCTTCTTGAGCACACCCTCCTGTTAATGTGTGCCCACCACTGGCTGTGTGACTTCACTGTCCCCTTCATGGGCCTCTTGTGTGGCCCACCCTCACCGAGCCAGACCCTTGGTGCACTGCCTGGCCTGCGTGAGAGCCCCGTTGGTGGCCACCAGATAATAGTGAGCTTCTCTGCTGGTCTTTCCTTCTGACTGGACTATTAAATGTCCAGGAGGGGCCACCCATGACTCAGCCACGTGGCTCCACTCTCTGCACAGGGCCAGGCATGTGTGTTTTGAAAGAATAATTGTTAAGAGTGAAGATTTTGAACACTGCATTTTAAATGTATATTCATTGGTGTCTTGTAAGCTAAGAAGCTGTGGAAAGAGCAAATTGGGCTTAGAGCCAGATCGCCCGCCTTTCAGCTCCAGTGGCCACGTCCTTCAACCTCCCTGGCCTCACCTGCTTCACCTGTGCCCAGAGAGGAATGTACAGAACTGTTCCTAAAGTTGCGTGCATGAAGAAACTCTATGACTCCATTTCTTTCTCCAAGTAGGCTGCTCTATAATTCTACGAAACTTTGAAATTATCAGACGGTGTAGCAATTAATTTGTTATCTAAATGAAATGTTTTCATTGTAGACTTTCTTAGCAGAGAAGTAAACATTGTCATAACAAATTTGGGATTATTTTCTTTAGGAAAGATTGTGTTTAAAATGAAGTAATTGTGAAACACAAAGAAATCAGAATATTTTATAATACTTCAATAATCATTTAATATATTATTCAAGCATTGAATATTATTAACTATATTGCACTACATACAGACTTTTTTTTATTAGAGAAACAACTTAGAATGGTTCACAAAGCTTCTAGACTACAAAGGGAAGTTGGCTATACTGTTCACAAATGTGATTCCAAACCTAAAAGGGAATATTTAAAAAAGAAAGAAATGCAACCCTTCAACAGTGGTGTGTTCTCTGTAGAATAGGAAGAAAGAGAGGAATTGCAGAAGATGCTATAATGATGGAAGGAAAGCTAGTGTGAGCTCCATTGGCTTCAAGCCTTTGTTGCTGGAACAGTGGAAATGTAATATGGGCAGGTTGTTAGCTTTGATATCCCAGGTGGGCCCATGAACTTCCGTGTCTCTGTTTTAGGCAGGACATCTGGACGTGCTGGGCTCAAGGGAGAAAGTGAAACAGCAGGGGTTTGTAACTCCCAACCTAAGGATGACACGTTAGCCAGATTTGTGTCTGCGTGTCTCTTCTTCATGTGTTCACAGTCGGAGAAGAGGAATGGGATTCCTGTCCTCTGAGACCCTCACAAATGGGAGGTTCTTCCAGAAGCTGTGTCCCAGAGAGGATGTGATTTCTTTGAGGCCATAGGCACCTCTCACAGAGCTGGGGAGTAGCTGTGACCACAGTCCCTGGCAGCACATAGGGTCGGTCACAGGATGTACTGTGCAGTCTGAGCCAGAGTCCTACTTTTGTTTCTCATTCAGAACTGTCCCCTTTTTTGCATATTGCAACATGTTCACAAAACGGTTTTGAAGAAAAAAGGCAAAAATGATCAGATGATAGCTTGCCACCTCTAAAATGCTCACTGGCTTTGAGTCAGGTTAGAGGGGGGAGCATTTCACCCATGGACAGATCGTTTCTACTGCACATGGAAGTAATGAAACAGAAAGATGTTTAAAAATACCTTTCCTGGATGGCAGGGCAATGGCAGGTAGGTAAGGAAGAGTTTAGTATGCTCAGAGTGAAAGTTCTTTGTTCGAAAAGCTGACAGGTGCTCCCTTTATATGAGGAAAAGCAGCTATTGTTATCCAGACCTCTCAGAATCCTTAACATGGCACTTGTCATAGGCATATAGATCATGATACTGTTTGAGCAGTGTTGTTCAAAATTTCTATTAATAGTTCTTCACAAGCACGTCACCGATGACTAGGATGACCTTGGATATTACAAATAAAAAATTGTCCCAACCACATCTAGAGGTGAGTGAGAAGTAAGCAGAAGGGTTCTGGTGGGCTGAAACCCTTTTATGTCATTTGCATGACCCTTCTTAGGAGATTTTAATTTCAAAATATTATTTTAACTTTCCTTGGGGATGCCATTTCATGGATGTGAACTGAGATTTTTTTTAAAACTTTGTTTCTTGTTTTTGTTTTTGATTTTTCCAATCTGGCTTCATTAAAACATAAAGCTAATGAGATTGGGTTTGTGGGTTTGAATTCTCTATAAGTTTAGAACAAGATTAAATCATTTTGATAGCCATGACCCCTGTTTTATCTCTCAACACAGAGGTCTGGAGACCATGCAAGAATTTTCAGATAGTCCAGGATGGCCATGATTATGCTGACTCCATTGGGAGTGCCTCTGACCATGGGTGAACAGCTCCTCTCCAGGAGTGAAGGCATGCTTGGACCGTGGACAACCAGAGTACGAACACAGAACTTCCTAGATGCACAACCTCAGATCAGAAGTATGGACATCAGTTTTGTGCCCACGGTGTGGCCTGGGTCTTGCCCATATCAGCATGTTCATTAATTCAACTCACATTATTTCATATACTGTATTTCAGATGCTGGATTCCAATTTAGCCCTTTAATAGGTGTTTCCCCTTTAAATCTATTAAACAAGAACTGGGAAGGAGGGTCAATGCAATCCCTTCTAGGTCTAAGAATTTATAATCTCAAGGTTCTCTGAGTTGATGTGTGATTTTTTTCAAGGTAGTATGAGGTCCTTGAACAAAGAAGGTTCTGTATGAAGTTCACCAATAACACCTATTTGTCTTATTAAGTTGTTTAAATTACCTTGGATAAAAGGCCAAGTCATAGCTTTCATTACATGGCAACTCAATCAGTGTGTCCTCTTGACATAAGACAGGGTATAGCTATAAAAACAGAATTATCTCGTCCCCTTGTAGAAACTAATACATGGACTACCTGATCTGTAGTGTTCATAGATGTGTGAGATAGACTCAGTAATTTAGTTTTATTTTCAAATTGTGGGTTGAGATCCATAGTGTGTTATAAGATCAACTAGCAGTCTTTCTTAGATAGAACAGGATACAATAGGAAATATAACCGGGCAGGTAAGAGTGTTTGCAAACTTGTATTTTAGTTGCGTGTGTAGGTGAACTTGTATTTCAGCTATGTGTGTGTATGTGTGTAGCTATAAAGTGTGTTTCTTTCTGAGGGCTGTGGTGGATGGTTTGAAGCTACTGCTGGATCTGTCAGTAACCAATTATTTGTGCTTCCCTACAGATAGTCAGGATGCTGTTGTACTCTACATGGGACCCTCCCTTCTGTGGGACTCAGTGCAGCAAATCCAGCTTCCCTGGCTCCAGGGTCAACAAGTTGAAAGCCAAGTCTGACCTCTGCCATTGTCTATATGTGGTGGGAAGCCTGTCCACCCCTACTGGTCTCCGGCTCTGCCTTTATAGACAGGAGGTGGAAATAGTGCCTAACTACCAATAAAAAGAGTAAATATTTCCAAAAAGATGAGTGAAACAAGCTAAACAGGGGGAAAAGCTGGGGCCGTGATTGGTCCTTGGTCTCATTAGACAGTTAAGTGCACAAACTACTAAAAATAACCCATGATTGTCATGTTTTTTCTTGCTATGGAAAGAAGGCATCTGGTGCCCAAACTGTGTTTAACAGGGCCCAGAAATGTCTTGATGATGCCCTTGTGGGAGTCCTTGCTTCTGGAAGCTTCCAGACTGCCTATTTCTGTCTCAAGCACTCTGGATTCACTTCATCATTCCACAGGTGCCACAGTGGAATCCATCATACAAATCTCTGGCATTGTGTTCTGAGGACAGAAATACCTACAAGTAAAATATTCCAGACCTCTTAGTTGAGTCTAAGAAACATGCTCAAAATACATGGGGAAAAAAAAAAAGACACTGACAAAGACCAAGTGATATGAGACTTAATTTCCAAGTGTGATTTCTCCCCACTGCCTTAGGGACCCAGGATCCATGTGGAGACTCAACTATCTTACTGGGCAAGTTTCTTTCAGGAAACCACCAAGGAATATTAGTCTTATTCAATTTAATCAGCAGATGCAAGCAAGGAAGAACCCTCTTCATTAAGGACATTCAGAAATTCCTGCCAGCTGTTTCCTGCCACTTGGTGGAGGACAAGGTGGAGACGGAGAAGCCAGCCAGGCTCGGGACTCTCCATGGTCTTAGTGCAACTCTACTGTGTAATCACACTTTCATCATTTCATTCTGAAACCTGCATCCGAATCCAGGAGCAGGTCTGTGACTTATGGGCTTAACTGTGACACGCTTTAATGCATATCATGCACACTGAGTTTCTGAAGATTGTGCAAATCATTTTCAGTTAACTCTTTGTTTTGTCAAGCACATTAAAAGTCCATTGAACTTGAAGTCCTGGGATGGTTGGAGAGAGAAGCCATAGCAACCAGCATGCTAAGTACACATGTAACTGATGACTCATTCACATGTCCAGTGTCTGTGAAATGCTGCGGAATATTCTCTTTCACATTTTAGAATGTGAAAAATACTTTCCCTCAAAAAATGTTGCTCTGATGTTCGCTTTGCAATGGGACTTTAGGTTGACACCTGAATTCTCTGACTACTGTTACAGAATGGCTGAACAAGATGTGCCCGATCATCTAAACCAGTAAATGGATAGCTCGTTGCACTGGTGCAGGGTGCTGCAGGTGTATTTGTGAACACAGAGGTAACTAGGGTATAAGAGAGGCATGTCCACCAGGGCAGGGACCTGTCCCAGAGTGACAGGACTCAAGTCTCATTGCCTACAGATGTCCATCTTATTTTCCAGAGGTGAATTCCATTTACCCTTTTCTAATGTCAGTGGTCTCTATGGATTATCACAAAAGGAAATAACCTTAGTGCAGGGGAACTTGGCTCCCTGTTTCTGTTTTAATGGGGAATGAGCTAGCCAGGATGTGCTGCTGTGGTAGAGGCCACTTCCCTTTAGCTTGGCTATTTCCTCTTAATTAGAGGCTCAGTATTAAGTAAATAAGGGTCTTCTGTCTGACTTGTGATGCTCTAGTGAAGATAGGGGCAGACAAGACTCTTCTCACTCTGAGTGAAAGAGGAGCAGGCTGTAATTACTTATAATTACCCACAACTAAAAACCCAATAAATGTCCTAATAGTAACCACTGGATGGAGAATGAGGTTTCTTGGGCCTTCAGCACCTGGTGGGTTAAGGCAGGGCACTCATTTAGGACAGGATGGTGGGCACTGCATGAGGCTCTGACTACAGGGTGTCTTGTTGAGGACGAGTTGTTGATGGACCTAAACAAGTTGTTGATGGCTCCTGGATGAGGTATAAGCCCAGCTTCCCACTGCTCAAGTGGCAGCTCCCTTTTCTGTTGCAGTCCCTTAGCACCCAGTACTGGTCCCTCCAGCAGGAGGGAAGGACATTTATGAGATGCGTCTGTCTTCTAGTCTGCACAAGAAGCATGTGCATGGTCTACTTGTCCTTGATGTTTTAAATAGAAATGGCGTAAGGGGTAGGGTGAGGGGTGGTGGAGAGGAGGAAGGCTGAAGCAGCCATCCCAGCTGTGGCCACTAACCGGGCTGTCACTGGGGATGCTCAACCCTGGACAATCAGTGTGGCCATCGAGAGATCGAGTTGTGCTGATTGCCAAGCCTGTGCCTTGTACCCAGCCCCAAACCAGCCCCTGAACAAGGGATTCTTTCAGTGTGTCACTCCTGGCTCAGGCTCAGCCCCACCTGAACTGCAAAAGTGATAGAGCATGTGTATGGAAAGGGGTGGCTATTCAGGGCCCAGAAAAGCAGTACCAACAACGCCCAGCTCACCTCACCTGCCATGCTTGTCCCCAACACCCCAACACCCACTGTCACAGGTGTAGTCACAGAATTACTCAGAGTAATTCTGCCTCTACTGTGACCACAGGAGTCTAACTAGCCAATGAATCTGAACATGTAGAAAGAAATGATTAATGTAATTATAACAATCCTCTGTTTTTTTCCTGAATAATACAGACTAGTGCGAGCATGTGGCTTTCCGACTTGAGTATTTTGGTATCAGAATAATTCATAAAATTTTATTTTCTGGGATTTTACATTGAGCTGTGGAGCATACAGCCTTCAGTTTCCCCAAGATTCTGCCCAGGAGGGAGACGTCCTCTCTCTGTGTAAGAGTGTTAATGTGTACAGTGATTCTTGGGCCACCCCAAGGCGGCCCCCTTCAGGCCTGGGCAGGGAGATACAGTAGGTAACTGACTTAAATATGGTTGAGGGTTTTTTTGTTTGTTTGCTTCAACCAGATACCTTTAGGAGCTGGGCACCACTGGCTTTTCTCAAAGATACTTGAGAATGCATGGATGATGCTGATCCAGGTGTCTGTCTACCTGAGTGAGGTCAGAGCACTCCCTGTGCCTACCTGAGGCTAGATGCTCCGTCCTGGACCAGAGGGTGCTCCCCTGCACTGTGCATGCCTCAGGGTGATGGCCGCATGATAACTCTCTGATACTTGTTGGGGTTGAGAATATTCTAGGAGCTGAGTCAGCACTGACTCATCACAGTCACCCTTCACTCTACTCACTTATTTGCAATTTGACAAAAGTTACAAAATGTAATGGCTTCTATTTTTAACTGCGCAAGCAGGGATATTCTACCCAGAATCATTAAGGTCCTGTATCTCTCTATAGCCTTTGGGTACTAAGAAGATTCAAAAGTACAAAATTAAGTTTGTAATCATTTCATAAATATGTATACCTGAATTCTGATACATAGAAAAATAGACATTCCTTTAAAAATAGATATAGTTTTGAATCGACAATGATAGCTAAATATGTATAATCACACAGTAACTTTATCTAAATTAATCAGGGGAAAGTTAGCAAAATGCAATATTTTAGGCAAACTATCTCATCCTGAAGTTATTTTCACTTCTGAGTCTATGTTGGGGACTGCAGAGCCAAGAGGCAGACAAAGCACATTCTGGAATTTCTTTCCTGGTTTTTCAGGTCACAAATCTTTATTTTCTACCCAAAAGTGACTGATTTTGTATAGAAATTGAACATCTTTTCACATGGATTCTTCTATCCTACTACAATTTTTTTTAAAGACCCATTTTGGATTAATTTAAAAATATTTTTAGAATAAAATTTCTAATCATTTATAAAAATAATGGGACAATCAAAATAAAGCACTTGAAATGGTTACCACTGAAAACTCTGTTGGATCAGCAGCTGCTCTTTTGGCTGGGCAGCCATCTAGAATAGTGTTGAAAACATTATGGAACTTGAGAACCAAAAATCTGCCTTATGGCCACCAGCACCCACCCCTTCCATTTTGGAGATGAAATCATGGATGATGCTAACTGTAACAATGGCCTCAATAACTTATCAGCAGGAGGAGACATTCTTAAGTAGTCTGGAGAACAAGGATTAAAATACAAGCCACTCTGCACAATATCTCCAAAAAAGGGTCAGGCTTTCATTATCAGGGAGGCCGTATCTGTGACCCAGGGAGACACACAGTGTCAGGCCTGTTGGGGTAGTGGTTGGACCCTAAACATGCACCTGCGGTGGCTACTTAGTCTGGCACATTTACAGGGCCATGCACAGCTTGCAAGAGGATTGCAGCTGATGTCATCAGATGCCTCCTCAACCCTAGTTCCCTGTTTCCTTCTTTCCATAGAGTCTGCAAAAGCTGAGTCCCACGTCCCTACCTAGAGTGTTGATGAGAACAGTTAGCGGATGCTGCATATTCCACATATGATTAATTGAAACATGGTCTGCAGCTGTGTTTGTCACCTACATGCATTTCTTTGCCCAGGGTGTTCAGGAAATACTTTTGGGCAAACGAATAAACTTAGCTCTACATCTTTTTCCTACTGTCTTTGAAATATCTCTATTTGCAGTTGGTGAGGAGGCTCCCAGAGAAGAAATTTTTCCCTCAAAGATGACACCAGGACATTAGGGCACACAGATGTGCACGCGTACACCAATGTGTTGTGTAAAAATGGGTTGCTGGGCATCATAATACAAGTGCAAAGAAATGTTTGAGTATGAGGGTACCTTTTCATTCTCTTTCACTCTGATCTCCACCTGTACCCTGACATTACAGCAGCGAGGGCTTCTGAGAAGGATGAGACAAAAAGCAAGGGGCCATCTCCTTTTTACATTTTAGCTTTTTCGTTAAAATTAGCGGTCACTGTCCCATTGTACAGGATAGTGAGTGAGCTTCATTCTCTGTATCATATCAATTCCTTAGAAGCTGTTTCTGTTGCTGGTGGTCAAATATGGGTGGGTAGGTGGGAGGGTAACTTTTTAGTGTGGGCTGTATTCAGTCATTACCAGTTTGACCCAGACTCCAGACTCTTCTAGGACGCAGAGTCTCTTAAAGGGTCTGTCTCTTCCTCACTCTCCTCCCTTTCTCTGCCTCTGCCTTGGAAGCCTCTGCAGCTGGCATGTGTGATTTCACACCTCGTCCCCTGCACCTGACCCAAGACTCCACCCCTCCTGGCTCAGGTTGCTGTTCTGTTTGGCTGAGCTCTGAGCACCCTGGATTCCTGACTTCAAGGCCCATCCCAGTACAGGTGAGCTAGCCAACTAGGGCTCTTAGCTCTCTCCAGGGCACTCTGGGTCCACGGAACTCCAGACCCAACCCCTCCTGTCTGCAGGTCTGGGGAGATCTCTGGTGGCTAAGGCAGGGGCTGTGCAGGGCCACTAACTCCAGATCTCTCTTCCCTCTGTTGGTGGCAAAGATGCTTTGCTTGGTGTCCACCTCTGGGGTGCCCTTTCTGTCCTGTGCCACCAGACTTGGGTCTTTGGTGTTTCATGGGAAGCTTTAGAGTTCAAATCTTTTCCTTTCTCAAGGACTTAAAAAACAAACAAACAAAAAGCTGTTTTGAGAGTCACAGCTGAGCAATGGCTTCTTGACTTTCAATTTTATCTGTCCTGACCCTAAAGCTGTGGCTGCCTTGGTTTAGGGAGAAATAGGTCATTAGTTAGATATAAATGCACAGGAATTAAAAATACACTGGGCTAAAGAAAATCACAGCACATTAAGCATATTTTATAGGATGTGATCCCACCCCAGGAGCTTTTGAAAATCTCCAGTAAAGACAACAGACTGAAAAGTCATAACTCTCAGTTCTAGGAAACAAATGCTGAGAGAAAATCCTTCCCTGAAGTCTCAGAGCTTTGATGGAAGCATCTAGAGACACAGGATAAAGGGCTTATTGCAGAGATGGTCAGCTATTTCTCTATATTGATATAGAATCAATATACATTACTAATAATCACTTTAGGGAGACAGTTTGTGTCCTTTTGTAATGAGGCTTGTAAACTCTTATACCAAGAAGTATTCTAGTGAGCAGACAAGATGCTGTTTCTTGGAAACAGTTGCAGAGACTAGCTAACTAATCAATTAATTAATCATTTCTTTCATTCATTTAACTCCCATGCATTCAACACCAATGACAAGTGAATTTCTGAGTAAGGCAATTTTGTCCCTGTGATCAAGATCTATAAGTAGAAAAGTCAAGGTGAAATATTACCGAACGTCAACATCAAACATAAAAACTTTAAAATGACTAATTGTTAATTTTAAACCAGGAGATCTTTTGAAGAGTGGTCTAAGGGAGCTATTGGATTTCATAGTATAAAGTAATGGGTAAAGCAAGAAGCACCCTGAAGAAATGTTTTCAGAGTTCAAGACTTAAACCCTTTAAAATCATTTTTTAAAGATAAAATTTTATTTTATGGAAATCATAAGCCATGTTGCTACAAATCCAGTTCACCCTACTGCATATAAAATGGCATCACCTTGCCTCAAGGTAAGAAAATAAAGTTTACTGCTATTGAATCACACTAAAATATTCATCTGTCAGGACTTTGTCAACCATGGTTTTGATGGCATTTAAATTGAATTTAATATAAATTTAAAGGCATCTCCATTTGATGTAATGAATAATGTGAGGTCACCATCGACTTCAATTTTAATACCTTAAATATAGTCAGTTCCAGCTGCCTTAATGCATTTATGGTTGGGAGTTAGTTGTTATGATATATATTTTTAACACATTGTTATTTTAAATCTGCAAATGACACTGAAGGCAGAGGTAGAATCTCAACTTTAATATCATGCTCTTGAATAAGGTCTGTAAGCAACTACCAAGCGACTCTGCTGTCAGCAGTCCTTTAGTGCCCGTGGAGGAGAGGAGGGCCCCTGGCCGAGTTGACACCTCTGAAAAAGCATGTTTTAAATGTGGTAATGTCACTGCCTTCCATGCACAGGCCTTCTCTAAATATTTTGTACATGCACAATAGGAAAGAATTGTGCTTCTTCTTTTTGCATTAATATTTTCTTTTCTTTGTTTTGCTATTCAAAAAACAGCTGATAAAATACGCTTTTTAGAAGGAGGAGCATGAGTTGTTTCTTAGTGTAAAGTGTAAGTTATAGAGATTGTTTTTGGTGTTTGGTGTCTGTGCCTATATGTCTATTGCTTTTAAAGACAACTCCATTCATCAACATGACCTTGAGATCTGAGTAAGTTATTTAAATAATTAAAAATTGTCTTTAGAAACATATAGAAGGATATAAAAGTGACACACAAAAGATCAATCATCTTTCTAAGCACCCATAACAACCACTTAGAAGATATAAGAAAAAAGAAAATCTCAGTTAAAATAGCAATTAAGAACATAAAATTTGTATAAATAAACTTGATAAGTAATTGAAAAATCTATGTAGAGAAACTTCCAAATACCTTTAAAAGCCTACAGGGTAGACTTGAACCAAAGAGAAGGTGTTCTTTGATCTTGGACAGGAAGATTCAATTCTATCTGAGGTAACACATGAATTGAGCACCAATTCAATACACATGTCAGTAAATATTTGTCACATCAGTTGATTCCAAAGTTTATACAGATGAATAATTGCAAAGAATATCTAGAAAACCTCTATAAAAGATGAGCAAGGAGGAAGGGGAGTGCCAGGCCTATGAGTTACGAAAGCATGCCATAAAGTCTCTCTCACTAAATGGTTCTAGAGCATGGTGGGACAAAAGGGCCAGTGAGACAGAGGGGGCAGAAACAGATCAAGGGAACAAAGGACTTTTGTTTATGATAAAGGTGGCATTTCATATTATCAAGGCAAAAATAAGTGACATCAAGGGAGCTAAATAGGCATTTGGAAAATGACAAAACTGGACCCATATCTCACTCCAGACAACAACATCAAGTCCAAATGGGTAAGAAATTCATAAAAATATTAAAATAAGACTATAAGTGTATTGGAAGAACACTTAGATACTTTTCTTTAACCTGAGTGGTGAAAACCTTTCAACCAAGACTCAATTAAAGATGCAATTAAATAAAGAAAATGTAATAAAATCAACAATAATAAATGTTTCCTTGCTGCCCTCTCAGAACACCATGATTAAAAGCAGTAGCAAACTGAGGAAAATATTAACACTCCTTACCCTAGCGTAAGAGCTAAAAACCCTAATTTGAACAAGGTACTGATAAAAACCCTAATTTATAAGATGTTTTAAACAATCAAGGGAAAAAAAGACCAAAACATTCAACGGAAAAATGCACAATCAACAAGAAAAGACACTTTATTGAGAACACATGCAAATTGCTTTTAAAAACATACATAGATGTCCAATGCCATTTGTGTTAAGAGAAATATCACTCTGTGGAGAGGATCAGGTACTCCCCTGCAAAACTTCACAGGCAGTTACTCTTTACCTCTGAACACTCTATACATATGAAGTACTACATACAC